>NC_133935.1:88678047-88978047 GCF_031877795.1 Strix aluco | reverse complement strand
GCTGCGGTGCAGGGAGTCGGTACATGATTGCGGTTTTGCCAGTCCAGAATATTTAAAACTGACATTGGCTGCAGTGTGACTCACAGCAAAAAGAAGCAGGGACCGAGCAACAGAATGCGGAACTGTAAAGAAGTCACTGCTGCCCGTCTGGTAGCAGGCCTGGGGAGCTCCCTGCGGGGCGCAGCGTGGCCCAGAGCCCGGGGGAACACAGAGGAGCGACGCCTCTGGCCACAGCACCGGGACCTGCTGCTCACGGGAGTTATGACAGGGCCGTTACACCTCCCGTCAGCGGGAGGCAGAAAACTGCCTGTGTGGGGGCAGGTTATTCCCACCTTGCTACTATGGGTTTTTATACTGTCTGCGTCCCAAATTACCCCTGCCGCCCACCGGTGACGGTGCAGGCCGAACTGCAGTTCTGGATCCAGGTCGCCATCCCTGGGGTTATGCTGTTGTTTTGCCCCAAGCTGTCTCAGTTACGCAGGGTGGTGTGTGGTAGAGGTGGTGGTTCCTGCTCCGTGGCTGTGCTGGCTGCAGGGCTGGGCTGGCAGTGCTGCTGGGCAGCCGGCCCTTTTCCGGGACAGCACCCATCCCCTCTGATAGCTTTTCAGTGCCGAGTCCTAGAGGTCAGCGCAGCAGTGTCCAACCCTGGTGTCTGCCAGCAAAGCCTGGTCCAAGCGTGGCCAGCTGCAGCGGGGTGAGTTAGACTCCGGCAGGCAAAGATGGGCCCAGCACACTTGAGCTCATCTCAGTGGCCCGTCCCAAAGCTCACAGTGCCTGCCTGCCTGCCGGCACGCCGCTGGTGCTTTGCTGCGTCGGGTGCTGCAGGAGCAACACTCACCTTCAGCACAACCATCCGCGTCGCTGAGGCCTCAGTGCAGGAAACCGGTGCCAGAGGTTCTCCCAAGCATGGGAGGGTCTGGTAAAACCCTGACACCACAGCCCTGGCGAGAGCTGCCTGCGCCCCATGCGCTGTGGGGTGGGCACGAGGGCAGGGCGAGAGGAGGGAGCTGTGCTCATGGCACCCTGCTCGGCGCGGATTCTGGCTCCAGGACAGCTTTTAGTTTTATTTAAAGATGGCCAGCTTTGAAATCCACACTGAATCTGGAAGGCCAGTCCACAATCCCAGATTTTACCTGCTTCTCCCAAACAAGAGTCCTGATGTGAGGCCAGAACGCCGAAGCAGCTCCTCCTCTGTAGGCTCACTTTGACATTGCGGCTCTTGTCTCCCTGCCTAGAGAGTGGCCCCGGTTTGGCAGAAGTTCGGCCCTGGCTGGAACAGTGTGAGCTCTCAGCGGGCTCGTTAAGCTGCAGGGCAGAAGGCTGCAGCTCCTCCGAGCTGCCTGCGCTCCCTGGCCACCCGCCTTCAGTCCCCGTGAGCTCTGGGCGCAGGCGCTGCTGCCTCCGTGGAGATTCAGCCAGGAGTGGTGAAGAGGCGCCCCGGTTACGCGGCTGGGCTTCAGCCCAAAATGTCTGATATTTTAAGAATTTTATGTCTCGTTTTAATGTTTATGTGGCTCATAACCAGTGTGCAGAAGTCTCCTGTAAGGCTGCCAAAGGCACTCCGGCCCCCCGGAGCCTTCGGTGCGAGCCGTACAGAGTGACCCCGTGCTGGAGCCGAGAGCGTGACGTCGTTGCCATTTCAATGATGCGCTATTTATTACACAGTTTTCTAAGGCTCCCTAGCTATGGTAGCTGCACCCCAAATAAGACCACGCTTTATGGCTTGGCATGAAATTGCTAATATTGCCTAGAATTCAGCATTGCTGACACTGGGTAGCGATCTCAGCTGTTGTAAAGCAGTGTTGTTTCCCATTTATGGAGCTATTACTTTACGGTGGGTAGAAGTCTCGCCAGTGGCATTTATTGAGCTAGACTGCTCGTAGTGAAGAGCTTTTTTAGCTGGTTTTTATTTTTCTGTTCAAATATCTTCCAATCTGAAATTTCCCAGGTTTTTCATTGCTTCTGGCTCAGTTTCAGTTAAAATGGACCAGAGTGAGGCAAGGTGAAGGAAAAATGGTTGCAATACATTCTTTGTGTAGACATGACGCTTTTAAAAAAAACCCAGTGTGGTAGAAATCAAGTATTTTACATGGGTGTTACCAGTGAGGCAAACAGGTGACAATTAGTGCTTCAGAGGAAACGGAACTCTGATTTTGCATGCTAGTATAGATTAGAAAAATCAGGTTTTGTAGTTGTATATTTATTTATAAACGGCAGTCCACTAAATCAGGGTCCCATAAATGCTGTTGTGGTCTAGGTCGTGTCTCTGCAGGGAGCTTTACCTGGGCTTCACCTCCCCTCTCCTGCAGTCGCTTACTGACCCTTGCCCCGGCAGAACTGCGTGGACGCCAAAGAGAGTGAGCAGGTTAGAAAGCCCAGGGCAGGTCCGTGTCTCGCGGGCATGCCACGGGACGGTGATGCACACTCATGCCTTTGATGGCACTAAGCCCTTGAGCTGGTGGTGACGCTTCTTGCTCAGGATCCTGAAATAGACCCGAAAATTCCCAGCCCATGCAAAGCCATGCCGTGGGGCAGAGCGGGGAGCCCTTTCCTGCAGCGCTTCACTCGTGTTTCTCGTAGCACGGGTGCCCGTGTCGAGGTGAGGAGGGTGCCGGGTGAGCAGCCGGGCACAGAAGGTTTGGTGAGCACTGGAGAGGCCGCGGTGGGTCCTTGGGTGTCCCTCGGTCAGGGCACACGCTGCCCTCCCCTGGAGCCAGCCCTGGCGAGGCACCGGCGCGGCTGCGGCGCGGGCAGTGGGTGGATACCTGCGGTCAGCATGTCTGTCCCTCCACGCCAGAGCTCACCTTGGGGTAGACCCAGTGCTGGACTGGGGGAGGTGGCTGTGGGACATGAGTCTGGGGCCTTCACAGGTGCCGGGGCAGGTTTTGTAGAAGCTGCCAATTTTAACTTGAGAAGTTCCCGTTTAGGACACTGCTGTTGTCCGTACGTTGGTGCTCGACACGATGGTGAGGGCAAGCGCTCTGCACGACCCCAGCGTGGAGCTGGGCGTGGGGCTTGCGGCAGCAGAAACCCGAGGCTACGATGGTTTCTACGCCCGCCTCCGCGCCGCAGTGCTCAGGAGAGCTTCGGCTGGCTCCTGCCCCGGCCCGTGAGCAGGTGAGCTCAGGTGGCTGTGGGCAGTGTTGCCTTTGAACTGAGTTTTGGCCAGAAATGTGATCAGACATTTGTGCCTAATACAGGACTCTTGTGTCCTCCTCCAGGCCTCCTTCTGCATGGTCTTTCAGACCTCTGATTCCAGGATCACTGGAGCAAAATGGCTCATCTTCAGTCTGGAATCCCCAGCCCCATGCCAGTTTTCTGTGCAAAGCCTTTCCTAAGGAACACAGCAGATGCAGAGGTGTCTGCCCTCCTTATCACAAGCTGTCACCTTCTCAGACTCTGTTTGCATTTCCCATAATTGTAAAATTACCCTTCGTACCTATTGGGAATATTTTTTTTGCATCATTTGTGCCTGTGGACAGTTTTGGGGCCCAGTCTGGCTGTTTTAGTGCTGTGGGTGTTTACTGAAGCAGGCTGTTGCCCATATCAGTTTTCCCCTCCGTCGAATAGACACAGTTGTACTTGCCGCTCTCAGAGCAATAGAGTATCCTTCCCTGACTTGTAAACTTTATGTGCTACCGGTCCTCTGCTGTCAGGCGCCAGCTCCTCTGGAAGTCTGAGGTAAAGATCATCCAGGGCCCTGTCTGAGCACAGCGAACACGCTGGCGTTTGCCTGCACTTCCTCTGTGCTGATTTCCGTAGTCTCTTCTCCATTAGCTCGTCAGCCTTTGCGTTACATTCTCATCAAAACCCAAAGCAAAGCATGAGTTTAAGTTTTAGCCTATCTTTATACCACTCTCACCACAGAGCACTCACCTCTTCTGTCTGTGTTCTCTTTTCCTGAGTGCCTGAAGAGCTTTTCCCCATTTGCTTTAATTTCCTTTACAAAGTTTTCCTCAGACTGGCTGCTGCAGTTACACAATCCTCATCTTTTCGCTGCTTTCTCACAGAAGATTCTCTCCAGAATGTTAGCTGCTTACTTCTGAGCCTTCCCGCTCCCAACTTGTTGTCTCTGTTGAGAGAAAGAGACTTAAACTCCCCTCCCAGCAGTGAATTATGCACGTGGGCGCACTGAGTCACTTGGGGTCTTAGGCTGGAGCCATTCAGTGAGAAGGGAGCTGCAGATGAGTATGGCCATCGCTTTAGGAAGGGATTTGACATGCCCTCTTTAGGCACAGAGCAGCTTCTCTCTGCGTGAAGTTAGGAAGAAACTTCCCTGGTGGGCGATCCACCTGATGGTTTGGGTTTTTTCCTGGAAGAAGCTGATACCAGTTGCTGCCAGGATTCGAAGGGCTGCTAAGCCGGTGGGGACTGGGAGACAGCGCTTCTGTCTCTGTACAACTGAGTGGGCTGTGGAATCATTTTACATACAGAAGGATCCCTCGAGTCTTGTGCTGAGAACAAGGATGGCTCTGAACTTCTCCTTAACGAGAAAGAAGGCTCTAGGTTAAAATGTGGTGACACATCAGGCTTGATGCCTGGCTCACCGGAGGATCCCCTGAGCTTGCAGAGCTCAGCACTGGCAGCACCAGGCTTAGGAGAAGACTCCTCTGGCCGCGCAGTTCAGACAGAAGAGCCGTCAGCATTCACAGCAAAACCCAGCACCAACCCTCCTGAGAATGATCTGGGCCTGCGAAAGCCAAGTGTGCTTTGCAAGGGAACAGTCAGCACGAGCAGCCTGGTTCCTGCCCAGAGCACTGGTTGAGCAGCCCTGCCTCCTGTGTCCGGGTGCACTGCCTGCGTTTTCAAGAGGGATTTGGAGGCGCCTTGGAAGGGAGATGCAAGAACTGCTGCTGTCAGCCCAACTGTGTGGCGGGGGGCTGGCGCGGGGAGGACGGGGTGCCCTGCTCTAGCCAGGGAGCATCGTTCTGAAGGCATCTTCTGTGGTCTCTGGTAAGGGAAGGTGGATTAGGTGACTGCAGTGATCTTACCTGAAATTTTAGGAGCCATTTTAGCCTTCATCTCAGCATAGGCTCTCTGCTTCCTCTAGAGTGGGAAGGTACCAGTGCCCTGGAAGCCCCTGTTACTGAAACAGGCATGTGAGAAGTTCCCAGCATGAGCTGGGGTTTTTCCTTGCCCCACGTGCTGCCATCACATCTCCATTCTCTCCTCAGTTTTACCAAGCTTCTCTCAGCTGCAGCCTTTGCTCGTTCTCCATGGTGTCCTGACAGATGTCTTCATCCTGTGCTAGAGCCTTTGAGGGCAGGAGGGACCTGGGCAGGAGGGACAGAGCCAGCCCGCTGCTACCGAGAAGTGACAGGGCACGGGGGACTTTAAAGGTGAAATTGCAGAATTTCTGGCTGAGTGTGAAACCTGTCGTTGCAAACTGCCACTGTGCCACCAGAGGACTGGGGGTGCCAATGGGATCCCCATCCACCCAAAAGGGCTGCAGAGGGGATCCAGGAAGCTGTTGAAATCCGTTGTATATGGTGGTGTCTGCGGTCAGGAAAGGATTCGGTCACTGAGTGTGTGGAGAAGGACATTCCTGGGAAGGAATGGGTGTGGGTTTGTGAAGGGAGACTTGCCTTGCTGGCCTGAGAGAGGAGCTGTACAAGGTGTCAGCAAACCTCTGGGTGGAGGAGATCTGGTGAACAAAATATATTTGGATTTTCAGAAAAGCTTTAGATAAGTTTTCATATCAAGGCTATTGATGAAACTAAAAATTGAGAGCTTGTTAAAGGGAGGAAGCAAAGAGTGGGAGTTAAATGTCACTTTTCAGGATGGCAGACAGTCAGCAGTGGGTACCTGGGGATGGTGCTGGGACCTGTTTCCTTCTCTGTTTTCATCGGTGAGCTGGAGAAGGGAGTGTGCCTGAAACCTCCTGGTCTATGGGTGATATAAGGAGTTTTCTGAGTAGCCACACGATGCGTCAGTGCTGGTGAGCTCCAGGACTCCCAGAGCGAGAGGGCAGGAGGTGGCAGGTGGGTCCCCGTGTAGATCCCTCAAAGTGATGCTTCTGGGGAGGGGCCGTCCGAGCCCGCTGCGCGGTGCTGAGCAGGGGCCTGGGGTGCAGCTCCAGAGAGCTCTTGGAGCTGGTACCGACGGCTCTCAAAATCCTGGGCTCTGAGCACAGCAGCAGCCAAAATTGCCAACAAAATATATGGGGGAAGAGGCAGAAAGCGAGGTGGGCAGTGCCGATGGGGCTGCGCTGATCCTGCCCGCGCACGCCTCCAGCGCGGCCGCAGGTCTGGTCCGGCACCTCACGGAGGAAGCGGCGGAAGTAGAGAAGGGCCAGAGAAGGGCAACTGAAACGGTCAGGGGAGGGAGCCACCGCCCTGCGAACGCGGAGTGAGAAGGCTGGGACTATCGAGCACTGGAACGGGCTGCCCAGGGAAGGGGCTGAGTCACCGTCCCTGGAGGTGCTTAAAAGACGTGTAGCTGTGGACGCAGGGCCGTGGTTTAGTGGTGGACTTGGCAGGGCTGGGTTTACAGTTGGGCTTGATGATCTTAAAGGTCTTTTCCAGCCTAATGACTCTGTGATGCTATGACTCCGGTTTGGAGAAGAGGAGGCTTAGGGAGGAACACGGCCAAGGCTCCAAAACTCCTCAAGGCAGGGAAGCAGCAAAGGCAGAAGCGCTGTTCACCAGCCCCGGCAGCGCTGGGAGGAGAGGGCTCTCGGCGAGACCGGCGGCAGCTCAGACTAAAGCAGAGCAGAGCGAGACGTCTCTGTGCGGCTGGCGATGGGCTCCTGGAGCTGGCTGCCGGGGGAGGCCGTGGGGGTGGACAGCGCTGGTACACGCCGAGGGGGCTCAGATGAATTCCTGGAGAGCAGGTCCTGGCACAGACACGAATGGGGCTGAGTGGGGCCGCTGCTGCTCACGTCCCCTGGGCGGTGACGGTGGGTGCTGGCGGGCACCGGGGCAGGGACCACCCGAAATGGCCGGGCACGTGTGATCTCCTTAACGAACAGCATCTGGTAATGCTGCTGTCAGAGACAGGGAGCTGGGCTAATGGACCATCGCCTGGGCCTCTGGGACATTTCATGTGTTCTGTTGATTAATTAGCTCAGAGAGAGACTGTTACTGTTGTTGTGTTGTATTTCATTGCCCTGAATGAGAGGGGGTTGTGGTTCCCACCTGCAATGTTGACACTCCGATGGAAAGCTTTTGGCTGTCAGTGTCTGCTGGAAGTTGCCCGCAGCTTGCCTGTCTGACTGCACTGGGTGTAGGAGTGTTTAGGTTAGGGATGGCCCATCCCCAGGCCTCTCCCTCAGTGTTAGAGCTGCCACAGCTTCGCTCCAGGGTTGCTGTAGAGTTTCTGCCTGCGGGAACCCTGCCCGGAGCAATGTGCCCATCCGTGCTCAGATGTGCTGGCAGAGCTTTGGTGGGGCTGAGTCTGTGACTTTGGTTGGGTGGAACTTCTCAGACCACATCCCTGAAGTTTCCTCTCTCATCTCAGTTGTGGCAGCTCGGAGCTCTGTGGAAACAGCTCCTCGTGTCCTCCCGTGCGCTGTGGTTTCTTCCAGCCCTGTGACCAGAGTCTGCCCTCAGGCTGCTCCAGCATTTCCCCAGGCATGGCTCAGCTCAGCCCCTCTCCTGGGTGAAACATGCCTTCAGCAGCTTATGGCCATCTGGGGGTTGTTCTGGACTACTTCACAAGGAGGAAAATGAAATGGAAAGTCCACAAGTCCCCTTTGTCTTCCTCCTAGAGTTTTATTTAAGGTATTTACATGCTCTGGAGATCCTCCTGCACACAGACTGCCAGGCACATCCCACTCTTTCCATCAGCTCTTCCTCCTAATCTGATTCACATAGTCAAGAACCGGTTCTAAAATTCAATCAGATCCCCTTTCCAGTTGCCTAATATACTCCAGCAGAGTTTTTATTATTGGTATATATTAAATTATGTTGTTCCTTTCACATTTCTTAAAGGTGCAGTTCTAGTTTCCCTTTTTTCCCCTGAAATGAGTAACTGTATATCCTGTAAAACCACATACACAGGACAGCAATGAACAGAGCCCAGTGTGCTTGTTCATTCACTGTCCCTGTAGAGAGTAAGGTCTGGGTAAGGTCTGATGTGCTTGTTGGCTAAGGCAGTTCAGCGAAGTAATGTTTTGTGACATCATTAAATCCAGTTATTTTGCTGCTGGTGAATTTGTCTGCTGGGCTGCAGGCGTTAACTCAGACGGGATCAGCTGTGCTGGCAGAGAACCTGCTGGTACCTGTGGCGATTCCAGCTTTGCTGGTTAGATGCAGGCCCCGTCTATACGCAAGGTTCCCCAGTTTTGTGGGGGGATCTTGTGGAGGGGAGAGGCAGGGGGACAGCTGGGGCTGAAGCTGTTTGTTTAGTGTAGTCCACAGTGTTTGGGGGAGGAAACAGCCTGGGCAGTCGCTGCTGCAGGAGGGTTTTATCAGCGTCAAAATCTGAAGGCTTAGTCAAAGACAAAGAATAGATACTATGGTGACAATCTACTTGAAGAATTACTGCTACTGATAAGCAATGTCTTCCCCTCAGTTAAATTCCAGTTTGTATATTTATAATCTGCTTATCTAAATTCCCTGTGTTCTTTCAATTGAATACGGCATTCTGCCTCCCTCCCCATACTGAGCTGGTCTGTAGCGTGGCTGTGCACAGCAAACCGGCTCTCCGAGCTCACCGCAGACGCGGTGAATTTTCCTTGGTCGGCGAAATTATTGTCCCTCAGCCTTCCCCTGAGAGGGAACGTGAGCCCGGGTCCCTGCTGCCGACCGAGGACCTGCAAGCTCTGCCCAAAGGAGTCGGTGCGAGGGCAGGTTCCTGCCGGGTGCCGGGCCACGGTGATTGCCGGCCCAGGAGGGCTCGTGTGGCGGCACAGGCTGGCCACCAGTGACCTGTGGGCTCCCCAAACTCCTGCCGGTGCCCTCAGGGTGGGGGTGACCGTGTTGCATCAGGGTGCTGATGGGGCCCGTCGCTTGGGGAGCTGTGGCTTCCCCTTTGGCTGTTTGCCTGAGGCCGGGCTCTGGGCGGCTGGTGGTGCCGGCAGTGCGGCCGCGTTGCTGAGCGCCGGGTTGGGCCGGACTGGCCCGTGGCCCTGTCCCGAAAGCCGTGGGTGGCCAGGCAGGCAGGTGGGCAGCTGGGAGGTGGTCCCGGGTGCCTTCTGCTACCTGGGGATGGCAAACGTGGCCAGCTGGCTTCAGTTCCCCATGTTGTCTTTTGTCTCTTTGGAATGTGCAGTCAGAGGGAGAGGCTGGCTGGCGTGGGGCCTTGGCAGAGCCCCGGTGGAGGGGAGGCGTGAGGTGGTTGAGATCACCCTTTCACGGGGGCTGCTGTAAATATGGTCTCACACATCCTCATTTTGTAGAGAAATTATCATAATTATCATACCCTGCCCCTGCCTTGAGTGCGTGGCAGAGCCTGTGGCTGAGGACAGTGCAGGAGATGGTGATTAGTGGTGTTGGTGTTTGAGAGGACACACATGAAAGGCAGCGGCGAGGGGATGGTTGAGAGAAGGTGTGAAAGTGGGTGAGGGGCTCCCGAGGTGCGAAGGCCCCTGGAGGGAGCTGGGGAGGAAGGCTCTTCAGTCAGTCGGCCCGTTGTGTGCAGGGACAGAACTGGGCTGCGGACACCCGCCGGGGTGCATGGAGAACGTGGAGCCTGAATTCATGTTTTAGTGCTGTGAAGATGCACACGTGTTTATGTATGCAAATGTGATGTATATAAATGATTTATTGTGGCTTGCCCTTCGTCCCTATAATCCATGATTTAGGTTTTAGGGAGAGTGTACATCTTTTTTTATCATCACTAAATCGAGCCCTCCTAGATTTATACTTGCTGCGTGTGCAGTTCCCCAGCAAAGGTGAACACGGTAGATCTAATCTGTCTGGGCAATGGTGGACATGTGGCATAACGCCCTGGGTTAGGTGGTTAGTCCTGCTGAAGAACACAGCACAGTGCAGAGGTAGAATGTAAGTAAGCAGTGATCTAAATCACAGACTGGTTTGGACTGGAAGGGACCTTAAAGCCCATCCAGTGCCACCCCCTGCCCCGGGCAGGGACACCTTCCACTAGCCCAGGTTGCCCAAAGTCCCGTCCAACCTGGCCTTGAACCCTTCCAGGGAGGGGGCAGCCACAGCTTCTCTGGGCAACCTGTGCCAGGGCCTCACCACCCTCACAGGGAACAATTTCTTCCTTAGATCTCATCTAAATCTCCCCTCTGTCAGTTTAAACCCGTTCCCCCTCGTCCTATCCCTCCCCCCTGATGACAAGTCCCTCCCCCCTTTCCTGTAGCCCCTTTCAGTCCTGGGAGGCCGCTCTAAGGTCTCCCCGGAGCCTTCTCTTCTCCAGCTGAACCCCCCAACTCTCTCAGCCTGTCCTCACAGGGGGGTGCTCCAGCCCCCCGAGCATCTTCGTGGCCTCCTCTGGCCCCGCTCGAGCAGGTCCGTGTCCTTCTGCTGTTGGTGCCCCCAGAGCTGGACCCAGCACTGCAGGGGGGTCTCCCGAGAGCGGAGCAGAGGGGGAGAATCCCCCCCTTGCCCTGCTGCCCACACTGCTCTGGGTGCAGCCCAGCACACGGGTGGCTTTCTGGGCTGCAAGAGCGGTGGGTTGCTGAAAGGGGAAGTGCTAGGATGGAAGGAGGTCAGTAGAAAAAAATCAAGTGTCGGTCTTGTGAATGGTCTTTAGCATTTTCTGTAGTGTCCTTGACATGAGAAGCACACTCTTGAACTTTACTGATGACATAAACTCTGTGCTTAGGAGAACTGGAATATTAGGAAGAATTTGAAGGGCAGGAAAACTAGAAATAAGATAAAACAGTAAGCAAGCTGTATTTAAAAGATAACAACAAAAATTTCTACTATGAGTTCATAGTGGCCTTATCTGTTAGAAACAATAGAGGAAAATGTTTGGGAATATT
This sequence comes from Strix aluco, assembly GCF_031877795.1. NCBI lineage: Eukaryota > Metazoa > Chordata > Aves > Strigiformes > Strigidae > Strix > Strix aluco. The sequence continues at coordinate 88,967,156 of NC_133935.1, read as the reverse complement.
AATCAGAAGATGATGGCCAACGTCTGTTGTGATGTGAAGGCAAGTGCTACCATAATTTTACAACATCCTGTAAGACCTTGTTTAGAACGCTGTGCATTGTTCCTCATTCCAAATGCTCAGAGAAAGCTGAGCAGAAGCTGGAGCAGAGGAGGGCTGCTGGTGGGCCCACGAGACACGGGGGGTGACCATCCTGGGACCAGGCCTCCTTGCACCTCGGGTCCTGTCCCAGTGACAGCGGGTGGTGCATGTGCAGGGAAGAGTCAGAAAACAGAGCAAATGCCCAGGAGCAACCCCCATGAGGTATTTGCCCAGAACTGGCCATCAGTGGTCAGCGGGCTCCCTGAGACAAGGGCTGCCTGCGGATTATCCTTTTCATTAACCTGTGCTGGATTGTCCCTCATGAACTCGTCTAATCCCTTTTTGAAGCCATTGCTGCCGTTGGTGTTCACAGCATCCTGCAACACTTTTGGCCTCAGCTGGGCGAAACGGCGTTTCCTTCTTGTGTTAAACTCCCTGTCACTGCTACGAGGGTAACTAATGCAAAGGCACTGGGAAATGGGCTTCTTTATACTACGGAATTGCAGACAGAGATGGGATGAAGCATCAGGAATGGCCAAAATTAACAGAAATGAGAGACAATATTGGCACAGGTACAGGTTGGTGTAATTTTTTCATACATCAATGTGGATCTGAAAAGTAGAAAGTGACCCTTGGAGCTGCGAAGGGGAGTTCTGGTAGGAGCACCTTGAGTCAGGTGTTATCTTCTGAGCCCTCCTTGAGTCAGGCTTGGTATCTTTTGTATTTAGTGGCTCTCAGCGGAGAGCTTTCTGCCTTGAGTTTGTTCTGTGGCTTTTTAAGCCCGTGTGAACTTGCCTTTCCACAACATCGGGCAGGGGAGGATTTTGCAGCTTCCTCACCCGTGTGTGAGTGAGTACCTCCTTTCCTCTCCCCGCTTCGTCTTACACCAGTTCCTGCAGTGGGAGAGCCTGTGAACAGCAGGTCCCTGGTGATATTCCCAGTCCCACCCCTGGTTTCACAGATCTCTGCCATGCCCCCCCAGTTTCTTCCTCCTGGGCTGAGGATGCTGTGGTTATGAATCATAGAACCACAGAGAGGTTTGGGTTGAGGGGACCTTTTAAGATCATCTAGTCCAATGCCCCTGCACTGAGGAGGGGCATCTTCAACTAGATCAGGTCACTCCTTGTGCAGAAGCCGTCCGGACCTTTGCTCCCCCCACTCACAGTTCCTTGGCCTCTTCCAGATCTGCAGCAGCCTTTCGGAGGCAAGAGACCAGAACTGCACAGAGATTCACAGTTGGCTCTTCCCAGTAATTCCTCTTTGTCCACCCAGTAGTCTTCGTCTTTAAATCTCCTCTCAATGTGGCTGGTAGAGATAGCAGGTTTAATGCTGTGCCATTTCTCCCCCAGACACTTCTCAAAAAATTGCAGGCCCGTTTGCCACGTTCTGGCACCGACAGCAGATGTGGGGAACGGGTTACGCTGCACCGTTAGCAGCTCAGCTGTTTCAGACCCGAGCCCCCGGTGGTTTGTCCCCACCTCTTTGCTGGTTTGTGGTTCTGCTGAGCCCTGTCGGGGCTGCGGCAGGCCCTGAGACATCAGGAAGAGAGAGATCCAGTGTGGGGTTGTCACCGATCTCTGCCCGGCCTCCTGAGAACAGAGGTGGCAATTTCCATTTTGTTTTTCTACTGTGGCTTTATTCTCTTTGAGCACTTCTTTTATATCTCGGTTATCTATTGGTCTTTTAAGTCCCTGACAGGTTTTCTGTTCTCGATGTTTCTGAAAAATGACTTAACTAGTTTTTGGGCTCTCTGCATGTTATTCTTCCAATTCCACTTTCATTTTTTTTTTTCCTTTTCCCCCCCATTTAACAAAATAATGCATGATCTGTTCTGTTTTTTCTCATTTAAATGCAACTTTGTCTTTTTGACTGGGATTCCTTACTTTTTGTAACCTTACTTACTCAGCTGTTCTTTAGTCTTGCTGGCTTTAGGTCTTTCTGCAGTCCTTCCTGACAGCTACTATGTGTCTGAGCATCTGATAAGGTGTCTTGAAATAGCCTCCAGGACACCAGCAAAGGCTTTGCTTTTAATGGTCCCTTTTAGTTTCTCGTTACCAAAATGAATTTTTATGAATTTTGAAGTCCCTGTGTTTTAAACTGAGCACAATGCCAGCTGATTTATCAGCTTCCATTGCTTCAACAAGATTACGAACCTACCTATATTGGGGCCCCTGTTAAATAATGACTGTTAATTAATAAGATTACGAGCTACAGCATGCTCAGTGGTCAGTGTGAGGTCAGGAATGCATTTTCCTGCAGCCAGTTCCCTGCCTGGCTGCTCCACTGGCCATGCCTAAAAATTTAATCTTGCCGTCGTGCCCTGACACGGTGTTTGCTCAGTTTGTGCAGAATTAGCTGCCGTGTCTTGTTCCCTGGCGCCCGCTGAGCTCTCTGGTCTCTGGCAGAGTGCTCTCAGCATGGCCGCGCTGCCTGGGCCCTGGGAGGGTGAACCCAACCTCCCATCTCCTGCTTCCGCAGCAGCCTGCGGCGAGTCCGGGTTCCTCCTCACACCGATACCTCGTTGGTCTGGTTCGGCTCTGAGCCCCCTTCGCAGGGCTGCGCCTCTTCCCCTGCCAGGGCCCGCTCTGCCTGGCCCAAACGCTTTGGGTTACGCTTTCCTCCTGGGTCTTTCTTCCACCGCATTTCCCGTGCACCCATCGTATTAATATTTTTATTAAAACTAGGTATTCTGGTTCTCCTGTCTTATTTCTTAGGCTTCCAGCTCCTGTACAGAGGAACATACGCGTTAGTTTGAGGGTTCTATTTTCTCATTCTGTCTGTGCAACTGCTCTTCGTGGTTTTAGGTCTGACTTTTGCCAGCTTCTGTCCTATCTCTTGCTGCACCCCTACAGCATGAGTCATCCCAAAGCAGATGCTCTTCTGCACATGTGGCTTTCCTATCCCCTCAGCTAAAAGCTCTCCCATAACCGGGTTAACCTTAAATCCCTGCAGCTCGCTTCCACCGTGGTTTAGAAGTAGTATGCCTCTCCTGCATGGTATCCTATTTTCAGAGTTTTGCCCAGTTTCTGATCCTTCCCATCCTTCCTTTTTACATCATTTTCTGTCACGCAGTGGGATTCTACCTCCCTGCTCCTCTATCTGGCTTCTGCATGGTGCTGAGGGTATTTCAGAAAACATTACCACGCAGGTCTTGGATCTTCAGCTCCCTGAGAGTTCCCTCCAGCTGCTCTCTCCCAGCCCTCCCCATTTCACAGACCCAGGGACCTCGAACACGGGATCCTCCTGGGCATATCCAGACATCCCAGAGGTCTGCGATCTGCCAGGTGGGACGTCAGTCACCATCAAGTCCAGTTGTGTTTCATGGACCTGGTCATCTCTGTGCTTGATAACCAGATCTCTGGAATTTGCCTTGTCTGGCAGCATTTCCTGCTTCTTGAGCTTTATTCTTTTCTACCATGAGACTTGCCCTCCTCTTCAGCAGCACCATAACCAAAGTCGGGGGGGGGATGGCTCCACACAGTGGGACTTCAGCTCTTCTCTCCAACTGCAGCCATGGCTGAATCTTCACCGCAGCCAGGTCTGCCTCCTGATTCAGCGATTTGCCATAGCTGCTGACTCAGCATCTTCGATCTCTGCAGGGGCTCACTTCTTCCAGCTGTCACATTGTGGTTGTTTTTGTAGACTGGCATGCTCACATCCTCCATGCGAAGCTGCAAATCAGGTGTGCAGCTTGTCGTTAGTCATCCTTACAGCTCAAGTTTTAGGGTTGGCCTTTCCAGACTCAGAGACATGGAGAGCAGCCGTACAGCGCTCCGTCATGAGCTCGCCCCATGTGAATCCAACAGCTCGAATCAAGCGGCTGCTCTGCAGGATGGAGTTAGTGCTAACCAAGCCGAGGAGTGACTGTTTGCAGCCGGTGGGGATGTTCCTCCTGGGGAGCTGCACGGGGCTCCCGACAGCCCGTCCGCGTGGGGAGCGAGTGCTCACGGCGCCGTGCGCCGCCGTTCGTGTTTACACTTGCTGTAGTTCTGTGTGGGTGAAACCCCGGAGTGCTCTTGGGCTGGTGCTGAGCTGGAAACAGCGACAATTATTTTAGTAAATAAAGCTGGGCCAGAGCAGTCTGGCCAGCGTGGCTGTGATCACGGACCCGGGCATCGAGCGGGGTGATGGGGCCGGCTGGGAGACGCGTGGCTGCGGGCCGGCTTCTGCTGCTCGGCTTCGGGGCCGGGGCACCGCTCTGGCCTGCGGTGTTGGTGCTGTGGGTGCGGCCGGTGGTGGCTCTGCTCCTGGGGTTGTTCTGCACCACCATCTCCCCTCCCTCCAATGTGAAACCTCGCGGTGCAGTCGGTTTTATTTTGAAGAGGCGGTCTCTCCGTCTGGAGCTCCAGACGCTGTGGGAGTGCTTGGCCCCGCTGCGGAGCTGTTTGCACCCGCTGCGCGTGGGGTGGCTCCTGAGGGCTCGGTGCTGGTGGGACTCTGTAAGAGACACCGTATGAGAATTACTTGCTCCGTCGTTCACATATAACATTTTCCATTTGAGAGACAGAATTGTCTTCAATTTGTGCGTGATACCTGGCTGCTCACGGTCCCGACCCCTGACTGGGGACCCACAGAGAGTGACTGGGGAGACAGCGTGGTAGCGGGTGCCCGGGAGCCCTGCGGGTCCCTCGCTGGAGCCGCGCAGCCGCCGGCGTGTCCGTCAGCACGGCTGCAGGCCCCGAGTGCCAGGCAGGGCCGGGACGGAGCCTGTTGCACCCGCCGCGATCTCGCCCCGGCCGTCGGGGCACGGGAGGGTCAGGGTGTGCCCGAGAGAGCCCCTCCGCTCGCTGCCCCCAAAGCAGGGGAAGACAGCGCAAGGCGTTCACAGAAATCACCTATGTGTCTGCAAAGTGGATTAAGACATTAGCCCGAACACACCTTGTCTGAGAGTTGTGAGTCCAACCCCTGTCCGGAGGAGCGGCCTCGCTGCGGGACTGCCTTCACCTCCGGGGCACAGAGGGGGATGGATGCACCCGGGACGAGGCACTTGTGCTGTTACAGACGGAGCTGTGCAGGAGAAGGTCACGGGGATGAAGGAAAGGGAAGGATCATGCATCCGCTGAGGGCTGTCGTAGATGTGACTTTGTGAAGTTATTACCAGCTTTGTGAGCCCTCACACGCTGAAGTGGCGGCCAATAGACCTTTGGATACTTTCTAGCAAGGCAAACCCATTCTGAATTCAGTTCCGGTCTTCTCTGAATATGTTCTTCCACCTCTCTTGGTTTATGCCCTCGGGATGTCCTCTAAAACTGACCCGAGCATGCCTGGTCCGTGACATCATCCTCGCAGGAAAGATCTTGGTCTCCTGCCTGGGCGCTGTATGCTGCTTCTCCAGCTGCAAGCCCAGAGTTCTCCGAGGGGAGAAATGTGTGAGATGGTCTTTATTCTGCTGTTCAACTCTCAGCCTGTGTCTCACGTTCCAGCACCTTCTCCAAGAGGGACCTTGTGCCTTGGCTTCTTAAAGCATCCTGTCCTCTCTCTTGAGCTCGCTCACGAGTTGTCTCAGGCATGCAAGCGGCTGTCCCACAAGCTCTGGGGCATTGAGAAAATGAAGTAACTGCAGTGCTGAAGGCTTGACTTTAGCTTGCTGGAAGTGTTTTTGCTGCTATTTTAAGGAGTGTACAATTCATAAGTAATATATTCCCTGGGTACTGTCAGTGGACTCTGCCAGAAACACGGCGAGATGCGATCTCAGTGTCCTGGCACTCGGCCAGTCCGGGGGTCCCAGGTGGTCCCGCTGGTGCTGGCAGTGCCCGGCGCAGCCCCGAGCCGCGTGGCGGAGCTGGCAGGGGTGGCTCCTACTGCCCCATCCCCGCGCTCAGCGTTCCACTACACAGACGTGTCCTCCACGTCCCCCGCATCCCCCTGCCCCTGTTCGGGGATACCTGGCTTAGTCAATCTTCCAGGCTTTGGTGGGATATTTTAAAGGTGTGGGACAAACCTGCCGGCCTAGTCAGAGAGCAGCATCTGATCAGAGGAGCAGCCCCTGCACAGACAGTGCAATTACTCTGATGAGTAAGTGCGGTAGAGTCAGGCTTAAGTAAATGCTCCGAATGTGCCGTACCTGCTCTTTGCCGTGCAAGGGCTGAAGGTAGTCACGTGCACTGCATGCTTTATGCAAAGTCGGTCTAACTTGGAGCAGAATTAAAGCATCGATAACATAAAGTAAAGCAGATCTGACTTTATTATTCCCCCAAACTGATGTATAGAGAGATTAAATATCAAGGAAAACGATTTTCTACAAGTACAAGAAGTTATTAGCAAAAGGATCACGGTGTTTTGTAGACAGAAGTGAAAAAGCTACCCTTCGGGGACTCCACTGTGTAGTTCATCCTGCAGGTTTGCTGTCCTGGATCCAAGCTGTATCATTTTAAACAAAAGGGGTTATTGCTGTGTTCGCTGCATATTCCCAAGCAGTCATTCCCCTGTTTTTTCTGGGGTGACATTTGCAAACTTGCAGCCCAGTCCCGGTTCGTGATGCTGCGTTATCCTGAGGGTGAACATGTTGTACAGGCTGTTGGCACCCCGCGTACTTCAGCTGTTCAGCCCTGACAGGGGCGCAGGGACCCGCTCGCGGTGCTCCTCAGAAGCTTCGTGTCGGTACCTTTGGTAGATCCCAGCCGGGCAGGGTTAGTGCTGGAAACCTCAGGGGCGCTCCCTCCTGCACAGGCACTGCTGCTCTGAGCGCTGAGCGACAACCCACTGGGTCCATTTCCAGCACCACTGGGTCACATTTCCACCTGCAGCAGCCGTCTGTGTCAGCAAGCCTCATCTTTGCATCATTTTGCCAGAAGCTGAAGCTTCTGATCCTGAAAATGTTGGGAGCACCAGGCAAACACCGGGGCTGGGGCTGGTCAGGTCCCATTGAAAGTCCCCCCACTGCTGCGGAGAGCTCTGGGTGCCTCCTGCCTGATGCCACCACATCTGCAAGAATTGTGTAACTGCTGGGATCCTGAGTCAGACTGGGTGGTGGCAAAATATTTCTGGTGGCGGGGTAGACGCTGTGCCCCTTCCCAGGTGCCTGTCTGCCCGAGGCGTCACAACAAGCCGCTCTGCCCGGGCGTATGACTCACGCACGCTCCCTTTTTTAAGAAATACAGATGCGGAGTAAATGGGAATCAATTACACTTCCTACACAAAGAATCCCCTTGATTTAGCATCTGACACAGACACATCCTTCCTTCCAAGGGAACAAGATTGAAAATTAATTTGAGTTCCAGGGAAATTTCAGTTCTGAATACTCTTCCTCAGCAGTGAGTCTCCTTGGCTGTGTCACACACGTGACAGTCCCAGCAGCACCGGCCGCCGAGGGTCTGCTGGTGCCCGAGGCCCTTCCCGAGCGGAGCCCCCCGGCCGCGCTGGCACGGCTGGGCCATGCTTGGGGCCAGTCACTGCGGATGGAGCCGCTGCCGCCGCTTCCCCCTTCTGCCTCAGGGAGTGACCCTTGGCCCCGGCGCCCCCAGCCCCGGCAATGAGATAAGCTGCTGACCCCAGCAGCGGCCCCACGAGCGTGGCCGTCCCTCTCTGGGCTGGGACACACCCACCCCACAGGTTACCTACAAGGAGGAGGCTGTGCCGGCACGGCTGGGAGCGAAGAAGAAGGACTGGTTTCACTGCTGAGTGCTGAGGGGCTGGGATCTGCGTCACAACCTTCACCTTGGAGCGCTGTCTCTCAGGCCTGAGGTGCGTCTCGAGGGGTGTGAGTAGTCTCCAGGCTCCCTGCGGTCTGGGGGTGTCTGAAAACACATCTCTTTGCACCACGGCGTAGGGCAGAATGCCTGAACTCCTGCTTTGGGGCTCAACAGATGGAAAGTTGGATTCATGTCCGGCTGCGGAGTACATCTCCTCTATGTTCTTCCTTATTTTGCTGCATCCAATCAATAATATGGAAAATAAAACAAGGAAAAGAAAAAAATATATTTCCATATATGAAGCAGGGCCACAGTTGTTTCCAGATCTCTCTGATCTTTCTGGAGATCTGGCAGCTGCCATCTCAGCGGGCCCGGCATGCTCATGGTGCCTCCTCATCGCCGCTGCGTCTCCAGCAGAGCCAGCCCTCCTCGCCGGAGGAGCAGCATGTCACGGAGAAACAGCCATGGCACCACGAATTCAGGTAGAAGATTCTTCAGGACTGAGTGTCTGACAATGTTATGGAAGAGAAAACATCAGTATTCCCAAACTGCCATTCCTTTGAGAAGAAATCACTTCCTCTGTGCCACACAGGTCAGCAGTTGTCTTTCATCAGTCTTTGGGCAATGACAGTTTTAGTGAAAAAGCAATTACTAGCAGAAGATCTGGATCTGAGTGACGTGCAAAGCACAGGGAGGTGGCTGCAGCCACCCTGGAGGTCCTCTGGAGGCCACGTCCCAGGCTGGAGCTGGTTTTCATGGCTCAAAACCAGGATGGTTTGGCCCCAGCTCTCTTGGTAAAGCTGCTCTTTTCTGAACAGAGCCAGTGCCTGAGCAGCGACTCTGCTGTTGGGGGCTGTGGTGTTTCTGGGGTGTGCTCAGCGTGGTACCTCGCTGTCTGCTCTGGTGCCACGACCCCACTCGCTGCCAGTGAGGCTCCTCCAGCACCTCCTGCCCTCCCGGTGCCACAGGAACGGCAGCGGCTGGACAGGGAGATGAAAACGAGTGCTGCGGACCAGCCAAGAGCCAAAACCCTGCATGCTCCGCTCGTGCAGTGGGAATTTCCTGCAAAGGTGCCTGCCGCCTTCTCTGAGTCTGAGGCTTCCCCCGTGTCCTCTCGCACCGAGGGCTTCTTCTGAAGTCTGGGTCAGGCGTCGGTGCAGTCGCTGGGTGCCTGATCTTGCCCGCTGCACCGAGTGGTGGCTGCTCTTCCTCCCGCCGGGACAGTCTGACCCGCGTTTGGCAGGGTGGGACACGCTTCTGTGCAAGTCCCCGTCCTTTGGCCTTACTTTAATCCTTTAACACTTCCAAGCAGTTCCAGTAACTTCTGGGCTCAACCGTGGCGCTCTCCCAGCCACTGATCCTGTGGTTAAGGATCTACGTGGGCAGAACAGGTGAATGTCATTTGGTCAAATTATTTAAATTCACCTTTGAAAGAGTTAGAAAGTAACTTAAACCTACTGCCACAAGGACAGAAAGTGACTGGTAGAGTCCATAGGATCTGTGAGGGAGGGATCCATTAGGAAACTCTGGATTTCCGACAGCAAAGAGGGTGATGATCTGTGGGCATTAGTCCAGGGAAGCTGTGGCACCAGCCGAACAGAGCTCGGAGTAACGCTGGTCGTGTTTGGGATAGAAATGTGGGTATGTTTGTGCTGACTCTTGAAACAAACTTACAAGAGTTGGGATATTTGGCTTGACATCAGGATCATCTTTGCTGGTTTCTCAGAGGGGTAGTGAGCTTTATGTCTCTGGCTGTGTGTGAGAAGGGTGCCTTAGGTTGAAGAACCTGGTAGATGCACAAAGGAGAACTTAAAAGTGGGCCAAGAAGGCTGTTCTTGGTGAGCAGGCCAAGAGGTGCCATCATTTTCCTAAGGGGGGAAAAGCTAATGTAAATCAAAGAGTTAGCTGCAGGCTTCTGATTAATAAAATAATAAAAATGGTAATGAGTTAAGCAAATAAAGAATCTGCAGAAGAAGTCCTCTGCATTGCTAAGCTGCAAACCTGTAGATCTCTGCTGGTGTGTGCACGCACTTGTCCTGGTGTTGGTGGTGCACTGGGTGGGGTGGGGAGAGCTCTCTCTGAGCAGCTGGTTCGCTGTGTCTGTAGCGCGTGGCGTGTCCAGAGAGGCACCAGCACAGCCGGACGCTGGCACCAGCCGGGGCTGCGGTACCAGTGCAGCAGCACCCACAGGATCCATCTGCCCAGGGAGGTGTCCGGGCTCCCGGCGCAGCGGCGCGGTGGGTGGGGCTGTGGTGCTGGGAGCCGAGGGCTGGGCTGTGCCGCCGCTGGAGGGAACGTCCTCCTTGCTCCAGCTGCTGCCAACTGGTGACTACTCCCACGACCCGGCATCTGGGCCCTGGCACCTTCTGGGACAACATGCTGGTCCTTACTGGTGAGGAGGGTAAGAGGATGGGGGTGCCATGTCCCCCGCTCTTAGCCAGTAGCTCAGCGGCTTTGATGGAGGATTTGGGTGGTTTAGTAAACTCTTGGTAAAAAGCAGAGTGTGCAGCTCCTGTGGGATCTGCCGTGTTGGTGGGAGTTGTTGGGGTTCGCTGAGGGTTTGGGTGACCTGGCAAGTCTTATGGGGAGCGGCTGAGGGAACTGGGGGGGTTTAGTCTGGAGAAGAGGAGGCTGAGGGGAGACCTCATGGCCCTCTACAACTGCCTGAAAGGAGGGTGCAGAGAGGGGGGATGAGTCTCTTGAGCCAAGGAACCAGCGGCAGGCCAAGAGGGAATGGCCTCAAGCTGCGCCAGGGCAGGGTCAGACTGGCTCTTAGGAAGGATTTCTTTGCAGAAGGGGTTGTGGGGCGTTGGAATGGGCTGCCCAGGGCAGGGGGGGAGTCCCCATCCCTGGAGGGGTTGAAGAGTCGGGTTGACCCAGCGCTGAGGGATCTGGTGGAGTTGGGAACGGTCAGGGTGAGGTTCATGGTTGGGCTGGAGGATCTTCAAGGGCTTTTCCAACCCAGATGATTCTGGGATTCTGTGAAGTCAGGGGAGGGAGCGGGCGCTGATGGCACCGGAGTGGCTCAGCCAGGGCTGAGGTAGCCCCAGCAGCACTTGTGGGGACGTTACTGACGAGAAGCGCCGCAGGTTTCAGTCTCTGGAGATGTGACAGTAGCTGAATCATTTTGAGGACCGACGTTTCACACTACAGTGTCTAAGTCTCAGCTCGTTCTCCTGGTGGTTCTCGCTCCAGATGTCTGCACCCTCTAAACGGTTTTCCCATGGTAATTCTAGTGAAGGCAGAAGGTGTCGAGCTGTGGGTTGTGGAGTCAAAAGTTGTTTACCAGTTGTGCTGGAGTAACCAGGTCTATCTCAGCCTTTGTCGTGGTGCTCTCTGGAGCTGCCTGGGCACCTGGGCAGGACCTTCTAGGAAAGGCCCTTCTAGACCTGTAGATCTGCTCCGTGTCTGGCTGTGAACGGGGAGGTGGTGATGTGAACCTTTCTTTATGAGGAAGGGAGTGTGTACCCCAAAACCAGTTGCACCCAGCAGATGCTGAACACCATGTGTAGGGCACTGGGTTTTGTCTGAAACACATGTAAGGACTTAGCAACCAAAACATTAAAGGTTTCGTAGCCACAGGCTTTGCAAGTGATTTCCTTCTTTACAAAGTAGCTCCTGCCTTCTGCGCAGCATGGGCTCCTCCACCCCTAGGAGCTGTAGAGCCACAGACCTTCTGGGATTGGAAGGTTTGTGGTGCCTAAAGTAGGGAGGGACTGATTAATCACCTGCTGTCACTCCTGAGTATCAGTGACCAGGAGATACTGCGGAAATGATTCTTCTTTTTCTCTTTTTTTATAGAGCAAAATTTTTGAAACAGCTTATCTTGATCAGCAGCATCTTGCCAGGATCCACCTGGACCTTTGCTTCCACCCTCCAGTGAGTTGGGGGGTTTGGTAATCCCCTGGCAGCTCCCTCCAGCTACTATCTACCGTAAACTCGTCAGGCGCCTGTAGCAGAACTGGGCTTGCTCTCACCTTTGTGAAGAGCATCTGCCAGAGTGAGGTGCATGTTAATTCGTGGTAGTTGCCTGTTCCTGCATTTGCTCGGCTTATCAGACAGGTTGTCCGAATTCCTAAGGACTGTGATCTTGCAGGATAGGCGGGATTAGAGGCATAATTTTCAGAAATCCCGTTATCCTCTTTATCAACTGATAAAACTGTATTTTGTCTTTTCAGTAGGACTGTTTAAGATCTGATGGAGGTACCCAGTGATATAAAACACTTTCAGCTGTCAGGGTGGAGAGGCACAAATCCAGCTGCCACTGGGGATGTTTCGCTGCCTGGGATGCACACAGAGTGCTTTAAAGAGTGAATCAATAGCTGTGATTATATAAAGGGAGACAAAACCTTTTAATTAATTGTCTCTCTCAGGTTTCCGGTTCCGCCTCATCTTCTCCAGACGCGTTTGAGAGGCTGTAGCCGCAGCCAGGTGGAGGTGTTTATACTTCAGGGGAGGTGGTTTGACATCCAGACTCGTCACTGCCATAAAACCTAGGCCAGTGCCTGGAGAGGAGGTGGCAGCAGGACCTCTGCCAGTGTCGCTTTGGCCAGCTCTCGCAGCCATCACCAGCCTGTCCTTGGCTGCCGGCTCTCACGCCAGGTTTCTGAAGCATCTTGTAGGTCACGGTTGCCGGTGCTGCGTGGCCGGACGTTCCTCTTGTCGGGCGTTTCATGGCTGACGTCGTCCCGCGCCGGGTTCCCCTCACGCGGTGCAGCCCCGCCAGCTCCCGCTGCTCCTGACAGGTGCCATGATCCCACCGAGGGCTCGGCAGCTCCTGCTTTACATCCTTGCTCAGGCCCCCACACTAATTAGCTGGAGCGCTGGTCTGGCGGCTGTCTGAGGAGGAGCAGGGAAGGCAGGTGACTCCCCTTCTCCCAAACAATGTGAATCTGCCACTAATTGGCTCTCGTTAGCAGGTGACTGTGCTATTCTCATTTCGTTGTGCTGAGATGATCTGAGACCAGAAGTTTCTCAGCAGACTGAACAGCAAGCTAAATGAGCCGTGTGCTAGGAACAGAAAGGAATAAAATCACGTTGTGCAAGAGCAGGAGCAGTCGACCCCAGAATATCAGCCCAGGTCTGCCTCGTTATCCAGCTCGGGGGGCACTGTGGGGAGAGGGTGGGGGTCCTGCTCTGCTTCGGTGGCTGCAGGGAGCCCCAGCGCTGAGGCACAGAGCTCTCGGTGTCAGAAACGTTCTCTTGAATTTTTCTCCTGTGTCTTTTGGTCATTACATCGGGTCTGACCCAGGTGATAACCTGGGCAGACCGTCTCAAAGATTTTTCCCATTTCTGAATTCAAGATCGGTCCCGAAAGAGCTAATTGTCAGCCAAGGGAAATTCCCACTGACCCCAAATATATGCTGGGGGGCACCCAGCAGGAAAACAGCTTTGCAGAGAGGGCCCTGGGGGTCCCAACTGAGGAGAATTTGGACACGAGCCAGCAGCATGCCCTTGCTGCAAAGAAGGCGGATGGTGTCCTGGGCTGCGTTAGGCGACACATCTCCTGTGATGTGAACCCACACCTGGAGCACTGGGTCCAGTTCTGGGCTCCTGTGTGCAGGAGAGACATGGACATACTGGAGAGAGTCCAACAAAGAGCCACGAAGATGTGAAGGGACACGAGCATCTCTCCTGTGAGGAAAGGCTGAGAGGGCCGGGACTCTTCAACCTGGGGAAGAGAAGGCTCAGGGGATCTCATCTCTGAGTATAAATACCTGGACGAAGAGTGTAGAGAAGGTGGAGCCAGGCTCTTTCCAGTGGTGCCCAGTGACAGGACCAGAGGCAACGGGCACAAACTGGAACACGGGAGGTTCCCTCTGAACATCGGGAAACCCTTTTTCCACTGTGAGGGCGACTGAGCACCGGCACAGGCTGCCCAGGGAGGTTGTGGAGTCTCCATCCTCGGAGACGTCCAGAAGTCACCTGGTCCTGGTCCTGGGCAGCTGGCTGCAGTGTCCCTGCCTGAGCAGGGGTGGTCGGGATGACCTCTGGAGATCCCTGCAGCCCCAACCAGTCTGCTCGATTCTGTGGATCTGGGGAAGTTTTAGAAGTGACGAAGCTGCTATTTTCTTGCTGGAGCTGAAATTGTTTCCATCAAACCCAGTCTATTTCTGTATCTGTCAGCCACGCTTGTAGTAACAATTTGAAACTCCGGAACAGCAAAAGCATTTCTTCCAACGGCCACATAGTAAGTGCCGTGATCGAGAAGCGGCGTTTAGTTGTAGTCAAATTCTGTCTGATGGTACCAGGTTATAAGGACCTGCTGGACGACATAATGCTGCTGTGTGTTGGCAAAACCTCTTACTGAAACACCAAAGAGGTGTTTCAGCTCACGGAGGAGATCGCTGCAGTTCTTACTGCTGGACAAAGCTGGAAGGCCCATGGCAGGGCATGTGTTCTGTGCTTCTTCCCACCAAGCTTTTGGTACAGATGTCTCCAGAAAGGTTCCTACAGAGAAATCATCTCCACGTACTCTGTGGGTGCAGAGCTGTGTGTGTGAGAGCACGTAAATGTCCTCAGAGCAAGAGAAGTGGTTTGCAAGTCCTTCCTTCCATGGCCGAAGTGAAAGGCAACTCCAGCACCAAAGACAACTCATTCGGGAAAAAAAAAAAAAAGAAAAAGCCTGCTTTTGGGATTGTTGCCAGGTGGACAGGAACAATTTAACTGTCATACAGTTACTGGGATGGCTAACAGGTTAACTGCAAGCTGCCAAATACATTTCATTCCTGAAGGGTTCAGTTTATAGCACATTTCGAAACAGTAGGAACTTCCCCCATGCAAAAACCTTCTGTACCTTAAAGCAACAAAAAATCTGATACTCAGCTCTCAAGGAGGGAAAAAATCAGGATCTGTAATAGATACTTTCATGATAACATCCGAGACACCTTAGTATGTTCACTGCCTGCCAGAGGGATGCAGAAATGGGAGAAGACAGCTCCGGCATGGCCTCGCTGGCCTGGATCTGCCGCATCTGCTGCGCCTGCCACAGCCCGAAAACCAGCGTGTCCTCGCCTGGCAGCACGGCACTCTGCTGCAGCGGTGCGGGGCAGGAATTCCCTGAAGAAGGGAGGAGGAGGAGGAGGAGGAGGAGGGGTGTTGTCTAAACCTAATCTAAGAATCCTTCAGGCAGAACTCACCTGACAAAAAGTGATTCTCTTCTGATCGGCCCCTTGAGAGCACATAAAAACTGAAGCAACCGTCCTGGGGGTCTGGGGCTGCTTGATGTGGTTGAAGTCACTGTGGGGGCTGTTCCGGCCTGTGGCTTCACTTGCGGCGATGGGACCCTGCCCCCAGCCTGTGGGAGGGAAGTCTCTCTTCCCTCGGAAATGGCTGTGGCTTGTTGAGGGGGTTGCTGTGAGTGTCTGCTCTCGTGAGGAGACTCTTCCATATGGGCACCTGACACGGTTTCTGACGGGGGTGCCCTGTCAGCTGGTTGGGGCCCCATTGCCGTCTCCTGGCACTGTCGGGTCTGGATGCTTCCAGGGGCTCCAGAAGCACGAGACATGGAGTCACACGTAAATCCAGCTCAGACAGTTCCTTTCAAGGGGCAGAGCAAGTGTGAGACCTCAGAGATTGTACACAGCGGCGTGCCATCGGGTTTTCCTGCTGCTGCCCGGGCTTACGGCAGCGTTCCCCGCGCGCCCGCGTGTCTGCGGGAGAACCGACCCCCCAGCGCAGGGCCCGGCCGGGGAGTGCCGGGCGAAGCCTCCGGAGAGATGCGCTCTCAGCTCCCGCCTTCCAGAGCAGTCGCTGGCTGCAGAGGCAGCAGCTGACATGAAGGAGGACGAGTCCTCCATCTGCTGTCGAGGCTCACTGGAACCAGCCGTGTCCCGCGCACCGGCGTGCTTTCGCTGGGCCATCCCCCCGCCGGTGCCTCCCCCAGCGCCGTGCGCTGCTCCAGCGGGGGATCTGGCATGGGGCCGGGCAAGAGAAAAGCCCCGTGATGGGCAGGAGGGGAAAAGGCTGCTGCTCCTCCGCAGTCATTTAGTGGAACTGCCCCCCCTCGCACCCCCGTGGGGAGCGGTCCCTGCCGGCGCCCCGCGTCTCGCCGCGGCAAGCGGAGGAGGGCGTGGGCATCGCGCACGGCGAGATCACGATTATACGCTGGGGACATTAAGAAGCTCCTCAGCTGCTTAATAAACACTGCCGCGGTGGTGTTTGTTTTATTCATAATATACCAGGCGTCCTGGCTGCTGTTCAGAAATAAGTTATGGATCCAGCAGCGATTAGCTACAGCTTAACTAGGCGGTACAAAGGATGCAACCCGCCCGTTCGGGCCTCAAGGTGCCTTATGCCGCAGGGTGATAAAGTAGGTGAAGAAACACATTGTCAGTTCACGTGGAAACGTGCCAGGAGCTGCTCGGCTCTTGACGGATAGAAAACATAAACCCCGTTCCAGGCGGTTTTTCTCACATTTTCCTGTTGCAAATACAGGTAGAAATGTTCCCAGAGCAGAGCCTGAACCTGGAGCTGCTGCAGAACTGACGTAGGTCTCTATCAAGCGGGCATTAACGTGAAATATGGTTGAACTAATTAACGTCCTTTAATTGAAACTGAGCCTGCCAAAAGAGCCCAAACAAAAATGGTGGTATTCTTTAGAATGATTGCAAAACTTGTTATAAATGTACCTCTGATATAATAGATGTAGGCTTCTGAGACATTTTGACTTAATAACTCCTTAACGATTAAAAAATGAGTGTGCTACAAAATCAATATGGCAGCTCCGCGCTGGACTGCGGCCACAGGATTGATGCTTCCCCGGCGCGACGGCCGAAGAGGAGCCGTGGGGACGCCGGGCCCACGTCACTCGTGCAGGGACAGCTCTTGGCCCCGCAGCAGCACGTTCACCAATGACACCAAGGACGACGCGACGTTGCTGCTGAGAAAACACGCGGGATTTTGGTGCACAGAACTGCCGCAGTCCTGCGGGCGCGGGGCCGGCGGCGGCCGGGGGGGCTGCCCGCGGCAGGGGAGGCCGGTGGTGGGGAGCGGGGCGCCGCGGAACGGCTGGAGCGGGGTCAGTGTGGGCCCCGTGGCCGTCGGCGTGCCCTGGCCAGCGCCGTGGGGTGCGGGGTGGTCCCGGCGCAGGTGGCCGCGGGCTGGCAGCAATACCCACGTCTTCTGCCTGCGCCTCGTGACTGGTGCTAAAATCATACGGGGCCTGTTAGAGATCTGAGCTGGTCTATAATATCCCTGCCTCGGCTAAAAATGATACTGGAGTGACATTTAGAAGCGTTATAAGGAAAGGGTAGCTATTTATTTCTTATTAAGTGTTTTTTCCCTCGAGGGGCTGTAGCGCAGCCGTAGGGCCGCGGCTTTGGGCTGGGGCTGGCAGGGGACAGGGTGCACGTCCCCGGGACGGCTCCTGCTGCCGAGGCTTCGTGCCGGCGGTGGGGGGGGGTTGGTGGGGGGCTGGGGGGTGCCGGTGACCCACACCGGGCAGCCGGGCCTCTCGTGGGTGCCTCGGCCTCGGTGCGCCGTTCCCCGTTTCGTTGCCGGGCTCCGTGAGGGTGATGGGGCTCCTGGGGGGGCTCGGCCTCTCCCAGGCCTTGGTCACCATCCTCTCTCCTGGCTGCACCCCGAGAAGCCAGTACCCCCCATTTTGGGGGGGTGCATATGGGACACTATGGTGGTGGTGGTTGGAGTTGCTGAGGGGACACCCCCCCCCCCTCGGCACTGCCCCCACCCCACACCGGGAGCAGGGCGGCCCCGCCCCCAAACTACCGCACCCCTCAGCATTGACCCCCCCAATGTCACCCCCTCCCCAACCTGTCCCCAGTACACGGCTCCCCCGTGACCCCCCCAGCCCCGAACTACCACGCTCCCCGGCACTGCCCCCCCGCACGCTGCCTCGTCGGGCCTTGCCCCCCAAAACTGTCAGAACCCCCTCAACCTCTTCCCCCGAACTACCGCACCCCGTGTCATTGCTCCCCCCACGCTGTCACCCCCCACCCAACCTCTCCCCCATCCACGGCTCCCCCGTGACCCCCCTGCCAATGAACTACCGCACCCCCCGCACTGCCCCCCCGTGCGCTGCCTCGCCGGGCATTTCCCCCCCCAAACTGTCAGGCCCCCCCACCCTCTGCCCCGTCCCCGGCTCCCCCGTGTCCCCCCACCCCCGTGTCCCCCCGCCCCGTCCCGGGGCAGCGCGGCGGCCGCCAGGGGGCGCCTCGGTGCGCGGCCCCGTCCCCGCGGCCGGTCGGGGCGGGGGGGGGGCGGGCGGTCGGGGGGGGGGGGGGGGGGCGGGGGCGGGGGGCGGCCGGTCCGCCGCCGTCCCCGCCCGCAGGGGGAGGAGCCCCCGGCGGCGGCACCTGCCCCGGGCCATGGTGCGGGCGGCGGCGGCGCGGCGCCGGAGGGAGCGGAGCGCCGCGCGGGGCGGGCGGCGCCGCGCCATGGAGCCGGCGGCGGGCGGCGGCCCCCCAGCCGCAGCCGGTGCCCCCCCAGCCGCTGCCGCAGCCGGTGCCCGCGCCCGGGCGGCGCCGCGGCGGCCGGGGCTGCGCTGAGCCCCCCGCGGCCGCGCCCGGCCCCGCCATGGCGCAGCCCGCGGGCCGCGGCGGGCCGAGCCGCGAGCTGCCGGGCATCAGCACCGTAACCTACGTCTTCGTTTACAGCCCCGGCGGCCCGGCGGGGCCCCCCGGCCCCGGCGCCGAGCCCGCGCCCCACGCCGCGCCCGCCCCGCTGCGCGGGCCCAAGCGGAAGCTGTACAGCGCCGTGCCCGGCCGCAAGTTCATCGTGGTGAAGAGCTACGCGCCGCAGGGCGAGGGCGAGATCCAGCTCAACCGGGGCGAAGCCGTCAAGGGTGAGTACGGGCGGTGGCGGCGGCAGGGCGGGCGGGGGGGGCCCCCTCCGGCTGCGGGCTCCGGCACGGGCGTCCCGGTAGCGCCGGTCGCCCCGTCTCGGCCGCGGGGCAGCGGAGCCACGGGGGTGCCCGGTGCGCCCCGGCCCCGCGTCCCTCAGCCGGGGGTGGGGGGGGGGGGACGACGGGGCTGCCGGGCGAGGGTCCCCCGGCCAGGCCCCGGGTGCTGCTCGGGCCTGGGGCTGCCCCATGGGGCCTCTCGGCGTGTCCCCGGGGCTCAGGCCCCGTGCGGTGATGCGGAGGGTGGGTGTCACGCTCCGCCGGGACCCACGGGAGAACTGCCCGCCGCTCCCCGCCCGGGGCCGGCCTCGCGCCTCTCAGCGCGGTCCCGGTGCCAGCCCCCCTCTTGCTGGGCGAGGGGCGGGTGGGCGAGGACGCGCTGCCTCCACGAAACTCCTGATCAGCTGCGGTGATGCAGCCAGGGCTGACGGGGGGACGAGAGGCCGGGAGGTGCCGGCGCTGCCCGCCGCGCTGGGCAGACCTCGCCAGGGACGGGGGAACCCTGCGGTAGGTGGTGAGTTGGCTGCCGGCAGGCAGGGATACGGAAAGGCTTCCTCTGCAAGCAAGCTAATTCCACAGTTTTTCACAGAAAGTTTAAGGATCTTTTCATCTTCCTGCCTCCACTTGTTCTGCGGATGCCTTGAACGACGGCAGCGGGAGCCGGCGCCGAGCTGACGGGTTGCGTTAGCTGTACCGTGGCTCTGAGCTCGGCACGGGGCTCGCTTCTCCGGGCTCCGAGCTGCTGCTTCAAATGCACTCAGAGCGCCGAGCGCTCCGCTGTGGGCGCCCAGACCTCCCCTCGGGGGTGGCCGTCCCGGCGGACCCGCTGTTGGCCCCACCGGTGCGGTTTTGTCCCCCGAGGGGAGGAGGAGGAGGAGGCGCGAGGTGCCTGTGGCTCGGCCGCGTGGCAGATGGCGAGGCCGCCTGCGGCGGGTGGCTGGAGTTAACGGGTGCGCGATGCGCGGAGCTGCGCCGTCCTGGGGGAAGGGTGTTTGTTTCCAGGAGGCTGGAAGGAATCAACAGATGGACACAGCTTTGGGCTCGGAAGTGCTTTTCCCATCCTCTGCCTTCGCCCCCTTCCCTGGGGTTTTCTGTCACACCCCTCTGCACCTCCTCGAGCGTTTGCGTTAAGTAGGTGGTCCCGGTGCCCTTCCTCCGGAATTGCAACAGAAGCCTTAGCTGGTGTTTTCACCCGTAGTTGTTTGCACGTCTTCTGTACGTGGCCTCCAGAGAGGAAGCAAGTTGTGGGAAGTGCCGTGGGGAGGAAGAGCGGGCTGGGGGGAGCAGTGGCTCCTCGGGGCTGGAGCGCTCTCCGCTGCTTTCGTAACGCGTGGCCGGGAAGGCTTCACAAGAGTTAAAAGAGAATCACTTCAGTGAGTTGCTTATGAAAGATCTCCAGGCAGCGTAGATGGGCAGCGCTCGGTTATTTACTGCTTTTGAGATGCCAATTAATTTTTGCGAGGACAGGAATACTGATGGTTATCGGACAAGGTGCCCTGCGTCGCAGGCAGGTAGAGCCGCGGGGATAGATGGAAACCAGGAGTCCGAGCGGAATGGCTGCGGCTGGTGCTTTGTCATGTCCGGTGGACTCGTGGCTCCTTTGGAGCGGGACGATCCTCCCTTGGTGGGGAGAAGTCCCTGACCCAGCTCGTGGGAGGTGGAAGCTGGTGTGAGTGAAGCCCCCGACTGAGCTGTGCCGGACCTCTGCTCCAAGTGGACGGGGGTGCCCTGGCGTCCGCAGGCAGGGAGAGGCCTTGGGAGAGGCTGGTTTGAGAGGACGCCTGGCCGTGGGTGGCCTCGGGGGCTTCAGAACAGGGTCCCCAGGGTGTGCCAGCCGGGTGGGGACTGGCTGAGCCACCCAGGAATCCCAGTGTTGGGGGTGGAGGGTCCTGGAGGAAGAGGGTGGCAGCTGGAGGAAGCGTTGAAGTGTGGTGGGTATGAGCAGAAGAGCTGCTTGGGGAAGGGTGGGAGCCGATTTGGGGAGTGTTGTCAAAGAATCGCTGGAGGCAGCTGCCTAATGAGATGAGCTGTGTTTGGGGAGGTGTGCCAGGGCGGGAGCCCTGCGTGGAGGGAGCTCTCTGCCAGCGCGATGCCGAGGGAGAACCTGTCTGAGGATGAAGTCGGAGTGAGGAGTCGTGCGCAGGCAGGAGCTTGCTGTGGGAAGGGACCTCCGCGGGGGGGCGGAGGCTGGGGCCGGGGCATCGCTGGCGTGGAAGCTGTGCTGGGGCCGGTGTCTCATCTTCAATGTGTTGGTGAGGGAACTGGACAGCCATCCCTTCGAGGCAGCGGTACTTGGTGATTTCAGATGGCTGGGGCTGTGAGCAGTTACTGCCAGAGAGGAGAGCAGCAAAACACCCGGCAGTTTTTGAGAACTGCAGAGAAGATGGAGAAGAGTTTGAGGTGGAGTAACATGAACCCCTCTGTACCCGGGTGTGTAAGCCGTGCCAGGGTTTGTGTACGGCCCCGTTTGAAGCGTGGCTCTGTTAGGAAGGAAATGCTGCTTGCTGGTGAGCTGTTCTGGGAGAAAGCTGAGGATCCTGGAACGCTCACCCCGGGTTACAGTCGCAGGTAGTGTTTCTTGTTGAAAGCAAATGGACTCCTGCGAAGGTTCAGCTGAATGTTGATGCTGAGCAAGGGTCTCGTGTACTGGATTTGGCAGAGCGAGGGATGCGCTTGAGCCCAGTGTGTTTGATGGGTTTCCTCGGGGCTTTTCAGGAGGAGCTGGTTTGGTTTCAAGAGCATGGTGGAAGTTAAGGGCATCTGGACTGTATACTGTGACTGTCCTGGTAGCTGTTGGATGACAAAAGACAATAATCAATACAGTTATTTCGTTTGTAAGATAGCTGAAGAATTCAAGCAGAGGAGAGTCTGTCCTTGATCTGCTTGTTACTGATAATGAGAGATGAAATGAGATGTGAGTGCCCCAAGCAAAGGGAGAACCCGTAGTCACCAGCACTGAAACCACAAGGTCACAGGGAGAAATGGTTCGTAGACAAGGCACGATGAAGATCGACTCTCCAGTCTGGAAACTAGGGAGAAATTAGGAAGAGTATGAACGGGCTGGCTTTGGAGTCTCATTTCTTTGCCCTTTGTGATTAGGAGGAGTTATTCTCAAGCAACTGTTACCATGTGCATCCAG
Source organism: Strix aluco (assembly GCF_031877795.1). Taxonomy (NCBI): domain Eukaryota; kingdom Metazoa; phylum Chordata; class Aves; order Strigiformes; family Strigidae; genus Strix; species Strix aluco. The sequence continues at coordinate 88,945,450 of NC_133935.1, read as the reverse complement.
CAGTAGGTTTTCCTCTCTAGTGTGGTCCCTTATTGACATTCCCTACTGCAGTATCTAAGCTAGCCCTCTCTGAAATAAATGGCAAACTGAATTTCTGTTGGCTGTGGTTATGGTTTTGTTGAATTATTGTTGTAGCAGTTCTCGATTGTGCTGGAGGTTGTTTAGATAGAGGGGGTTATTTTACTTGTGGATAGAGTTGTTATTGCACAGAGAGTATAGTTTTTTGTTAGTGGAAGGTTTTGCAGTTTCTGTTTGATGATCAGCCAGCTAGTTTCCTCTGGACTTTCTTTATCCAGCCAGAGACGTTTGAGAGGCTGCTCACGCACGGTTCACTCCGGGCTGTAGGATCCCTGCTACCCCTCGGGAAGGCAGCTCTTCTGGAGCCTTTAATGACTGGCAAGGTTAAGCCAAAGCTTTAAACTTCACCCTCAAACTATTTGTGGTGATCTAGAGCAAAGGGGTGACAGACAGCTGCCTCCTCACCAGACTGCTGCTCCTGCGTTGCTCAGATCCCCCATGTTGCAAGAACAGAGGTGCAGGAGGGTCTCGTGGTGGGTGAGTTGAGTCCTTGGCCCTGCACGGCTTTGCAGTCACCCGTAAACTGGTCACGCTCCACCTTTAACACCGCTGACACCGCTTTACTCCTGCCGTTCTGGTGGGGAGGCTGCTCTAGAACCTTCCAGACTTCAGGCTTCATCTCTTCTGACTTCTGAAATAAGGGTTCATGGCTGATTTAATCATTTTTTGGTGCGCCTTTAGACACAACAGACTGCTGTGATCTGGCTGTGAGACATTAAAGGCGCCGTGACCAGGTCCTCGTTTGGGAGGAGGAGGCTGCTTTTTCCTTTCCTAACAAATGAAATGACTCAGTCACGAGTGTGACCCGCCAGCCTTATTCTAGCGATCCAGGGATGCCAGGCTTCAGTGGCTGTGGTGCGGGCTGGGTGCCCGCGAGCAGTATCCCCCCTGACGCTGCAGAGCATCTCCTGGTGCTGGGTGTCTCCTGGTCTCCCCAGCTCGAGCTGTCCTGCCCCGTGGGTGCCAGCTCTGGAACGTTCTCCCCAGCTCCAGGCAAATCCGGGAGTCATCAAGAGCCTGGTGTCCTCTGGGCTCCTGCTGCTTTGCGCCCTCGGTTCTCGTGTGGCCCTTGGGTGCTGACCGTTCTCGCCTTCCATCTGAGTAACACTTTAACTCCCCTGGGGACTGAAATACATTAAAAAACTGTCTTTGACCCCAACATTGTGAGTTTGCTGAGAGCCGGACTGCGAGAGCGCACGAATGCTGCCCCGGTTCTCTGCAGCCCGAAGCCCCTTGGAGGTATTTAGGCCCGAGTGTGGATCCTGTCCAGCCTCTGGAGAGCAGGAGGCGTCCTCTGATCCGTGTGCTGAGGGCAGGCAGCTCTACGGAGCCGTCCGCAGCTCCGCGGCGTGGTCCCTGCGTCTCCTGTGCCACGGCTCTCCCAAAGGTGCTCTGCCAGGAGCACGGCAGCGTGGTCCGGCGCCCTGCGGTGCCTCGAACGGTGCCTGCTTCGGGAGCAGAGCACACGTGTCCTGAGCAGGTGCCTGAGGTTGGGGGGTGCTGTGGGAGCTGGGCTGCTGTGCTGTTTGTCTAGCGGTCAGTGTTTGGAAGTTAAAAGATTTTTCAGGAATAATGAGAGCTTCTTGAGGCATGGGTAAATTATTTCCTCTTGTTGTTGTTGGAAACTTTGAAAAATGAGTCATGGAAGAGGAAAAATAGAAGAATTGCTCATGAAAGACAAAGGAAAATGAGCTGAATAAAACTAAAATATCCCAGGGACGTGAAAAACTTTTGTTTGGAAGAAGTGGGTTTTTATGATACAACTGCATGGCCAAGGCTGTGGTGGCCAAGGTACGATCCTGCTCCCTTTCAGGGTGGAGGGACACACAATAACGCTTTTCCACCATAGGCTTGGTAACGTCTCTGTTAGCTCTAAGCAAGGTCCTGGCCCTGCGTGGTGATTAGTCTCTGATTAGCTGATGCACGGCAGCGCACCGGCCCTCGAGGGAGCCCAGGGGTCCTTGTCTGGCCCCCGCCCCCACGCCGGCAGACCCATGGTCCCTACTTCTAGACGGTTCTCCTGAGCCAGGTGGACATAAGCAATTGGTTTTTTCGTACTCACTTTTAAACCATTTCAATGTTTTCAACCAAATTTGTCCCATGTGTGGAGGTTTCAAGGCCATGTTGCTGGAGACATGGCGGTTGGGTGTGGGGAAAGCAGCCAGCTCATCGAGCCCGGTAGTCCTGGCCACTGAGCCTAGGCAAGCTCCACAGCAGCCACGACGTGACCTGCCACATCCTGGCCAAACCAGAGTAAGAGGGTGGCTCGGAATATCGTGGTGGGAAGAGGTGCTGGGGCTGCGTGGGGGGCAGGTGTTGTTGGGCTGGGGAGAGACGCCGTGGGTGCACAGGGAGCTGTGGCCACAGGGTGATGGGCTCTGCAGGACGTGGGCTTCCCAAGGGTGACTCAGTGGTGAGCGGTGGAGTCAGTGCACTTTGTTGTGTCTTGCCTGGTAGATCTGTGGCTGATCTTGTTTTCATAGAGTAGTTCAGGTTGGAAGGGACCTTAAAGCCCATCCAGTGCCACCCCCTGCCCCGGGCAGGGACACCTTCCACTAGCCCAGGTTGCCCAAAGCCCCGTCCAACCTGGCCTTGAACCCTTCCAGGGAGGGGGCATCAACCACCCCTCTGGGCAGCCAGTTCCTGTGTTTGACCACCCTGTATTTTCTGTATAAATACCCGACCTCTTTCTGATCCCTGCTGTGCTCTTTATGCCAGTTGTGTCATAAGACAGCTAATTATGCCTGATGCAGAAAAGTATCTAATCTTACTGGTTTATAAATACGTTACTCTTCAGTTTGTTTTAAGTGTTCTCTGGTTCAGATGCTTGGTGGAAGTTTTGTGGGTTTTGTCTTTTCGAAATGTAAAATCTTGTACCAGCACTAGCGTGGCCAGCAGGGACAGGGAAGGGATCTCACCCCTGTGCTCGGCACTGGTGAGGCCGCCCCTCGATGAGTGGGTTCAGTTTTGGGCCCCTCACTCCAAAAAGGCCATTGAATGACTCGAGCGTGTCCAGAGAAGGGCAACGGAGCTGGTGCAGGGTCTGGAGCACAGGTGTGATGGGGAGCGGCTGAGGGAACTGGGGGGGTTTAGTGTGGAGAAGAGGAGGCTGAGGGGAGACCTCATGGCCCTCTGCAACTGCCTGAAAGGAGGGTGCAGAGAGGGGGGATGAGTCTCTTGAGCCAAGGAACCAGCGGCAGGCCAAGAGGGAATGGCCTCAAGCTGCGCCAGGGCAGGGTCAGACTGGCTCTTAGGAAGGATTTCTTTGCAGAAGGGGTTGTTGGGCGTTGGAATGGGCTGCCCAGGGCAGGGGGGGAGTCCCCATCCCTGGAGGGGTTGAAGAGTCGGGTTGACCCAGCGCTGAGGGATCTGGTGGAGTTGGGAACGGTCAGGGTGAGGTTCATGGTTGGACTGGAGGAGCTTCAAGGGCTTTTCCAACTGAGATTGTGATTCTGTGAAAATCCCACCCGCTATTATATACCTGGTTTGTATCTGCTTAAATACACATTGCTTTGCCATTAGTGCACCCCGTTCTTTAAATCTTTTCCTGTGGTTAACTTTTTTTATACCTCTGATCAACCCTTCTGCTCTTCTCTAACCCAGTTTGGTTTCTGTTACAAATAAATAGGTCTTTGTGATTGCGGTCTTGGGTGGTGTCCAGGTGGATCTTGTGTCGCTTTGGTTAAGTGATTTCAGAGAAAGAGAACGTAGAATTTATGTACCTGTTTTACTTTTTTTAAAGGAAATAAACTTTACAGAGTTTAGGAATTTTAAATATGTATTTAGCTTAAGCTGTGAACCGTACCTTCCTTTCCTCTCTTTTTGCGTGTTTATTCCCTTGTTATATGTTGGTAACAGCCCATGTATGAGCAGAGAAGAGTGACTGTACTTCAGTTGGTGTTTCTTCAGGGGTGTTACGACTTGGGTTGCAGTTTACCCAGTTGTTCCAAGACAGTCCTGTGGCCGTACACTCCCATTTTTGGGGGGGCTGATGTGCTGGGTGCCACGGGGCACCGGTAGCTCCAGGGACTGGGCCACGTTCTGCGGGGCTGTGCAGGAGGCCGGTTCTTGGGAGTTGGTGTTAGCCCTGAGCTGGGCCCTGACCCCAGAAATGTCACTTGGTGGCCGTTTGGTGGTTGGAGCAGCCACGGACCACAGGGAGGGCTGTGCTTTGGGGGAGGTGCTGTTGAGCAGGCAGTCTCTTCTGCTCGGAGCTGGCTGCGGGCTTGTGGGGATCTTGAATTATACCCACTGCAGCAGCACAACTGAGAAAGGAAGAGAGCAGCAGCCTGGGGAGAGCGTAAGGGCTTCAGAGATGAGGATGCTGCCTCCCTGATGGATGCGGGTGGGCAGAAGTCTACTAGATAGGTGCATCCACTGGACAGCCACTGGCACCAGGGACCCGTCGGGGCGCTGAGCGTCTGCGGGAAACGGCCATTGGATCCCATGTGTCCGTGAGGGGCGCTGGGACTCTGGGGAGCAGCTTGTTAGACTCTTGCAGACTTTCTGGAATGCTGTTTATGGTCTAATAGCAATCAAGGATTAAGAAGGTCAGGTGGGATCTGGTGAGGACAGTGCAATGGGAAGAAGTGTCAAAATCTAATTCAGTGTGAAGAAGAGATGGAGATTCCCCGAGGACACACGGAACAAGTAATCCCTCTATGATTATTAAAGCTGCCACCAGTTGGCATTATAAACTCTATTTTTAGTAATTCTAAACTATGGCTAGAAAAATTGGTCTGGCCTAAAATTTTCTTCCTCTGTTTAAAGTTTAATTCCTGCCACAGATGAGGCTGCGCACGTTCAGCCGCTTTGGTGTGGTTTAAAGGACAGGCCTGCTGGGGAGCGCTGCTGGGGCTTGTGCTGGTGCCCTGGGGCTCACAGCGCCCGGCTGACCTCGGGGGGCGATCCCAGCCCCCTCCCGGAGCCCGCAGGTGACGTGCACGCAGAGATTAGCTAGACTGCGTCCTGGTGTCAGGGTTAATCTCCAGAGCTGCCGTGTTGGAGACGGTTTGGCCACCAACACCTGGATGGCGGCTGGGAGCTCTCGGGGTGGTTTTTGGCTCGGGCTCCGCTGGCCGCGTGTCGCCGGCAGAAGACGGTCTCTTGGCGCGTGCCCAAGCCGAGGGCTTTTTATGATCACTAGCAACAAAAGTGAACAACAAACCCTTGATCTTGTGTTTCCCTTTCTAGCTTTGTTTCTGTGAATGAGTTTATTACAGAGTGTCTCTGTGTCTGCTTCAGGGCTAGGAGGGACTCGGAATTACTGGCAAAGCTTTTCCTTCATTCCGGGGTCAGGAAATTCTCCTTCTGTTCCTTCTTGTTTTGTCTGCCGGGAAGGTCATTTTGAAAGAGATGGGAAGAAGCCAAGATGCGGCTGGTTGCTGTAGCCTGGTATGAGAATTATACAACCTCTTGGGACTGCTGTCTGTCATAACTCCTGCTTTCTGCTGTGCTAAATTTCCTTACTTGAGGTTAGGACAGGATTTTTCCACTGAGATCTTACGTGTTGCAGGTCAGCAGCATGGTTTCTGGATTGTTGGAGCTACTAAACTTAAAATGTCCTGCAAAGGCCGAGTAGCCCTTCTGGAAATCAAGGTGTCATTGACAAGAAATTCTCTGCTTAAGAATTTGGAGAGGAGAAAAAACGTAAATCACAAAACGAAGGGAGGATGTAGAGATGGTGTCAGGCAGAGCAGCACCAGAATCTCTGTTTCTCTGCCGCATGTAGGAAAGACAAAACTGACCTGAACTGTTGTTGTCCGCTTGCCTCCAACTTTACTTTCCGTTCAGGCACGCTACTGGAGAGATTTTGCTTGCTTGGGATAAAACAAATCTCAAGCTTTTTTGTACTTTCTTTTTTTTTTCTTCAGCATAAATTCCTCTCCCAGGGAATATTAGACTTCAAAACTTACGGGAACTTTTTTCAGATGTCAGCTTTTTTCAGTACCAGCTTTCTACAAAGACGCTCATTACAGTGTAACACCATACTGGTGAGATAATTAGATGCTGCAAGAACAACCACACGAGATACGGAGCTCGTATTAATGGCACTGCGCGGGTGTGCAGTCTGTCCTATTGTGCCCGTTTTCTGCACGGGGCTCGGCTCTGCTGCCTTGGAGTATTCAGGCTGAAGCTTTAAAAGTGTTTGAAAGCCTTTAGGTCAAGACAACTATTTTCTGCAGTGTTCTGGATTTTTCATTCTTTCTTCATCTGTGTGTTTTTAATGGAATTTCTTCTCTCCTTTTATCAAGAGGAGGGTAATAAGTGTTTCTTACATCAACAACTTTGTATTTGCATATTTAGAGAGAAGTAATGTCGCCCCAGTGCCTCTCTGAAATACACCAAAATGAGATTCTTTAGTGTGTGGATCAAATACCATTTGAAAGTCATATATAGATGCCCAGTGTGAGGTCGGATTATTGCATATTGCCATAAAAATGATAGCATTTGTACTTGGCATCTGCGATGATACGTTGAGAATTCTTATCAGCTTGTCACTGTAGGAGAGGAAACCTTGTTGACAAGTCGAAAGAACAAGATACCATCAAAACTCTTACTTCTGCGGGAGAAATCCTCCGTCTCCTGCTTTCTTCTCCTCAGGTAGCCGGTATCTGCGGTGCGTCCTGAGCCCAGCAGCACAGTGGGGAGGCAGAAGGTTCCCAGCAGACTTCATTGGGGTGGTTGTACTTGGCTTGTGCATCGGTTCAGTAGCTGGACCCAAGTACAGAGGAAACGTATGTGCTTGAGACCAACTACCACAGAAAATGTCCTTTATTTTTAGTCTTATATCCAACAGGTTGTTGAATGCCTCTTTCTTACATCTTGCTTTTGGATGGACTTTTTCCTTTGAAGAAATGTTGGTTTTTCCCCTAAAGTTATACCTCTCTAATTTATTTTTGTAAGCAAACCTATGATCCCATTTGTTCTTCATCCACTGGATTCTCTTCTAGCGCTGCAGTACTTACAGATGCAAGTTCTTGGGGAGAAATGTAAAATCAATCATCTTAATTTAAAGTTGGGAGTATTTTTCAGCAGGTATGTTTGGGGGGGTGCATTTATGCTCCTGAACTCTTCCTGAAGGTCTTTCTCCATTTCCTATGCTTTGCCTATATCTGAATGCTACAGCAGAGAGACATTTGTCTCTAAACAGGGCACTGCGGAACAGTATGTTTGAAAGTGTAAAGAATTTAAAAAAGCATCCTCATGAGTGGCTGCTGAACCAAGGTACTTGCCAAAATAATAGCCAAGGTTATTCCCTCCTCAGGTTTCTTCTGGCAAGTTAGAGTTCTCCTTAACGTGGTGACATTTTCTGCTTGTTGACAGAGGAAGCGCAGGACAAATACAAATGTCTCGTCTCATCTGCCACATGCTCCTCTCCTTCCCGCATCTGTCAGACACGCTTTCAGGACAATCGGGTACTGACAGCTAGCGTTGCCTCTGTCTTAAATCAAATTACAGTGAGGTTTAGCTGCTGAATGTCTTCAGTCAAATTCCTGGCAGATGCTGTTTGGTGCTACCAAGCCATCTTCTGGTGAGACAGCCTGTCCCGTTCCTGGGCCACGGGCGGTCAGTTCAACAGTTCTTCCTCGTAGTTCAGTCCCGTCTTCAGCCTGTACCAGTGCGAACCTCACGCTGGCTCCAGCTGCCTTAACCGAGCTGCACACCCTGGTCGTACCTGACCGGGCGTCACTCCACAGCTGAACAGGCCTGCTCCTTCTTGTGGCTGCTTTTTTTTTTAAAAAAAACCCCATGAAATAGATTGAAATTTCTGTTAGTTTATGACAGAAAATTTGCCTGTTTATAATATAAGTATTTCATGTCTATAGATATATCATAGAATCACAGAAGGGTTTGGGCTGGAAGGGACCTTAAAGCCCATCCAGTGCCACCCCCTGCCCTGGGCAGGGACACCTTCCACTAGCCCAGGTTGCCCAAAGCCCGGTCCAACCTGGCCTTGAACCCTTCCAGGGATATATATACACACTGGTGTGTCTGTGTCTCTAAATTTACATAATCCCACAGCCCCTTCCTGACTTACCATTATGAGTTTCCCACAGTGTTCCTGCTTGCCGCGTTTCCCCGTTGCTGTCGGTGGCGAAGTCCGGCCGCCCCCCTGTGCTGTGCTGCTGGGTTCCCTCGCTGCCCGCTGGCGCGGACCCTCAGCCTTCTGGTCTTCGCGGGTGCCTCCAGCGTGACCTGCCCCGAATGCTTGTGTGTCTGTGTTTAATGTGCGGCTCCCTCTGGAATTTGTGATTTCTCTCACACTTGAACAGTCCTGACCAGGTACCGTACCGAATCGGGCGCTTTCCCCTCCCGCGTACCCTCGTAGCAGAAGCTGCCTGTCCCAGACGGATGGATAGTCTCCAGGATCTCTTTGCACAGCAGTTTTCCGCTATGAAGGGATTATCTTTTCCTCCCCGAGCTGTTTTCCCAGCTCTGGAAGTTTTTCTCCTGAAGTTTCTTGTCCGTTGCACTTGAGCTGGTTCTGGAAAGGGCAGAAGGTCTGATATTTTTTCCCCCCCTCATCAGCCTTCTGTAGGGTTTCTCTGGCAGCCTTGGAGAGGAGAGGCTCAGCTGGAAGCTGTGTTCTCCCAAAGTCTGGGGTCTTCAAAAGCTCCTGCGTTGGTCGTGGCTCCCTCGGGGAGCTGTGTCCACGCGTGTCCCTGGGGGAGGAGGCAGCGAGCGGGGAGCAGTGGCAGTTGGTGGCTGCTCCTGGGGAGCCTCTGCGGGTACCGGTGTGGCCCCGGGCTGCAGCAGCCCCCAGGCAGCCTGACTGGGGGTTTGGGTCCCCCCGATCCTGGCAGAGCTGCCGTCATGTTCGGAGCACCCCGAGCCTCCTGCTGGGGCCGGGGGGAGTCGGGGGCTGTGGGAGAGGGGGAGGGGGTTTATCTGCGGCCGGCTGATGCGCACGGCTACCCTGGGGGGGTTGTCTGGGCTCCCTCCAGTCAGCGGGAAGAAATAGCTCTTCCGAAGTGCAATCTATCTCATCCCAAGTTAGACATTTAAAATAAGTCTGATGAATTGCGCTCTGAAATAGCCTATTTCTCCGTTGACTGGCTCAGATATAGATAGCCTTTTAGCTGTGTCTTTCATCTGTCTTGGCCATTAGCGGTGGCTCTTGCAAGCCACAGCAAGGGTTTGTTTGTCTTCGGCGTCTACTTTCTGTCCAGAAAGCATCTGCTCTGCTGTTGCCTTCCACATCCTGCTACGGAAGCTAATGGAAAGGGCAGTCACCAGCCTGCCACACCTATCCCAGGTGGGTGTTACCCAAAGTTATGGGTCTTCTCCTGGAACCAGCGGAAGGTTCCCTGGTGAATCCTGGTGCTTTCTCAGCGTAAAGGCAGTTTCCGTGTGGCCGGCGCGTCGCTTCGCAAAGGGAGCGAGACCCAGATGTTCCTGGCTGCCTCAGCACGCCCTGCTTCGTTGAAATAGTGCGTTTGTATCTTTAATCTTTTAAGGGTGAAGTTAATTAACGGCTGAACAAGCCTACCGGTGGGTGTCTTTTGCATAAGGATCAGATGTGTTTCTATTCAAGGCTTTCCAGCTCAGGAGAGGTGAGACTGGCACTTTAGCAGTTTGCTCCCAAGGTGGAGCTCTGTTGTTTGACTGTCTGGGACTCTGCTGGCACAGAGGCTTGCTAGATGATCTGAGTCTTCAGCTTTGGGAAGAAGCATGCCAGAAGAAATCTCTCTGCCTGACAGTAACAGCTTGCTTCGAACCCAGCCACATGTTTGTGGATTAAATATGGACCTCGGGTCTAACACCTGTAAGGCGCACGGGGGCTGGCTCTGGGGCTCTCCAAACCACACGGCGCAGTCTCCTGAACCCTGGGCTGTTGCTGGGAAAAGCTGGTGGGCACGAGGGGTCATCCTTGGTGTGTGTGTGTTTCTTGTCTTGATTAAGAATTAGTAGATCCACGTACTCTGCTCCGTGTTTAAAGCTTGCTGTCAAATCCTGTCGGTGTATTACCGTGCTCCTCTGATCTGCTGCCTGTCAGGAGCAGCATTTCCTTCTCAGCGGGCTCACGATGGGTACAGCTGAGTGAAATGTTGGGACAGTTGTCGATGTTCTCTGCCCACAGACTGGCCAAGAGATGCTGCTGCCTCCAAGTGCCAGCACACCAGCTGCTGACTTGCAGGGGGCTGTCGGGAGGGAAGGCTTGAGTCTGATCTGAGGCTTGAGAAGAGCTCAGCTCTGAGGTGGTGTAAAAGCTAAACCCAGGATGTGGATCTTGAATCCCACCCATGGGAGGTGTGGAGGGGTGTCCCAGCAGATTTTTAGGAGGTTGACGAGGAGAAGCTATATGGTCTGTTTCTAAAATACGAGTAATGATAAGAATGATTTTCTGTAATTTCTGTATGTTCCCTCTAAATACTGTTTGGTTAGTTTTTAATTGTCAGAATAATTGAATTTATTGGGAGCACGAGTTACAGTTCAAGGCGGTTGCTTTAGGCTGTTGTAGCAGGTAACTTGAGGTGCCCAGCGCTCTGTACAGGTTCAGATGCCTAAAGGACAACGGGGACCTCCTGCCCTGCCTGGAGGGGGTCACCGGGGGCTGGGAAGAGGCGTCTTCAGAGCAGCTTTTGTCCAGCACGTACCGCAGGCCTGTGGGGAGAGGCTCCAGCTTGGCACGGACCCACAAGGCACGCGCTGAGACCAGGGTTTTGGCATGTGGCTCGTGGCTGTCAGCCTGGTGTCCAGCCCTGTTCTGCTCGGCCCAGGGTTCCCTCTTCGGGGCAGAAGCTGCTGGGTGAGGGCAGAAGTCGGAGCGGCTGTGGTTGGCCGTGCGGCCTCTTCCAGAGCGCTGCCGGCCTTTAACTTGGCGGGAGCGCTCTTTGCGCCGGTGCTTGGCTCCGCTCTGCAGCCCTGACCCCCAGATCTGCTGCTGGGAATTTGGTGACTTGTTTAGCTGAAACTTTTTCTTCTCATCATTTTTGGACCCAGGGATTTCTTGCTAATTGGCTGTCTACAGCGAGCACCAGCCCAGGCAGTACTGAGTGTTGAATGTCTGCTTATCAACAGCACGGTCCTTTGAGACTTCTGTTTGTTAGATCCCACAATTCATTTTTCCCTTTATGGCTTGGCTGGAAAGGGTAATCAGAAGAGCTGATCCATGCTGCCCTTTGTAACAGACCAGTTTACCCACTTAAAGTAGTTGTGGCCTTTGACTTGGAACTAAAATAGTTCATTTGGTTTACTTCAGTTCACTCCCCAAGCTATAATTACGATAAAAGAAATTATATTCACTTTAATTCTGCACAAGAGCATTCACTTATAAATACGATTTGCTGTGACTAATACATTCAGTTCAGATCACTGATATAAATTAACAAATCTTTTTGCACATCAGAGCCTTGACGTTCTTTATCAGTGACAGATAAAGGGGCTGCCCCAGGGGTGTAACCTTGCTGGTCTGTACAAAGGGCTCAGCACTCACACACGTTTCATCAGTGTTTCTATTTACAAACTTTTGGATGTACAAATACTAAAAGCAGTAGCAAACTTACTGTAACTTTTAAAAATAAACTTCCCCCTCTTTCTTTTAAGGTTGAATTAGGATATTTCTGCATTTCCTGGCACTTGCTTCTTACTGCACATATGATCCCATGGTTTGGTCCTTGAGCATCGCTCTTCTCTGGGAAGTTTCCTTGTACCCCCCCTTCCTCACTGAGATTTCTGTAGGCTGTAAATCACTGAGTGGAGTTACGGGACATTCCTACAAATGCATGTAAACAAGTTAGTACATATATTCTCCTCGGTGATGGAACGCTCTCTGGGTTTTGGGGTGATTTTGGTAACTGCTGACTAGACTACCCTGGGAGTACAAGATGGGCTTGCCTTGTGCCTTGGTAGATGAACCTGGCAGAGGTCTGTTCCTGCCAGACGTAAGGGCAAGTAAATTAGGGACTGAAATGTGTTTTGTAGATGACCTCTAAATATGACCTGTTGGAATTTGGGGGTGCCATTTTAGCAATACATAGTCTGTATTTCCTTGGAAACTACTTAAATTGGTAAGACATTCAAGTCAAATGCATTTAGGTGTGCACTGAGTTGGCAGCTGTCCCTATTTACCGTCCAGAATTAGAAAATGCTTCATTAATTCAAGTCAGCATCTTCTGCATGCCTCAACTTGACCTTAGTAGCGTCCCAGTTTTCGACTATAGGGGCACGCAGACCTATTATTAGAGGGAAAACTTGTGCGTGAGCTTGCCTGGCTTGAGTTGCTGTAGGATTGGTGTGCACTGGGGTGACCTGGCGTGGGCTCGCTGGGGGGCACGGGGTGGGTGTTCGCAGCAGGGCGAGCACAGCAGCTGTAGCACTGGCTCTGTGTTTGCCTGCGGAGGTAGCCAAGTTCTTGGGCACCCAGAGAGCTGCCTGGTGATCCCCGGCGTCTCTCTTTACGGGTGTATATTCTTCACATCTGTCAATTTAGTTGGAGCAACAGGTTTGGAAGGGCTGTGTAACAGTCCGACTGGGTATTCAGCCTGACCTGGGGATCTGTGCTGAGGGAGCTGTCCAGATGCCAGATTCTTCGTCTGGGACGGAGTAATGCCGAACAGAAGTATAAACTGGGAGAGGAGAGTCTGGGGGACAGCCCTGCAGAGAGGGCTCTGGGGCTCAGCAGGAGCCAGCAGCGTGCCCTGGCACTGGGAGGGCAACCTGGGGGCATCCACCCCGGCAGGCCAGCAGCCAGGAGCAGGGATTGTCCCGCCATGTCCAGCGCTGGCGCGGCCTCCCCCGGGGCATGGGGAGAGGGGCTGGGCCCCGCTGCTGGAGAAGGATGTGAGGGGCCTCAAATGTGTCCCAAGGAGGGAACCGAGCTGGGGAGGGGCTGGAAGGAGGGTCCTGCTGGGGGCAGCTGAGGGCTCCAGGCCTGGGTGCTTTGGGGAGAAGGGGGCTGAGGGGCGGCCTCAGGGCTCTCTGCAGCTCCCAGGGAGGGGACGGGGAGTGGCGGGTGCTGAGCTCTGCTCCCTGGGACCCAGGGACAGGACGCTTGGGAATGGCTCCCAGCTGCTTTGGGGGAGGTTCAGGCTGGGCAGGAGGGACCGTTTCTTTACCCAGAGGGTGGTCAGACCCTGGAACAGGCTCCTGGGGAGGGGCTCGATGCCCCCAGCCTGTCAGCGTTCAAGAGGCAACAACATGCTCTGACTTTTGGTCAGCCCTGGAGTGCTCAGGCAGTGGGACTAGATGATCCTTGTAGGTCCCTCCCAGCTGAAATATCCTAGTCTGTCTGTGTATAGGCCAGAGTAAGGGCAAGAATTCAGTGGAGAAAGCCAACAGAGAAACATATTTTAGAAAGCAGTGGCTGGAAGAACAGGTGTTGGTATCACCATCAAGAAATGACAATGAGATTGGTTGTTCAGCTCTGGAATTACTTGGAGCTTCTTGAGGACTTTAGTGGACAAACCAGGTAGACGTCTGACTGGGTTGAGTTTTCAGGAACACCAGGCTCTCGTGGACATCCAGCTGGGCTTGAACAGGCCGTGTGTTTGTGACTAGGGGCTTCTGGCCATGGCAGCAGCGTGCCGGTTTGTGTGGAATTGCTGTGTGCGCTGCCCGTGGGGTGCCAGAGCGGGGATCGGTGGGTGAGCTGGCTGTCCAGACTTGAGCGGGAACCAAAAATGCTTTATCTTTCCTTCCTGGACAGAGGGGGCTTTTTAATTTTTATCTTTAGTTTATGGACTACTTTATAAATTGAAATTCTTTTTCTGTTTTGGACTGACAGGGCCTTGCAGAATGGTTTTGTCTCTTGGATGTGAGGCCGTGGGGTGGAGGACTCAAGAAGCGTTGTCCTCTAAAGGCTCTGTGCTTGGAAAGTCTGTGGACCTCTGGGTTTTGGTAAACCAGATGCTGCGGGGCCAGCGTCAGTGGGCTGTAGGATGCCAGGGTGGCAGTGCCCTGTTGCTACCTGTGGCCCAGATGTGTCCCTCTGAGCTGCAGGCAGCTCTTGTGCTTCATTAATGTGTTTTTCTGCTTTGCTCTCAGCTAGTGCATATGTCCCATGTTTTTTCTCTCTCATTTTCATTCATGCTTCACAGTAGATGAGCAGCTTCATGAACTAGGTAACCATGAATTTTTTCTTTTTTTTTCCTCCACTCCACTGCATCCTTTTCCACTTTTCTCCTTGCTGTGTCCTTCGTGTGTGGGAGTTTACAAGGGCTTTTGGAGATGAGTCTTTCCTCTTCTTTCCACGATTCCTGCTGTCTAGCCCGGATGGGGTTGGGGGGCAGAGTACAAGCAGGGACCTTCCTTTCCCATCCTGCTGGTTTTCCCCCAGTTCCTGAAGTTTCTCTGGTCTTGTACGTGACGTACACAGGAAGACCAACCAAGAAGATGCACGTGCCTCCTAAGAAGATACTCCTGTGGTGAGAGCTGTGGAAAGGAATGAGCTGATCACAGGGGATTCTCTGCAGAGGTGCTGGCTGCCTGCTGCGAGGTGGTGGGGGGGCAGCAGGGAAGAGGCAGTGCCAGACCCCGCTGCTTCCCCCGCTGCTTGTGATCCAGGAGGTGGGAGCTCACGCCCAGCTCGTGTGGTCTCAGCTTAGGTGGTTTGGATTTTTCAATGTCAGGATATAAGTATTTGAGCTTAGCTTGCCTTCCTAATTCACATGGAGTAATGGGTGGCTCCTGCCTGTCATGTTGTAGTTCACAATTAGGGGCAGAGCTGGCAGTGGAGATTGCTGTGCTCCTCCTGGGCTCTCCCAGGCTTGCTTCTCCCACCCGTGGTGTCTGCTGGGCGCGGGAGGGCAGCCACCACGCCAGAGAGCAGGACGGGGAGGCACAGCGTCACGGGAGCACTGGGGACGGCTGGGGACTGGCTTCAGGGTAGGTTGCTGCAGAGACAGCACGGGAGAGGGGAGAGGCAGGAGACTGGGAACAGGTTTGGAAGTGTTTTTCCTCCCTAGGATGAAACGGGACCTCTTAGCCTGCCAGAGAAATGGGCACCATGTGTTCTCAATGTGCGTGGGCTCCAGAAATGTACCTGCAGACCTGGAGAAGTGACACCAAATGTGTTCAGCTGTGATCATGGTTTTTTTAAGCTTAAACTGTTCCCAGTTGGGGTTGGTTTTGTGTGTTGGTGGCAATAAGCAGCTTGCAGGTACCTTTTCTGCCAAATTTAAGTCTGTCACCTGGGGTGTCCAAGTGTCACGACTCCCTGTTCAGAATATTTGTACGAGGTTTTTGTTTGTTTTAGACACTGTGAAAATGTTTTCTTTCAGCTGTAGTTCTGAACCACATCTGGGCTCCAGTTCAGTTCCAGGGCTGGCTGGAACTTCTTATTTAAAAGATCATTGAGACAAATACTTGGTATAGGAAAAGCCATACTAAACAGCTTCAGGCACATTAAAGGTTGCTGAAAACAGAGTGTTTTAATGAAAAAATGTGAGACATCATAACGCACTGACAGCTCCGCTGTGATGATTTATCCTGCTGTAAACTGTTGCCAGTGCTTCCCTGAAATGCTATTAGGTTTGCAAATGCTGATTCTGCTTGGGAGTGTTTCCTGGGGCTCTGCTGACTCACGAGACTGGATCTGTGCAGCAGCGTTGTCTGCTTGGCTGGCTTGGCCAGGGTGGGAGGAGGAACCGCACACTCCCGCGGTGCCCCCCTGCCAGCCCGCACCAGGGGGACGCCAGTGTGTGACGGGACGAGGCCACTCTGGGGCTGCGGCTGGAGCCTGGCGGGCTGGGCAGAGAAGCGTCTCCCTGCTCCTCGGTATCCCAACCCGTGTCTTCTGTGTGAAGTGCAGTCGTGAATTTGAGCATTGCTGTAAAGGGATTCGCTGCTCTTTAAGGAACGGCAGCGCTTGCCAGTTTATGGTGAAGTGCTCTTGTTGGGAGCACAATGAAATGCAGAATGAGGCGCTCTAGGAGAGAGCGGAAGTGCTGCTTCAAAAGGGAGAGCCAAGAAAAGGGTGTTAGCAATATCTGCTTCAAACATAGCAGTATTTCTGCTGCTGCTGGGGCCTCTCTCCTGCCATTTTTATTGGGAACTTCCCAACAGCACTCCATCCTGTCAGTATGGATTTCTGGATCCAGTACCTTTCAGTAGCCTTTGACCCTTAGTTAGGAAAAGGAGCACCTCTTCTACCGATGTACTGGCTCCTTGCTCTTCATCCTTGGCTTCCTTGGGCTACTTCAGAACCTCTCCTTTAAGAACTTCCATAAAAATGGAATATTCTTCTCTTCTTCCCTTGTAATTTCTTTGAATTTTCTTCCCTCCTCTTGTCAAGGATGCTGCTCTAGGACTTGCATGAAGCATAGCCATGAAGGACTCATAGTTCTCTCCTGTCTGTTTTCTAGACTGGAGTTTCTCTCGCTTTCCTAGGCAGCTTCATTAATTAGCACTTTTCTTTTCCCCCTGAAAGCTTTTCCTTCAGTTTGCAACACTCGCGACATGGATAGCATATGTTGTAAACCATATGCCATGCGAAGTGTTTACTGCACATCCGTCTTACTGGGTCGCTAACTTCTAGTCTCTGCTGAGTACCTGCGTGACATCACGATCGCTGATGAGATTTCACACTAAACACCTCTCTCTTCCTTAGTAACAAAACCGACAAGCATGTGCAGGACAGCACTTGGGTTTCATTGTTATATTTTTTCATTTTTCTCCCCTTATTTTCTCCTTTTAAAAGTTACCAGGATTTTCAGTCTTTTATCATAAAAAGCCCTTTTATGGCTCTGATCACGTCACTCGTTGGTCTCTGACTTTTCTGTAGCTGAGAAGTACTCTTGAAATGAAGTGGCCAGATGCACAGATGAGGTGGCCCAGTTATTGTGTCCTCTGTTTTGTTCTCCTGATCTTTTCAAAATGTTTTTTGTAGTTATGGCAGCTATCCAGAAGTCTCAGCGCCTGCTGGTCATGCTTCTGGGGTCTCCTTACTTTGTGGATATACTCAGGTTGGGTGCAATAAAGTCTGAGCATCTCAGGTTTTTCTTGAAGTTCACTGCATCGTATGAACTGCTGTCCGTGACCCTGCGAGGCCACGTGTCCTTCTTGTTCCTTGCATAATCACCGTATCCCAATTAGCAGCGATAGTTTCATGTGATGCCAGCTCAGTGCAAGGGCGTCTTCTCTCTGCGTTGTTGTCCTTTAACATGAGAATGTAAAACCGGTTATGTTGACCAGGACAAAGGACCATCTGATTCCACTTGTTGGTAAGAGTGGCCCAAAGCGATGCTCTGCGGAAGACTCTGAAGGGATGAAGGCACATGGTGGTCCTTGGCTGATGGCTGGGAGATTACATCTGTAATGACTTGAGCCTTAATTTATAGCTTTTGGTGATTTTTTTTTTTTTTTTTTCCTTCCATTAATTTCCCCAGTGGCCTGTTGAACATAACTCATACTCTCAGTAATGTCCCATGGTAGTGTTCCTCAGCTGGGTAAGTGCTGTACGAGGAGTTACCCCCCAGTTTTGTTGTAGACCCGCTGCCCGGCGTGTCGGGTGCCGCACCCCAGCCCTTGTGCTGGGAGAAGCAGCGAACGGCTGAGGCAGTGAACCAGCCATGCACAATTCCACTGACCTCCCGCTCCTCCACGCTCTCACAAGCTGGAGGGTCCTGGTCTGCGTATTGTTTCACGTGCAGGTGCTATTCCAGACCTTTGTTCTCGTTGCCCTCCTTGGGAGCTTCTTCCAGTTCTCTTTGTCGCTTCTGAAAAGGGGAGTCTGGAGCTGTGCGTACTCTTACATAGGTGGGCACGCGCGGGATGACGGGGTGGCTCAGTGAGAGCTTTGCTCCTGCTTGATCTCTCTGAACCTGCCGCATGGGAGAGCACAGAGTTTAGATCCCCTCCTAACCTGAAGAGAAGCAGTGCTAGGGAGCGATCCCAGGCAAGAAGGAAGATGGAGATGAAGCTGCTCTTCATTGTACAGTAGTACACTAAAGGATGGTTATTACCACCACCAGCTCATTATTTTTTTACAGAAACTGGCTTTAAAAGCCCTTTTAACCTTGTGTTAACTATGGAAATTAAAGAAAAAATAACTTTAAAAATACAAAGCAGTTAATAAGACTTCCAGTTTAACCTTTCCTCTCTGTGTCCCAGGAGGGAGCAGTATCTGAAAGCCCCACGCTTGATCATTTTTTTGTTGGTACCTGCCATTTTGGGGAGGTAAAGAGAAAGCTGTGATGATCTAGAGCAGCGGGGTGGAATCTGGGCCTTTTAAGACAGGGCAAAATAAACAGTTTCCCCTCCTGCTGCAGCTTTGGGTATCTGTGCACTGAGCAGCAGAAACACATCGTGATTTTCAGAGCTGCTGCTTGGAAAGCACTGCAAGAGTGCAAAATGTGATCAGCCCTTCAGAGGCCTGATCAACTCATCTCACCTTGAGGCTCTCCAGGGCTCTGTTGCTTTCAGCTGCTTTTGGTCAGATGTTCAACGTGCCATTATATCCCCCATGAGCTAAGCCAAGCTTTTCACAAAAAATGAAAAGGGTAAGAAATAAAGTAGTAGCAGGGGGGTGAAGTGGAAATGCAGGGAGGGAAGGTGCGGGGCTAAGCAGAACAACGCCTGTTGCTCGCTCCAGATGGAAGAGGTGGGAAGCTGCCGACACCTGGCCGCTGTCTCCGGGAGCTGCGGGCAAGCCCCCGGCGTCGCGGGCTGGCTGGAGAGGCCGGCACGTCGCCGTGAGTCATGAGCTGTGTGGCCAGCAGGCCAGCAGGCCTGGCTCCCACGTGCCCGGCTTCCCCCCTACTGCTGGCGCTGCCGTCCCTGCCCTGCCGGCTCTGCGCGTCCCTCCGGGCTGCGGGGGTGGCCGCTAACCGGGAACGGATCCTTCCCGTCAGCTGCTCCCTTCCCTCGCTCACGTTCCTGTGGGGGTTTGAATCCAGCAAATCGCACGGCAGGTTGATGCAGCAGCTCCCGAGTCAGGCAGGAGGCAGCGCAGTGTGGGGACGGGCGCAGCAGCCGTGGCTTGCGGACGGTCGATGGCCTTGGGGAATCTTCCAGCATCTGGTGCCCTGAGTGCCCCCTCCATCAGCTCCAGCCCCCCGCAGCGGCCGTGGCAGAGCCGCTCGCTCACCTGTCCATAACGGCTTTGGAAGAGGAAAGGAAATAGGGTATTAATGGATTTGGGACTTTCCATGAGGACTGGGTAGTTTTTTAGTGTCTGCTGCTTATTTCCCAATTTAATGCTGACTCTACAATCGGTCTGGTGTCCACCATGATTCAGACCTCAGCCCATGAACATGGAGTCACTTCCCTTCCTTGCTGGCTCCAAGTAGAGAACATCCCAGCTTTTCTGCCCCCCGGCTGTTATTTCCTATGTGGTTTTAAAGTTTTCAAGTCAGCCGTGAAGCCTTTTGATCGTGCTTCCGTAGGTGTTGGCAACAACCTTTCCCTCTGGTTGGGCTGTGGAAACAGAGCGTGAGCTGGGGAAGCACGGTGGCTCTCCCCGGCCCTTCCCAGTGTCCCACTGGTGGTCAGGGCCCTGCAGCCCCACGTCCCAGCAGTGTACCCGGGGACGTTGTAGGGCCCTGTGCCGCCGCATTGTGCCTGGATAAGTTGCCTCCTTGGTCACTTTGTTCTCTGCCATCGCAGGAGACAGAAGGCAGGGCCGTACCCCTCTGGAAGCAGAAGTGAGGAGCTGAGTGGCCCTAGCAGTGCTCTCGTCCTGTGCTTCCTGTGTTTGTGTCAAATTCAGTGTATTTAATATCGCGGAAGATGTTTAATTTTCAAAGTGCTTCACTTCTGTTTCGAAGAAGTGCAGTGTCATGCTGCAAAGCGCCTTGGACAGGAGGAGAGGTCTGCGCTGCTAATTATGGAGCAGTGAGCTCTTGGCATTTGAAATTGCAAAGGTGTC
Source organism: Strix aluco (assembly GCF_031877795.1). Lineage (NCBI taxonomy): Eukaryota > Metazoa > Chordata > Aves > Strigiformes > Strigidae > Strix > Strix aluco. The sequence continues at coordinate 88,925,562 of NC_133935.1, read as the reverse complement.
AGTGGGCTGCTCAGAAGTACATGATCTAGTAATTTTTGTTTCAAAAAAAAAAAGCAAGCGGTAGGGAAATGGCTGCGGGGTTAAAGGCAGAGGTGCCACAGTAGTGCTGGCAGTGCTGCAGGCTGGCTGTGGCAGAGAGCAGCTCTCCGAGCAGGCTGCAGACAGCGCAGCCTCCGCGCTTACCCCGCGGAGGGCTTGGGAGCTGCCTGCGAGAGCTGGGGGGGACGACGAGATGCAGAGTGAGCAATAAAATGTCTGTTGAAGTTCAGAGCTAATAAATGCAAATCATGCGTGTAGTGAAGAATAGCCCAAGTGATACATACACGGCAATGGGCGTTGATTAGCTATTGGCATTCAGATAGTAGATCTTGGAGTAGCAGTTTCTCTATAGCGTTGTCAATAATAATTATAAATAAAGAGATAACCAGCAATACTCTCTGCTCTCTGTACAGTGCTGCAGAGCTGGTCAACCCCACCCAGCCGCTGGGAAGTTAGGAATTATTAGGAAAGCTTCTAGGAGCAAACCAAACACCGTCAACACGCACAGCGTAACTCCGTGATGCACCTCGGCTGACGGCCCGAGCCCCCTCTCCCCGGGGCGTGTGTCAGCGTGCAGAGGGCTCGAGGGTGATCAGGACCCTTCAGTGGCACCTGCACAAGCAGATACCCTTGTGCAGTTTAAGACTTACCTGTTTGGGAGATAAATGGTGTGACAGCAGCCTGTAATTTCATGAATAGTTGGGAGAAAGGCTTACTGACCCTCTAGGACAGGAACCTGGAGGTGCTCAAAGAAGGATTGGCTCCAGCCCGAAGGCAGAGCAGCGCTTTTTTGTGCAGTGTGGTGTTAAACGGCAGAATTTGTTGCTGCAGGACACTGTGGAGGCCAAGAACGTGAATGGATTTTTAAGAAGGAGTAGGTTCATTTAGGGAAGATGGGTTTGTCAGCATCTGTTCGGCAGCACGGCCGCTGCGGGCTCCCGAAGCCCCCCCGGCCTGCCCGTGGCTGGGAGCTGGGCGAGCTGCTCCTCGCAGCCCCTCCCGGGCTGCTGCCCCCACGTTCGGGTGCCGGGGATGGGGCGGTGGGTGCGACACCTTTGCCTGGGTTCACAAGGGCTAAGCTGGCCTTGCCCACGGCTCCTCCTCTGGACATGGAACTGGGTTCTCTGTTTCTTTTGGGGGCTCGCTGGCTGCCTGCATCGACGTGAGTCCTGTGGCTTGTTGTTTTCAGTCTAAGATGGGGATATGAGAAGCCAGAATGATTTTGTCCTTTGTGCTGCACTGGATGTGCAAAGGGGGGAGGGAGAAAGTGGTGCAGGGCAAGGTGAGGCAGCATGTGCTGAGCCCTCCTTGGGCCGCTGGGGCTCCGAGTGCTGAGCTGGGCTCAGGTCTGGTCTCCAGAGAGCATTTTGGAGGGCAGCCTTCGCCCCGGGATCCCCCGGCTGATGGATGGCTATCGACACGTCCGCTGCGAGTGTGCTCGTCACTCTGCTCTCCTGCCTGCTGCTCCAGAGTGATGTGTCAGGGTGGGGATTCCTTCCCCAGAGGTCACCCAGCGCTTTACAGTTCAGGATTGCCTCTCTTTTATGGCTCTTGAGTGGATCTGGGGGATTCCTAATCCTCCTGTCTGCAAGGACAAGCTTTTTCAGCTGCAGCAGTAAATTAGAATTGCAATTGCCAGTCCTTACCTAAGTATCAGATCCCAAAGCGTTCCTGAGAGTGGGGCTCATTCAGCGAGGGTTTAGAAAAACCACATCAGCCTGTAATAACCTCCAAGATGCTTTCTTGCCTTTCTTTGACAAGGCATTTGAGCTGCTTGAGTGATGTTAATACGGCAAAGCGCGTCACAGCACTTCAATGGAGAGAAGATTCAGGCAGCAGACAAAGGGATTTCCTGAACTCTGGGCTCTGGCGGGGGCTCCTCCTCCAGGAAAACAGCTTGTCTTGTCAGCGAGGAGCGGGGGGAGCTGAGCCCGCAGCCTGCAGCTTGGCAGGGTGGTTGCGTTCCTCCTGGATCTCTGCTTCTCCTGGCAACCCGGCGCTAGCGCGTGGCTGCGAGTTTGTTCTGCGGGGAGCGCCCAGCTCTGGGTGCCAGCCGGTGAGAGCTCACTGGCTGCTTCGCCGCGTTCGAGAGCTGGGGAGCCACGTGCTGCCGCTGCCTTCGCCACAGAAAGCCCCTGAGCCCTGCAGAGCGATGGGGTTCATCCTGCTCCGCAGCACTGAGGAAGGTGCCCGGCATGGGAGGCGTCGGTGTGCGCGGCAGGACGGGGCGGCGCTGGCTCTGCCCTCACCTGCTCGCACGGCCCCGCTCTTCGCTCCAGTTGCCCACCCGAGGGTCAGAAATGGGATGGGCGAGGGTGTGGGAGATGGTAGTGAGGCAAAACCCACAACGTGTCTTGTTCTGAGGAGAAAACAGAGACAGGCGACAGCAGGCACGGGGACGGGGGGTGCTGTCTGTGTCACCCCTTTGTGCAGAAGATGGGGGTGATGTAAAGGGCCCCCCCGCCCAAGGGCTGCTGAGCTGTGGGCTCTGAATCCAGAAAGTCCTCCCGTAGTGGAGCTGCCAGGGCTGAACTGCCAGCACGGGAGCCGGGAGTGGTGCAGAGTTGCCCTCCCCAGGGGCAGGCTCACGTCCCTGCCGATGTGTTTATGGGTGTAACCTGGCCAGGACAGCAGTAAACGGGCTCCTGGGAGCGCTCGGTGCCGGGCAGCTGCTGCCCTTCCCAGAGAAGGAAGAGCCTGGCTGCCGTTCCGCCTGGCTCCTCAGAGCGTTGTCGCGGTGTGTCTGCTCACCCTGTGTGCTGTGTGCAGTTCTCCTTCCCTCCCTCTGCTGGGAAATCAAGCAGGGATTATATATCATTTTTAATGAATATATTAAAATTGTTCTGTGCTCTGTGTATATATTAGCAACAGGAAAAAACCCAACCACCAACACCCTAGGAGAGAGAGGAAAAAAAAAGGCTTTAACGTTGCCTCTCCTGCAGCAAGAAATGCCCTGATGTCTAAGGAGCAGCCAGCGCCTTCTCTTGGGGTTCTCCTCTGCAGCCTTTTGGTCCTTTCGGGGCTGTGTGAGACCCGTGCAGGAGCCCGGCTGCTGTGTGGCTGGAGAGGCACATGTGCTCTGGGTGACCCCCGGGGTTTCGGGGTTTGTTTCTGGTACATGGTAGTACAGTGTGTGTGAAAACAAGAGCGGGCTGTTGTCCTTCAGGATGAGCCTGCGGGTGACCAGACATCATGCAGGTGTATTTCGTACATACCGCTCTGCAGCGCTCGAGATGGTGAGGAATCTAGGAGCCTCCTAAACTTTATCTGTGTAATTATATATTAAACACACACACACACACACCCCCCAGCACCACATCTGCAAAACTGCGTCTTTTCCATAATTAACTTCTAGCTGCTCTCTGCGAGTGTTTTGCCAAATGGTGGGTCCTGTTGCTGCTGCCCGTGTGGGTGGACACAGTGGAAGGGGGGTAGAGCCATGTTAGTTCTTCCTTCCATTTCTGCCATCCAGCCATTTCATCTCCTGGTTGCCTGCAGGTGTCGGTTGTCCCAGGAGATGTGATCCTTCCAAAATCCTGACACGTGAGGGATCCAGCAGCAGGAATACAATGGCCTGCAACTCCTTCTGGGTGCGCTTCCCGGAGAGTTTCTTTGGTCTGTGTCCTGGTGTCTCCTCCCGGCAGCACAGGAGCGTTTGATGAGCACGGCCTCTGCGCAGATGGGAGGAGCCCTGGTCCTTCTGGGCTCGGTGCCCTTCCCTTGGCCGGAGAAGCCCGAGGACCAGGAGGTCTGCAGGGTGCAGATGGACTAGAACTACGTGGTCATCCAGAGATGGCTGCGTTGGCTGTTAAAACTTTTATGTGCTGACAAGAGATTTCAGTGACCTTTAGCCTGTCTCATCTGGGCAACCCCTTTGTAATTCCATGTCTGCTGCTTGTACATCCATCGCCATCCCCTGAGTCTGTCTGATGTCTGTGCTTTGGGGGAGATGTTAAATTAGAAGTGTGGAGGAGATCTTAGGAAAAGGATCTGACCCTGGAAAGCTTACATGAGAGCTTTACAGAAGGAGGCAGCTTAGAGAAGGGACTCTAACGTAGCACAGAAGGAAACAGGGTGGTAGAACTTGAAATGAAAACTTCAGGCTACAAGAGCTGAGTGTTGCGGGGGTTTTTTGTTTTGTTTTTTAATCTTGGGGCTATTTAACCACTGGAGTAACTTACCAAGGGCTGAAGTGGTTTCCCTGCCTCAGGCATCCACTCTGGCCCTCGAGTCAGTGAATTGTTGGAGCACTGAAGACAGTATGTGGTGGATTCACCATCCCCTGAAGTTAAAGATTTGGTGTTTCTTTCTACAACACTTGTTCTAATACAGACAGAGTAAGGGGCAGAAGCAGAGATTCTGGTAACTTGGCAGAGTGAGATTACTGCAGCGGTTTCTTCCATCCTCAAAAATCACAAACTCACAAAGCCTTGTACCCTTGAGCATGTCGTGTCTGACCCTCTACGTGACCTGCCCGAGTGGAGTGCCGGTGGCTGTGGGACCTTCCTGGGATGAGGGGTGTTAACTGCATGAAACGTGGGACTGGTCCGGGCAGCATCTGTAAAGTCCCTCCTGGCACCTGCAGACCCAGGCCCACGCGTGTCCTGAAGCCATCAGCGGGCAGTGGAGGGAGAGGGAGGAGGAGACGAGCGTTTGGATTCTACAGCTGAAACGTTTTGTGAGGTGGTGGTGGACAGTTACCCTGGTGAGCCCCACCAGCTATGAGCTGTCACTGGGACCTTCTCTCCAGCCCTCTCTGAGCGGTGGAACCTGTAGTCAGCACAAAATCCTGTCCAGCCTTGGCTCTGATTTCCTGGTGACTGGTGGTTGCTTTCCAGTGGTTCATCTTTGGATTGAGCTTTGTGTCGATGTGGAAATCCTTTACCTATGATTCTGCCTCACTTGTGGGTCAGTGGGAAGTGGTGTAGCAGGGAGAGCAGAGGTGACCAGGATGGGATTGCTGGAGTTGTGGTGTTAGTCCCTGTTCAGAAGCTGTCAGAAACTTTATATTTAGTGAAGCCCGCAGACTCACTTTTGTTTGTCATCTGTTCATCTCGCTGTGAACAGCCTCGGTTTCTGGTTTGTGCGGTCGGGATGGTTTCAAAGCAGAGAGGCTCCTGCAGCCATTCTGGCTTTGTTTCTCTCCAAGTGAGTGGTTGGCAGCAGTGGGTCTGTGCCTGCCCTCCCCGGGGCTGGCTGTCCCCAGTACCAGACACTGTGGCTGGGACATCTGCCTGGTGCCTGGCAGAGCTGCCACGCGTCCTCCCTGAGCCAGCTCCTGGGCACTTGGGTCAGCGAGGACATTCCTGCAACTGCCTGCATGGGACAGAAGTCTTGAGCATAGAATCACAGAATCATCTCGGTTGGAAAAGACCTTGAAGATCCTCCAGTCCAACCATTAATCTAACATTGACAGTTCCCAACTCCACCAGATCCCTCAGTGCTGGGTCAACCCGACTCTTCAACCCCTCCAGGGATGGGGACTCCCCCCCTGCCCTGGGCAGCCCATTCCAACGCCCAACAACCCCTTCTGCAAAGAAATCCTTCCTAAGAGCCAGTCTGACCCTGCCCTGGCGCAGCTTGAGGCCATTCCCTCTTGGCCTGCCGCTGGTTCCTTGGCTCAAGAGACTCATCCCCCCTCTCTGCACCCTCCTTTCAGGGAGTTGTAGAGCACCCTGAGGTCTCCCCTCAGCCCCCTCTTCTCCAGACTAAACCCCCCCAGTTCCCTCAGCCACTCCCCATCACACCTGTGCTCCAGACCCTGCACCAGCTCCTTCTTTGGACATGTAGAAACTTTTGCTTCAGGTACAAACCAGCTCTTGGGGCAGATTTGGGAAGATGCAAACACCCCCCCCATCTCCCTCCCCAAGGCAAGTGATCCTGTCCCAGTCTGTTAGAAGGAGCCTGGCTCTTTCCCCCAAGCATCTGCCTCTTTCTCCTTGCACAGACAGGAGGGGATGTCCTGCTCAGGCAGCTGCACAACACCCGTGTTTCCCCTTGCTCACCGCATCCTGTGCCACGTGTCGTGGTGCTGCCAGCTGCCAGCAGTGACCTCCACCTCTGCCGGCCCTGCCTCTGTGGAGAGGTTTGGCCCCTGGAAGCTCCGGCTGGTGCCTGGGATGCCTCACCTGCTCCTCCCGCCTGTCCCCGGCTGCCAGCCCCGCTCCTGTGGGTGTGTGTGGGTGCAGGCGGGCAGTCGGGGCGTGCGGGGACACTGCAGGCTGGCTGGGATGTGCATTGGGTGGCTGGGGCCCAGCTGCACCTCCTGGTACTTCAGGCCCTGGGCTGAAGCGCCTGGCTCGCTGCGGGGAGCTGCCACGAGCACACGATGGTGTGGGGACCCGGCTGCCCTTCGTCTCCCTGTGCACCACTGAGACGCATCACCTGATGCTGGCTCCAGTGGGTGCTTAAGTTAGGTAACCAGGTTAGCTAAGATAGCTTTGGTCAGGTAACCAGGTTAGCTAAGATAAACGTGGGCTGTAGAGGGGCTGGCCTTGCCTTTTGGGGACTGACGTGATGGGTGGACAAGTGAGAGTTTGGACCGGGTGCGTTGGACCGTACGGCGTAGGGTGGAGGCTGCCCGTTGCTTGGGGTGGGGTGTGCTCACAGCAGCAGGAATCTGAGGTTTTGGATCTGCAGATTGCCCTGTTGGTACCTAATCACCAGCAGAGGCGGAAATGGGCTATTTTCAGGATTTTTCTGTTCACTGCTTTTAGTACTGTTTCTGACTGGGGATTATTGACTGGTTTCCACTTTATCCTTCCGAGATAGATGCTTCTGTAGCCTTCAGCTCATCCTCAGGCATCATCTTGTTGATTGGCCTGTCCAGACGCACAGACTGTCAGGTGTGAGTGCTGCTGTGTTATCATCTGATGCTGACAGATTGGAGGAAGAGGGACTAAGTGGGGGGGTGTGTGTATTGTATATTATGCAAGATGCACAGCACTTCAGCCTTTTTTTTTTTTCTTCTCCTTTTATACTTACCTGGAATGCCTCTGTAGTCATTCCTCTGTAATAGAAAGAGAGCAAGCAAGGAGGAGAAGCATTACAAAGAGCTCTCTCTGCACTGCTGCGTCACTCCCAGCATTGCTCTGGCTGTGCCTCTGAGACTCGGGCGATCCCCAGGTGCTGGTTTTTATTGTGGGTGATCTCTGAGCCCACCTGCTCACGGGTACCTCCCCCTCCATCAGCAGCAGCTGGTTATGATGGGAGTGGATCTGTTGCTGTCTAGTTACCAACTCTGTGTCCTGTTCAGGGCTCCTCGGAATCCGCCCGTTCTGTGGTTTGCGTGTGTACAGAAGGTGCTGGACACGCCGGCTCTCTGTACCTTTGCACGCACGTGAGAATCCTCCACCCCGCTGCTCCGTGCACGTCTTGAACCGGCCATGCCCGAGTGGCCCCGTGCGCTCCCTGCTCGAGTCCCCGCGGCACAGGATGGCCCTGGCTGTGCCCGTGACTCGGTGCCTGAGGTGCCTCCATGCTTTCCCCCGCCTGTCCCTGTTGTGAGGCAGTGCTGATGAGCACGGGGGGGGAAGCGTTGCTGGCTGAACTGTGCGTATTTCTGGTTTGTGAAGAGCATCAATGGGACCAGTTTTCAGTTCAAACCACCTTTCTTTGGAGCACTTTCAGAATGCCAGAGGGAGTGGAGTCTGGGCCTCTCCCTCCCTTTCCCTGTCTCGATGTGATCTGCCGTGCAGGGAGCGGGTGCGAAGCTGTGATGGATCTGGTCAAAGTGTGCAGCACCAGGAGAGCTCCCAAAGGGTTTCCCATCAGGTCTGAACTGAAACGGGGCTGAACACGTACAAACTAGAGCTGGGGCACGACACCAGGCTTGTGGTGAAGGACCAGCTGCCCCCAGTGTCAGGGAGCTGGGGTCAGTCCTGGTGGGATCTCTTCAGGGCGCAGGGCAGTTTCTCTGGAGACGTAGGAGAGGGGTGGAAGGATGTGAGCGAGCAGGAAGGGCTCGATGTGTCTGTGCTCTGTGGCGTGAGGGAAGGAGCGAGTTGGCTCTAGCTGGAGGGGAGGTTGTGGTGAGGGTTGCTGTTGCTTTCTGTATCTCCCAGTTGTGCCGTGACCTCTCTGAGCTGAGGGCGCTGAACTGCACGTGGTATTTAAGATACTCTTCTTTTCCTGATAATCCCTAACGCTTAAGTTTGGCTTTTGTTGCTGTTGGTCACTGAGCTGTTCTCGCACAAAGATCTAAATCAAAACCTCATTCCTGAGGGGCAGCGGGTCAGAGCCCAGCATCGTACAGTGCCATGTTGGTCCTGTCCACTCGTGCGCAGCCAGGGCGCGTTTGCAGCTGTTGGGTTTGACCCGTCGTGCTCAGCCCTTGCTCGGTGTCGCGCACCGTAAGCGTTGGGAGTGACGCCCGTGGTCCGGTGAGCGCAGGCGCCTTCGGGCCCTCCCGGGCAGCCGAGCCCCGGCCTGTCCCGCTGCCACACGTGTCCCCAGCCCGTGGCAGCAGCCGCCATCCTGGGTGAGGCCGTCCACCTCGCGGGCACGGCCGGGTCTTCGCGACAGGTTTTTGTGAAAGCTCTCGCTTTTCCTCAGCAGCGTGGAGCGTTACCACACAGTACCGGACTCCTGCAGGGAAGCTCCGAGCCTGAGAGGGGGGCTCGGAAGGTGCCCGGGGCTCCCTGAGCGCCAGCCTGCGGTGCTGGTGCCCCGGGGCGGTTGCGGGGCCCCACGGATGTTCCCAGCGCGGGTGCGTGTGGGGAAGGGGTAGCTGGGAGAACACCTGCCGCTGCTCCCATCCTCGCTGGAAACTGGGTGTGCTCTGTCTTCCTACCGCTCCCTCGCTCCCACGCGTGCTTTTGCAAGGCCCGTGTTGCCTCGGGTTTCCCCACGCCTTGGCTGGAGCAGGAGCAGGAGTTGGGGGAAGGTCCCCATTATCCCAGTGGGTGCGAACGGCAGGTTAGAGGCTGAGCCGTGCCGGTCTGTCCGGCGCAGGGAGCAGCCGGAGCCCTTCCAGGAGCTTGCCCTCGGGACAGGCTGGTCCTGCAGCCCCCTGCCCTGCTGGGGCAGCCCCCAGGAAGTCGGAGTGCCTCGGGGGTGGAGAGATCCCACAGCCCCCCCAACAGAGAAAATTGATGTAGGAGAAGTTGCTGGGGGTGTGTGCACTGGGGTGTTGGGCACGGTCACTTGTGCTGTGATTTATGCAAGTTTTCCAGGGCAGACGTGGCTTTAGGGAAGGTTTGACAGGCCCAGTGTCTCCCTGAAGGTGCTGGGGGAGCTGCCGGGGCTCAGCAGTGCCCAGCTGCCCCAAACCCCGAGCAGGGCACGCGCGCTCCGGTTGTCTGCGGCAGCTGTGGGAAGGGCTGGGGCCTGGGTCCCTGCGGAGTGTGGAAATACCACGGCTGTGAGCGGCCTTGGCGGGATTAGTGTCCCAGTAGGTAGGGAAGGGAAAGGGGAACGGGTCAGTGGGTGCTGGGAGAGGACGGGGTAAGTGTGGGCAGTGGAAGAGAACTGCAGCAGTCGCCTTTCAGCTCTGGCCATCCGGGTCAGGGCCGCCCGCGTCAAGCTTTGCACATCATGTTTCAAATCTGCTTACTGGGTACCAGATCCTGAAGCTCTGCTTAGGCTGAAAAGTCCTCATTAACATTTTGGGAATACGTTAATTCCCTTCCTTTCCTATTCCAACCTGCTGACTTTGATTGGCACTATTTTTTACAATAAATGCTTAATTAAAGGCATAATGACTGTATAATGATTGTATTAAAAGCAAGATGATTATAAAAATCAGCTTAGCAGCTGGAGGCTGCAGGGCTGGAATAGCTGCGAGCAGGAATCGGTGCGGCGGTGCCGTGGAGGCTGTGCTCGCGAGCTGGTTAGACGCAGCGTCTCTGTGGCTGCTGCCCTCGCGGACCCCCGGCCCCCTCATTCTGAACGCTGCATGGAGACTCACTGCAGAAACCCCTCCTGCCTCAAGGAATTCTAGCCTAAACCGGCCGCGGGTGGGGGAGAGGCAGCTGTGCCGCTGCTGCCTGCTGCCGGGCTGACTGCAGATGAGGAACAGGGCTGTGGCATGAAGCTACAAAACCTAACGCACCGCCTGCAGCCTCGGGTCTCTGCTGGGCTCGGAGTCCCACAGGCGGGCGAGCCGGGTTCAAGGTCCGGGTCCTTATCTGCAGGGTGCACCGTGGCCTGGTGCAGCAAAGGAGCCCGAAGCTCTGGGCTAAGGCTGCGCTGACCTCGCGCCTCGGGCACAGCGGCGCTTTCCCCATCCGGGATGAGGCGTTGCTGAGAGCTCATCGGGCCGCGCTGCCGGCCTCCCGCTGCCGGCCTCCCGCTCCTGGCACCGCCGCTCCTCGCCGGGCCACCTCTGCGAGCGTGCACGCGCCGTCAGGAGCGGCCAAACCGCATCCTTCCCTGCCCGGCCACCAGCTCGCTCCCTGCCCCTGCAGAGCTCCTCCCTGAGGGGTGGTGGGCATGAAACACTGGGCTGCGCTGGCCAGCCCCTGTGGCGTGTCCTCAAGGCGCTGATGAGCGTGACATGAAATGGGTAGAGCCGAGCTGACCCAGGCAGGAGCATGACGAACCCCGCAGAGCCTGTGGCCTCTGCTGTTGGACCGCACGCTGTGCTGCAGGGCCAAGGGCGGCGTGTCCTGCTCCTGTCGCTGCTGTACGGGCTCCTGCCCTTCCCCTCTCATAGCACTCAGGTGGATCCCATCTGCTCCTGGAGAGTTCTCAGGTCCCCAGGCCCTGAGTTTAATTGCTTTTACCTGCCTGCCTCTGAAGGTGCCAGGAAAGTTGCGATGTAGTTGGCGACAGATGGTGCAGGTGAGGGTGGTCTGAGCTTTCTCTCTGCCGTGCCAGTTCCCTCTTTGTGCCCATTCTTCAGGTCACATCCCCATTCATCCGTAATGATCTCATTTCCTCCACTGCTATATTTGAGCTCTGTGCCACCTCACATCTCATTTGGACCCAGCTGTGCCTCTGTTCCTCTGTGGTAGCTGGAGCCCCAGACTTAACAAGAGGCAGAAGAGGCAATTTAGAAAGTGCCCCTCACCCCAGACTGTACATTGTGCCGTGCCTGGGTCAGGGTCGTCCGTGTGAAAAGCTGAAGGTCACAAGTCTAATAAAACATAAACACTAAATATGATGTTCAAGGGCAGTTTTAAAAAAAAGTTGTGAGCTATGTAAGTGTGCCCTGACGAAGCGGTGGTAGGAGCAGATGTTGAGAGAAGTCCTTTTTGTATCTTCCTGTCTAGAGCTGGGTGCCTCTACAAGATGTTACGTCCATCGAAATGCAGGCTGTGTGTTTGTAGCAGATGATGTTCTAGTGGCCCGAGGTGGAAGCACGGGGTCTGCCTGGAAGCATCCCAGCACAGGTTGTGCCCGTGGGCAGGAGCTGTGCAGAGGGACCGGGCACTCTCCGTGGCTGTCGGCGTTGCCGTGCGACGTGCAGGCGGGGTGCGAGGCGCAGGGCGGCTCTGCTCGCCTCCGAGGCAGAGGGGGGTGCAGAGCTGCCGGAGCAAACCTGTGCCCGGACTGTCCGAGGTGAGAGGCTGCGAGGAACCGCTGCGTGCAGGCCCCTGCCAGGCCCCTTGAGGCTCTGTTGGTTTTGTTCTTCTGAGCCGGGCTTAACAGCGTGCTGGTCCCTTGCCCGCGCTGGCGGTCCAGAGCTCCGGGGAACAGGGTGAGCGGCGGTTTCTGCTGCTCAGGCACACAGCAGAGTCCCCAGCGAAGGCAGCGCTTCTCTTTGTACGGACAGAGCTGGTCCAAGGAACTTGCAGCAAGAACCCAGCACAGCCTTCCCGTCCTCGGGTACCAACTGCGGCAGGAGACTGCTGCTGCGTCACTCAGCTGGTTCTTTGGACCGCTGTAAAATTGATTCTTCAGGAACAATGAGGAAACACACCCACCCCTCCTCTTTAATTTATAATACAGCAATGAAGGTTTTGCTTCCTTTACATTCTTCTCTGTTTTAAAAATCATTTGGCCGTGAAGTGCCATGAATGCAAAATAGAAGGGTACCAGAGAAGTCGCGTCCATCCTCTTGGTCTTTTCCCGTATAGGAAGCAGATCGAAGTGCCCTGTCCTCAGAGTCACCTTTAGTTTGAGGGTCTGTTGTCCCTTTCTCCTGGGATGATTTGCGTTTTCTGCCTGGCTCGGCAGTCTGTGACCTGGCACCCTGAATTGCTGCCAGAGCTGCCTGGCTGTAACCGCAGATCTGCTGGCTCCGCTGTTCTGCCGGTGCCTCAGGAGCATCCCTCCCTCGGCAGCCAGGTAGTCTTCTCTGCTTCTTCAGTTCGACGTGGCAGGCTGCAGCCTGGGCCTGGGCCAGCACATGCAGCTGCAGTTATCAGTGGATGAAACAAGTGAATACTATAAATCCTGCCAGTAATTTCATGGGATCACTGGAGGCTGCAGTCTGAGCAAGCCTAGGCAAAGGCTGTAAGTTGTCAGGCATTTGATACGCTACGCGGAGACTTTCTGTGCCCAGGACTAAAAGCGTCTTAAAATCTGCTCTGGTGTGATGGTAGTTTTCAACTCTTAAAATTGTTAATGAGAAAATTCAAATGGGGATTTTAGGTCTCTTCTGTACTGTCTCAATACACTCACTCCAAAAAGGACATTGAATGACTCGAGCGTGTCCAGAGAAGGGCAACGGAGCTGGTGCAGGGTCTGGAGCACAGGTGTGATGGGGAGCGGCTGAGGGAACTGGGGGGGTTTAGTGTGGAGAAGAGGAGGCTGAGGGGAGACCTCCTGGCCCTCTGCAACTGCCTGAAAGGAGGGTGCAGAGAGGGGGGATGAGTCTCTTGAGCCAAGGAACCAGCGGCAGGCCAAGAGGGAATGGCCTCAAGCTGCGCCAGGGCAGGGTCAGACTGGCTCTTAGGAAGGATTTCTTTGCAGAAGGGGTTGTTGGGCGTTGGAATGGGCTGCCCAGGGCAGGGGGGGAGTCCCCATCCCTGGAGGGGTTGAAGAGTCGGGTTGACCCAGCGCTGAGGGATCTGGTGGAGTTGGGAACGGTCAGGGTGAGGTTCATGGTTGGACTGGAGGAGCTTCAAGGGCTTTTCCAACCGAGATGATTCTGGGATTCTGATTCTGTAATATTTGTACTTGTACTTGCTATCTTAGCCCCTGCTGTGATTCAAGGAAAAAGAAGTTTGGAGACAAGAATTCTGCAGTCTTTATTATTTTGTTGTCTTTATTCAGGGGGGAAACATTATTCTACTTCAAGAGTAAAGTTGCATTGCAGACTTTAAAGCTCTCCTTTAATTCCAGTCATTTTCACCGATGGATTTTGGTCCAGATCTCCACTAGCCACCCTGATTAATCTCCCTCTGGTCCTAGAGGGCACCTGCAAACTCAGCAGAGGTGAATAAGTGACTAGAGAGCCCACGGACTTTCCACCTGTGTGGAGAGCTGACGTTTTCACGGCAAGATGTCTGGAGACTCTCCCCTTCTGAGCCCACCCTTCCTGTGCTGGATTTCTTTGGAGGAATTTGTTTTAATATTATAAAGAAAACGTGTAACCTCTGAGCGAGATAAGTCCGCTTATTTTGCTTTGAGACTTTTTTTGTCACCATGGAGTAGTACAGGCAGTGGAGATGACTGTGGCTGAAGGATGCCAATGACCCTCGTGGCGGAGCGGTCCCAGGAGCCCTGTTTGTATGGGAGTGGCTGGAGGCTGTTGTAGGGACCTTCACATGCACTTACGTCCTGGTGTGACCTGGGTGGCACAGCTAACCAGGGGCAGGTGCCCCTGCATTCGGGCTGCTGAGTTGTTGGTGTGCTCACTGCTCTGAGCACCAAGGGTAGGACTCCCCGAGGGGAGGTGCTGGGCAAGAGTCTGGCTGTGGAAAGCCTGTGAGGCCGGGGCAGGGCCTGGGCAGAGTTCTGGCCCGGCGGTGTGCAGCCTCGAGGTCCGGCAGCGCTTCTGCGGCAGACTCGCTAGGGTCTGCAACAGGAGTGAGCGTGGAGTGCCTTGGTTAGGGAGAATTCTGCACGTAAAAGGGCTGGGAGAGGGTCCAGCCTCAGGATATATGTAGAACATCCCACTGGAGAGCAACGTGCTTTCCGTGACGGATCCACCTGCAGCGGGGTGTGCTTCTGTTGAGTGACGTGGAGCGGGTTGTTGGCCACGATCGTTCTGTGGAGTGTGTCGGGCTGTGTGGGTGCAGGTGTATTCAGTGGGACGGTGGATGCGTCTTGGGAGTGGAAGAGATCTCTGTCCTTGCCTGACTGGCAGGAGGACTCCATTGTTGCATGCAGGCTCTGGCTCCTCATCTCTTGTCAATAAAGGAGCAAGTGGTGTCTAACGAAGGCTTGTTCAAGTGTAACCAGGATCAAAAGCCTCCCCAGGGCATTTCAGTGGAAGGCTGTGAGGCTGGGGGACAAACCATTTTTTCTGTTCATCTGGGGACCCCATAAGAATCTTTCCTATTTTTCCCTTATTTCTGTAACTGCCAACCTGTCTCTCCCTTGGTTTTTTATTAATAAACCCAAATGAAATCTGTCGTTGTGATGAAGGGACCCTGCAACATCTGCCAGATGGATTGTATGCAGTCAGTTTATTAATTTGATGGAGCATTTAAAATCAGCTTTTATAATTGCATTTTAATTTCAGAACAAATAAAGCAGCTGTGCTGAGTGAAAAGCTGGGCTATTGTGGCGTATACTGGGGGCTCACTCACTCTAGAAATGCCTTGGGTTTTACAGCTTGACCTGTCGGGGATCTGTGACCTTCATCAGATAACGGGGTTTGAGAGTCCCCGAGTCCTGGGCGTTAGGAAGGCTGTAGCCTCATCGTGCTGGGACCGGCCTCTATGCCTTCCCAGGTCTAACATTCCCGAGACCTGCACAGCATGACTGGTGGGCTGCTTCTGGAAAGAGGATACTGCTGGCATTGGTTCGCCAACACTCCTGGGGTTTGGGTCTCCAGAGTGGGACTAATTACGTAGCCGCTGTGGTGCCAGGCTGTGCGCATACCCCTGGGCACTGTGCTGGTGCTGCAGCTGAGCTGGGAGTTAACAGGGCTCAGAGCAAAGGATTTAAACCCACGTGAAACTTTACATTGCTTGGCTTACTTCCACTTTTGGCTGTGTCTCAGTATAGACACAGGCAAATTAAATGGAAAGTAGGAGAAAACTTTCCTAGTGTGGGAAAACAATAATAGGAAGAAACTTGGAGCCTGATAAGCTCTGCAACTAAGTGAAGGTCACAGCACAATACTGCTGCTCAGATGAGGGACTTGACCAAAAAATGGGTCAGTTGCTGATGATTTTTCAGAGCTCAGCAACAGTAATTTGCAGCTGACATTGAGCAAGACTGTGCTGTCGGCACGGTTCTGGCACCTTCCCTTTTTCTGGGTCCCTGGTACGGCGGTGCCTCAGAAGTGAAAAGCATGAAGGTGAAGAGTGGGGTTGAGAGGCCGTGTCATCTCCATGGGAGCCTCTCAAAGAGATGCGGGTGCTTTGTATGGTACCAGGTTATGTGAGAGATTGTCCGGGACATGGAGTGGTTGCACAAGTCAAGGCAATGTTTGCTCGTTTGCTGGGAAATTATTTTGGACTAAAACAGCCTAGAGACCCATGTATGATAAAACCACCCGTTTCCTCTTGACTTGATCTTGGTGAGTAGCGGTGGTGTTTCCATGGCATGATGTGCATCTAGTCTTGGCGTCAGGTCAGGGTACCTGTTCCACTTTTTTGGGGGGTTTGTCTTTGCTTGTGGCACATCTTCCAGGGATGAACTCTGCTGGGGTAGGGTTGGACACAGACTGGAACAAGATCTTAGCAAGTCAAGTTTATGGCTTCAGCCTCGTTTAGCAGCTGTGTATTGTAGCTGCTGTAGAACTGTGAGTAGTCCTGCGTGCGTGGGGGTTCAGGAGCCCCCGGAGCCCTGTGACAGATGGACAGCAATAGCACTGTTAGCACGGGGGTCCCAGGTGATCGCTTCGTGGATTACCGAGCGTGGCAGAAACGCCGCTTGCAGTCATGTGTCAGGTTAGAGAGAAGCACGAACACTGCATCTGCCTTGGCCCTCAGCGGTGAGGGCACCTTTCACGGTCAGGGTGGCCTCGGGGTGTCCCTTCCGTCGGAGCGGTCAGGGAAGGTCTCTCAGACCCAGTTCTGGTACCCGCTCTGGGCGCCAGCGCGTGCCGCGGTGCAATGCCTTGGGGTTTCTGGGGTGTGCCTTATCATCAGGTTTGGAAGCCTCTGGATTCAGATTCTCTATCTGTCCCCCAAATGGCTTCCTGATAGTCATTTAATAGATAAAACAAGCAGAGTGGATTTGTCCCTTGTTTGTAGCTCAAGACATAAGATGCAAATTCTGATGTTTTTCTGCCCCTCAGGAGACTGAAACTAAATTAACCTGTTAAGTAGGAATTTGTCCGTGACAGCTCCCAAGGACACAGAAACACCCCCCGGCAGTGGGTAAGATCCAGGCGCAGGGCCGGGAGCTGCCGTGGGTCAGAATCGAAGGGAGCTCGCTGGGGTGCTGTGTCTCGCAGCCCCCGGGTCAGCGAAGGAAGGGGCAAGTCTGGCCGGAGCTGGAGTGGCCTGGAGAGAGCTGCGAGAGCCAGGTTTGTGCTGGAGCGTTGGGGAAGGTCCCAGGGAGAACCCGGACTGTCCCCACGCGCTCCCTGTGCCGCCTCACGGAGCAGCACTGGGAAGGGCAAGGCCCCTCGGCCCTGCTGAGGAGTCCGGGTCTGGTGACATCTGGTGACACTTGGCGGGGAGTGAAGGTTGGGGGAGCCCGGCAGAGTTCAGCCTGGGCCTCTGAAGATGAGCAGAGCGCTGGGCAAGGGGTGATAGGAGGAAGCCTGTGGAAAATGAAATGAAGGCTGTCCCACCGGGAAGCAGGGCCTGCAGAGTTTTCCTTGCTACCCTCTAAGTTGTTCTTTGTGCATTAACTTGTCCCCAGCACAGCAGAATCTGAATTGAAAGTCACGTTTGCCTGCAGCAGTAGCTGTGCTGGTACAACCGGGGTCCTTTCAGCTTCCCCCCGTGTCGGGGAGTTCGCAGCGCTGTGATTGAGGACAGTGGTCACCTGTGCTTGGCTGTGAAATCGCTTATTTGTTTGATTTCAATGTCCTGGAATAGGTGATGGGTGTGAATCTGTGTCGTTAGCTCTGGGGTGACAGATGGAGAGAGTGCACGTGGGACCTCCTGGCGTGAGAATTGGTCGGCAACTCGGGTACGCGCCCATCTTGCGTCTTCATCTGGGAACAGAGGGAGTAAACTGGGGGCTGTGTTGGAGAAAACTCCTGTGGCACCGCTGTTGTAAGCATAGGGAGGCCCCCAGGGTGGGCTCGGGTCTCTCAGCTGCCCCTTCACACTGCTGGGAGACCCCCCCATACAGCTTGGGGTGACCCCACAGGTCGCCCCAGGGAGAAACCGTTCTAGGGCCGATTCCCGGCAGCATGGCTGGTCCTGGTCTTCTGAGTAGGAACGGCTTTAGGCAGGAGAAACAACCCAAACATTTCTTGAAAGATGCCACTGACTGCGAAGGCTGAAGGGGCGTGTAGGCAGCCCAGGTTTGGGCTGGGTCCTGCAGCAGGACTCGGGTCGGGGCGCTCGGTGGGCCAGGCTGTGCTGCCATCCTCGGGACTCACCGCGGGGAAAGCAGGAGGAGGAATGTGGCCGTGTGTCCCTGTTACAGGAAAGCCTCTGACGCTTGAGAGAGGTCTGGTGTTCGTTGGAGCGAGACGGGGACCAGCCCTCACAAGCAGACACCACAGGAACTGGGCCAGGGGCTGCTGCGTCCTCGGCGCCTGCCGGAGGGATCCCTGCGCTAATCCAGTGGGAGAGGGAAGGTGTCTCGGGAGAGGGAACAGAGGAGGAAGGTTCTGCTTGAGCAGTAGATGAGGCAAGGGTTGGCCTGAGCCTCATGAATAAATGAGCAGCTTGGGTGCTAGGAGCGACATCTCTAGTAGGGAAGAAATGATAACAAATCAAAGTGGGGCAAATCTGTATCTGAGAGACTGTGAGAAGGCAACTTCTGGGGCTGCTCTGGAGAGGAGCAGTCACGTATCGGTGTGGAAGGGACTCATGGAAGGGAAGAGCTATGACCACTATGGGTTGGCTTTTTTTTTCATTTCTTTTGGTCTTAGAACCTGTGAAGCAAAGGAAAACAGGAGCTTCAAGGGGGACAGAGGTGGTAGGAAGAAACTAAAGAGTTCTTCAGTCCCGGCCCCCTGTGTTGTTGCCAGCAGGCGTGAAAGGCATATCTTGGTAGCATCTGGAGTCGGTCAGGCTGGAGACCTTTGTGCTGTGCAGCAGAGAAGAGGCAGGACCAGACCCTGGAACTGCAGGTTGTAGAGTCAAACGGTAGAACAGCTGGCAATGCAAATATGGGGTGCAAAGAGGTGGCCTTAGAGCTGACACTGCTGAGCTGGTTTTGTACGTGGGCTTTAAGGGTTAAATTGGATTGAAATGAATGGAAGGAACACAGGGAAAAAACATAGTCCTTGGTCAGGACAACTGCCTGGTCATCTCAGCTGGCTGGGGTCCATAAGCATCATTTCAGCAGGGAATTTTCCAAAAGACCTGAAGGATGCCACAGTGGGTTCTCCAAGGGAGAAGTTTGCAGGTACAGTGGAGTCTGTAGGAGGCAGCATAAAATGGTCTGGAAGACATTTTGGAGATTAGTAAGAGCTGCAGATGGGTGGGGGAAAGTAGGGTCAGGTCTGTGGTAGAAGAGCAGTGGAGGGTGGATTTGTGCCTCAGAGGGGAAGGCAGGAATGTCTGCATTTGGTGTGAGAGTGGAGAGGGAGCCAGCAAGGGAACCCTCAGGAGAGGCTGAGAGGAAGCCGAGATGATTTCAGCAGTTGCTGCAGACTTCTCCTCCAGGGTCCTGCAGCAGCAGGTTAAAGGATCCCTGCAGGCAAACCCGGCTCGAGGCTGTGGCAGTCCCTTGGGCTTCGTTCCTCAGGCCGTGGAGCAAATGGCAGCGGGACTTGCCTGGCCGGGGGCTGGGATCCCGAGCTGATTAGCTGTGACCTCCTTCATTAAAGACATTTTTCCCCGGTAGGTCTTGTTTGTTAATTTCTCTGAAGCATATTTAAGCATTTCACGTGCGCATCCCAACACGACTCGCTGTATGCCTCATTACCATGTTTATAGCTGTTCAAATTACCAGTGACCTTCAGAGCTGATGGCTGTGGCTGAGTTGCCCAGCTTGCCTCAGTGATTTGTGGGCCTCAGTAGACCATTTATTTCTCTTCTCCTGCCAGTGCCGGCTTTTCCTTGACTGCTGTGGTGTTGCTGACTCGGTCAAAGGCCCCCGCAGGGGTGGGCTCTCACAGGTGAGTTGGGCTCAGCGGGGGCTCTGAGCCTGGCGCCGAAGAAGGGCCTGGCTTTGCAGAAGAAAATGAAACGGGCTTTTGGAGGGACTTGTCAGGAGAGACACTGCTGAGGGATGGCGTCCCGGTGTCAAGTCAGGCTCTGCTGGAGTCCAGCTGAATCCAAGCTCTGCCGTGAGTGCTGTCCTCTCGGTGTGCCAGGCGTGAAGTGCTGTAGCCTCAGAGCTCCTTGGCACCCATCTGCTCCTCTCCCTGCCAGCCCAAGGCTCGTGCTCTCTCTGCCTCATTTCTGAAGAAGCTGCGTGTTTATACAGCAAGAAAAGTTTGAATGAGCTGCCTGAGGCAGAGGTACCTACCTTCTTCAGCTCAGCCTTCACTGGAAGAGCAGGCCTCAACACTCCCAGGTCTGTGAGAGCAGTGGGACAGTCCATGCAAGGCAGGCAGACCCTCAGCGGGGCAGGATCCGCTCAGGGAACGTTCAAACAGACTGGGCATAATGCGAGTCTGTGGGCCCGGTGAGTGCTGAGGGAGCTGGCTGAGGGCTGTGCCAGGCCACTCCCCATCATCTTTGAAGGGCCATGGTGGTCAGGATAGGTTCCTGAGGGCTGGAAGAAAGCAAAGGCCACTCCTGTTTTCAGGAAGGGCAAGGCAGAGGGTGTGGGGAGTTCCAGGCTGCTCAGTCTCACCTTGATCCCTGGGAAGGTGATGGAGCGACTAACCCTGGAAACCATTTGCAAACAGGTGAAGGACAAGATGGTGATTGGGAGCAGCCAGCCTGGATGTGTGAGGGGGAAGTGCTGCTTAACCGAGCTGACCCCTTCTGCAGCGAGGTGGCTGGCTTGTTGGGTGAGGGCAGAGCGGCAGAGGTTCTTTATCTTGACTCCAGCAACGTTTTTATGTTGTTTCATGTGACATCCTCAGAGACAAACTGGTGAAATATGGACAACTTAAAATTTTTCCTTTCATTAGAATAGACTCAGTTTACTGTTACCTTAAAATCTGTGTTCAGCTTGATGCCAGACAGGCTGGAACTTCAGTCCTTCCAATCCCCAAGAAGTAGCAAATCTTAAAAAGGAGTATTGTGTGATTGAAGAGCCACGCATAACAATCCAAGAACAGAAGACTGCAGAGCTGGATGAACTCTCCTCCATGAAGGACTTGTTTGGAATTTGGAAATACAAAGTGCTAGAAATGGGAAATTTTCCATTGGGATGTGTTAGCAGAGCTTCTGAAGCACGGATGAGAGCAGTGGGAAATAAGGTACGGGATTTGGGTCTGTCCAAATTGTGACAACATCATAACCCCTGGAGAGCAGGAGCATTTGCAACTCAAGAAAAGATCTGGAGAAGAGTCTGAAACAAGTCTCCTGTTTGGTTTGTAAATCAGACTTGCTTGTTTGTTTGTTTTTTCCTTGCTTCCTATAGCACTAATGCCTAGATACAGGCAATCACGAAGTTCCTCTTCTCTGGGGAATTTGCTTTGGCTGGCATGGAGCAGTGCTTAATTTATTAATAACTCTGGTGTTTGGATTTAGCTGTGAATGACAGATGGGCACTATGGTGATGGGTGCAGGGATAAATCTGATAGTGCTGTCTGAGAAGTGTTAGGAGGGAGCTGAATTGCAAAGGTAGCAGCACATGGTAGACTGTGGATGTGTCTGTGCCTTCTGCCAGTCAGGATATCATACACCACAGCAATTCAGATGTTTATTTGTTAAGTAATTTTTAAAAAAAAAAAAAAAAGTTGTGCACTCAGTTACCAGCAGCAGAGCCCCCAGCCCGGCAGCAGGACCGTGGTCTGTGTTGACAGTAGGGTGTGCTGCCACGCGCGACATCGCGCGCTCTTCTGTCCTGAGCTGGAAGTCCCGTCCGTCTGCCCACGGGGATCGAAGGCTGCAGTTGTGTTCCCCCCTCTGGCGCCCGTCTGCCCTACCCGGGCAGGACAGCCCTCCCTTCCAGCCCCTGTGCCTCGCTCGGGGTGGGTGCTGAGCACCCGGGAGCCGCCTCCCCAGAGGTGCGGGCCTTGATGGATGTGCCGAGAGCACAGGGACTCCTGCGCGGTCAGGGCTGCTGGTGTTTTGGATCAAGACAGGAAAAGAGAAAAGGAACCATTTTCCTCAGAGGTCTTTGACGTGGAAGGCACCACTGCACTAATGAAGAGAGCTAATTACCCAGCGATTTGTGTCGAGGTTACCAGCTGGGGCAGAAAGCAGCGCAGCTAACACGCAAGAAGCCTGAGTGCTGCCGGAGGCGCAGGGAGGGATGTGGCAGGGGACAGCAGGGTGACACGGAGGTGACCGGCAGCAGCGGGGTCACTTGAGCACGGCGCTCCTGCCTCCCCATGCGGCGGTGGAGCAGAGACATCCCGGAGAGAGAAGTCAAGTGTGCTAGTGCCCACCCCCCTTTATGGCCGTCGGGTTTCAGCTGTAGGTGGGGGTGTCTTTGTGGGGGGGTTATCTGAGGGGATGGCTTTTGGGGAGCGGGGGCTCACCCTTTCAAACTGAGACACTGAACAGGTTGCCCAGAGAAGCTGTGGCTGCCCCCTCCCTGGAAGGGTTCAAGGCCAGGTTGGACGGGGCTTTGGGCAACCTGGGCTAGTGGAAGGTGTCCCTGCCCAGGGCAGGGGGTGGGACTGGATGGGCTTTAAGGTGCCTTCCAGCCCAAACCAGTCTGTGATTTTTGTGTGTTCTGCAGAGCCCCCAGCCTGTTCTGAGGCGATAGGTACAAAAGTGAGGAGTGGTGGGATACTGGGGATTGTGCAGAATCTTGTGTTGTGGTGAAGATGAACAGTAGCTGCTGTTTGTGTGGCTCTGACACCACGCACAGCCACGGCATACTTGCAGAGCCTTGTGGTACAGATTTTATTATTATCATCAAAGAGTTCATCTTGAGCTATTCCTGCTGAGGTTCGAAGATCCGCTTGCTGGAGGTCATGTCGTACCAGTGGTTCCATTTGCTCGGTGGTTTCTTGCCCCTAGAGCTGAGGAGCTCCTGGCCAGCTCTGCCCCTTCTGCCTGGCTGCAGCGCAGCCGTAGGAGGGGGGACAGGGGGGTTTCCCTGTGCTTGCTGCTTGCCTCATCCCTGTCATCCCCTTGCCAAAGGGCCTTTTTGGTAATCGGCCAGAGGAGGTTCCTCATCTTTTATGGGGGCCCGCTGATGGTTGGAGGGAGCATCCAGCAGCCTCCAAGGTCTCTGCCTTTGTGCTGGGCCAGGTCCCGAGGCTCGGCTGCAAACCTGCAGTCTCTGCTTCTGGGAGAAGCAGCTCTCGCTTCAGCTGTCACATTCCCCTCAGCACATTGCACATCGTCGGCAAGTTAAAATGAATTTCTGCTGTCAAAGCCACAAGGTTAAGTTATGATTACAAAGTTGGAGAAACAGCCGTAGGAAAGAAGCATAAGATAAGATGATGCAAGTTTAAAATAGACCCGTCGTCAGCCTTTTCCTTCACCTGTTGTCCAGGGATTTGTTGAGGAGCTTAAGAATCCAGTTCAGTGTCCCCTCTCCTTACTGAGGGGTTTTATAACGGCTCCTGAAGTTTCAAAGCAAGTCCCAAGAAACCCCACGTCTCTGCGCTAATCAAGGGGATCTCTTGATGTGGTGGGCTTGTTTTTAAAAACTTGTTATCCCGATAATGCTGAGGGAATACATCTGAGATCGTTGCCAGCAGGGACCCCAGGATGCTGACTCTTCTGTTCATTTTTTTTGTCTGGATGTCAAATGAATTGCTGTTACAAATGCCACACCGTAATGTTTTCCAAAGGATATATCAAAAGCTTATCACTTTGGGGTGATGTGCAGCAGTTTCTCTTGATCTGTAGAATTTTATAGGCTACATCTAACACAGTAATGCACAATCTGTTCCAGGGACCATTGTGTTACAAAGAGTTAGGAAAGCGTGTTGAGCCACGGTAACGTGAAAACATATGTAACTGCTCTCCTTCTCTGCTTTCTTGGATCAGGGTGGTGCAATTAATTGGCCTCGTAAGTGCTTGAATTCAAGTGAGAGGCGCACATCAGCCATTTTCTGGATAAAATAAGGGTAATATGTGGGCACTCTGGATGTAATATATAAATGGGAACATTCAGGAAGTTTGGTAACGATTCTCACCTCCCTTTTTTCTCTCTTGCGCTGCACGCATTTTTGTTCTCGTGGGGGCTCTGGGAACGACAATTGTTTTCTCAGTGGCCATAGCAAAGGTAGTGGTCACATCTGATGCATTTTTAAATGTCCTAAAACAATCCAGATCTTCCTTGCAGAGCCTGCTAGCATAAGGTGTGGGGGATCCAGCTGCAGAGACATCACACATCCCTTTGCTGGCAATGGTTTTCATAGCAGAAGCCTTACACTATTCTGTAACCTCGAACTGCTGGCTGGTCTGCTTTGGACCCCAGTTCATTCTTCAGGTGTATTAGGAAGTGCTGGTTTTGTCTGTAGCTCTTCAGCAGTTTGTGTCCTAGCTACCTGGAAGCCATCTCTTTCAGCTGGCGGTTGGTGAGGAGTTCAAGCTGATAGTTCCGTGGTTTAATGAGGATGCTCCTGATGTGATTCTCTGTTAAAATCTCCCTGACTCTGAGTTCATTTAATCTTCAGAGCACATTTCAAGACTTCCTTTCTGTTTCTCTAAGCTTTGAGCAAGTAAAATCAAGGCTTAATGGGTTGGGAGAATTTTGCTGTGACAGTGAAGTACCTTCCTGTTTGCTGTGTCATTCAGAGTGAAGCAG
Source organism: Strix aluco (assembly GCF_031877795.1). NCBI lineage: Eukaryota > Metazoa > Chordata > Aves > Strigiformes > Strigidae > Strix > Strix aluco. The sequence continues at coordinate 88,901,547 of NC_133935.1, read as the reverse complement.
CTCGGGGGATTTTGAAGGCAGGCCAGTCAGGACACGCCAGTGCTCAGGGGGACTCGTGGCGTTGCCTTGGCCAATTCCCTCCCCTCTCTGCCTCTCATTTTCCTGATGGGGCTGTCATTTCTCTGTAGCTCCAAGGATGTCAGGAGTCTTACCAAAGCCATGTTATGTCTGAGTCCCCCATAACAATCCTTCTTACACAGATGGGTGCTACCGCTTCGCTGTTTCGTTTCACAGCACGTGGCTGCTCGAAGGCCTTTGTCTACACTGTTCTTCTGGACATGGGTGAAAGAAGCTTTTGAAGGCTTCTGGAGGTGCTTTCTTCCTCCAGACCACGCCTGATCCCAGCAAATTTTCTGAGCTCTGTCCTTTCATGTTTTCACTGCGTTACACGATGGTCATTCTGGCCTTCCCTTTTTCTGGCAGCCCTGCTCGTTCTCACGTACCTGCTTCTTTCTCCCCACAGTGCTGAGTATTGGCGAAGGCGGCTTTTGGGAAGGAACCGTGAAAGGAAGGACTGGCTGGTTCCCGGCAGAATGCGTCGAGGAGGTGCAGATGCGACAGTATGATCCACGGCAAGGTAAGCTCCTTCCTTGGGTCTGAGTGTCTCCCAGATGACACGCTGGACAGCCCCGGCAATTCGGAAGTGTTCGGTTTAAATATCCAGCAGTCTCTGAGTTTGCCCATTCTTCACAATGGGCGATGGATGCCTCTGAAGAATTGTATCTCGAGGCATTAGTTCATGTTGCTGGGTGCGTGAGCATCCCGCAGCAGACACGCTGATCCAGGTAAGCGTGTGGTGCTGCCGGGAGGAGAGCGATCCTCGTCCCTTTTGTGGAGATCACTGCGGTGCGGGGTCTGCGGGCAGCAGCGAGCAGTGGGGTGAGAGCGTGACTGCTGATCTGAACCACCAACTCCACGTTAGGAGACTTCAAAAGAAAACTAATTTGCATGTGTTTGTTGTAGTCCAACAGAAAGTATTAAAAACGGCTGTGACTCAGCCCTGGCACTCCTGACCCCCTGTCTCCAGCGCCAGCCACCCCCTGACAGGGATTTGCTGCTCCTGGAGGACAGCGGTGTTGGGAGAGCGGTGGGATGCATGAGCCGAGCAGTACAATGTTCCTGGGGGTCACCAGGACTGCAGGGGTCCCCGGCTGTTGTGGGGTGTATCAGCACAGCTCACCCTTGTCACCAGCAGCTGCCCGGGCAGCGATCCCCTCCCAGCGTGGGGACTGGGTGGGAAACGCTCTGGCAAGGCTGAACTTGTCCTGCTGTAAAGCAACTGAAGAGAACATCTGGGGTTTTGTTTCAATGGATTACTTAGGCGAGGAGAGGAGTGGCCCTGATTTGACAGATTCAGTGAAGTTCCTTTGCATATTAAATGAGCTTTAAAATTCACACAGCTGGATTTGGATGAGTGAGAGTTAAACCTTGATTGCGAAGTTGGAAACAAAGTTGTAGAAGAGAAAAGAAAATCAGTAAAATACAGTTCTCTGATTTGCTGATTTAATTAGTTTCTGGAAGCCTGAACTCAATCATAAAGTCCTGTCTTTGCTCTAATCCCAGTCCTTCCTGAGAGTTCTGAATGTGTATGTACATATCCCCAGGCACCTCCTGACCCCGGGGGGCGGGGGGGGGGGGGGGCCTGGATTCCATAAGCGAGCCGCTGACACCCTGCAGTGACACATGTGACACACGCCTCAGTCCTGCGGGTGAAGGGTTGGGTGCCCTCGGGACCTGGTCGTATGGCCCTGGGGGTGTCGTGGGGGTGCAACTCCACCGGTAGCGCCCCGAACCTGCACACTGCAGGGTCTGATCAGCAAAGCTCTTCCCCCCCGCCCTGGCCTGGTTCAGCTGTTCTCTCCCCAGCCCGCAGTCCCGGCTGCCTTCCCAGCGCTCTTTCCTATTCTTCCCTCGTGTTGCCGTCGTACGTGCCTTCTCTCGCTGCGCTCCCACCCCTGCCTCTGCGCTCCCAAGCGCCGTGTTCTGAACTCAGCCATGCTCCGGGCCCCTCGGAAGTGAGGCAGATGTGTTTCTGTTGTGCTTGATGACAGGGAAGACTTGAATGGGATATTACTTCTTCTTCAGGGGTGATTAGGGCTGACGAGTTGGGACTTTCACGGAGAAGGTTCCACCTTCCTCCCTCTCGTGCTACTCTGGAGAGCTTGCCCTGTGCTTTTGTGGTGCTAAATAAAAGACTCATGGATGTGGTTTATGAGCCCTTCCTGTATCTGGGAGTTCATGTTTGCTGGGTGCTTTCTCGGAGAATGTTCGTGTTACATTGAAGTTGTGTAGCGAAATGTGAAAACCAGATGGTGCTTAGACACTAAAGCTGGAGCAGAGGTATGAGTGTTTTCCTCCAGTTGTCCACACTGTTTAGTTGTTGGCATGTTCCCCAGTGTGGTTTTAGCTTTTGCCAACTTTTACTTGGGCAGAGTTTTCAGGTACAGATTGTTTGCAGAATGGTAGTTTGGGTAAAGCCACGATGTTTGTGCACAGAAGAAAGTTCAGCTGCCATGGGCATGATGTTGCTCTGCCACTTCTCATCAAATTCAAAGGAAGGGAAGTGTCTGTCTTCTGAGTTTAACTTCAGCGTTACAGCTGATTGGGCTGCACACTGGAGGAAAGGTTTTGGCCTGGCTGTACTTTGCTGGGGAACAAAGCCACATCAGACTTGCAGACATCTCCAACGGTGTTTATTGACTGAGGACAGTAGCAGGGTTGCATGGCAGAGACCTGAGTAGACTCTTGTTGGAGGAGGTTGAAGAGGACTGTGACAAGGATGAGAGCAGCTCAGGAAATTCATTGTGATCTTCATTGAAAGTCAGAGCGCGCAACTTCCAGGGTTGACATTTTGGAGATGGAATTAGGATGTTCCTTCAACCTGGGTGTATTTTCACGCTTTGAGGGAAAAGCCTGTGAGCTGCGTATTGATCTGCCCACATGAGCCATGTTCTCCTCCAAGGGTGTCTCTGGATCAGCACTGTCCTCCCAGGTCCCAGTTCGTGGTCGCTGCAGTGCTTGTCGGCTCTGAGGGAAGATGTCCTGCTGGCCACCTCTGTTACAGGCCCTGAGGTGGAAACCGAAGTTTCTCACTTCCCACCGAGGGTCTCCTTAGATATCTCCTCTCTGTGCAACTGAAATCCTTTGGGGCCTAAACAGAGTTTCTTTGGTAAATAACTCAAACTTTTTGTATGTTCTGAATTTATTTCTTCTGGCCCTACTGAGTCAGAAACCTCTGCTTTTGCCCATCTTCCCATAGAGAAGATCCTTCTTGTATCATCTTGACATCCTGAGAGGAGATCCAAGGTCTAGTTATCAATCCCATCGCTTCCTTATGCACTTTTATTCCTGTCTGCACCTCCTCTAACACCGTGCCTGTATTCTGTGTGAAGTGGTGTGACATTTCTGTTGGATTCAGGGGATTCATGTCTTTGTGCCTCCATGTGGTTGACGCGGGCCGTGTCCTCTCCTCCTCGGCATGTCCCCAAGGACCGTATGGTTCAGGGTTTTGAGAGCATCAGGTCCCTGAGTGTGGGCTGCCTGACGTGCACCTTCAGCGAGGGGAGGAGGCACGTGCCCCTGTCGCTTGTGCAGGAGCTAAAACCCTTCACCTGGAGGGTGCTGGCTCCCAGCGCTGGCAAGTCACCTGCTCCTCAACTACGGGAAGGGTTCAGAGAAGGAGCGCTCCGTGAAGGGACGCTGCCCAAACTCCTGATTGCTCAGAAATCAAGAGTGGCTTTAAACCAAGAAATGAGGGGGGGTGATTTGGATAGGCTGCTATCTGCATTGCTAGTTTTAGTGCAAGAGGAGGAAAATCAGATAGACATTGACATATCTTTGCCTAAAGTACAAGAGGAGGAAAATCAGATAGACGTTGACATGATTTTGCCCAAAGGAACCCAAGAGAGGAGGTGGGTGGACAGGTGAAGGCAGCAGCAAAGCAGGCAGACTGCTCTGAGGAGAGACTGGCTTCTCTGCCAGTGGAATGGGTGGTGGCCACTAAGATAAGGCTGAGGTGTTTGAAATGCAGACCCAGCTCAGGAGTGCGGAGGGGAAGGAGCTGGGCCAAGTGGTTTGGTCGGTCCAACAGCTGTTGCGGGCGAGCACAGGCCAGAGCCACGTGTCGGTGCATCAGGGGAAGGCTGAGGGTGGGGAGTGTGTGTGATGCATGGACTGTGCAGAACCAGAGATAGGACAGAAGCACATACTGTTACATTGCTTTGGAAAATGATGGTGTAAGATATCCTGGTAATGGGGATAGAGCCTAGATTTTTATGTTTGATAAAGAAGAAAAATATAGTGAAGTAAATGGAACTGACTGTCTTCAGAGAGTTAAAATAGAGCTGGAACTTTGAGTGAATATTTTAAGGCAAAGCTACAGAAACGTGCCCTAACATGTATTCCTGGCAAAAGATAAATCTTGCAGGTAGGGAATCCAAATACAATTGTCCCTGGGGTTCTAGGGATAAGCAATGCTCTCAAAGAACAAAGACTAGGATTCATCTGCAAAAAAAAAAATGTGTCAGGGGATCTGAAATCATAAATGTAGGATGCAACTTGCCAAAAACTCCACTGAGCTAGACCTTCAGAATGTTAAGACGAGTAATAGTAGATTATTCAGCTGTACAAATAAGAGTAAGGAAGGAGGATGTAGAGCTGTTAAGCAGTGAGAATGAGATAAGATCAAAGCTAATTAGATAAAGGTACAAATCTACCAGAACAGTTCCCTGCCAAACGGGGCACGATGTTATCTGGATGGGCTGTGGCAGGACTGATGCTGCCAGCTGGGGAGAGCAATATCAGGGCCCTGAGGGCACTTACATGTCTTAATGTCCCTGAGCAGCTCCCCCCAGGGTCCCCTCCCACACCACCGTCCCAGGAGCTCTTTTTACGCTGCAGCTCTCAGTCCCTGCCTGGGCTGTGTTGGAGGAGTCCTGGTCTCCAGCTCAGTTATAGTCCTGCCCGTGGCTGGCCATGGACCCTCTCGATCCAGCCCCCGACCCACGGACGGATTTCCCAGCTTGACCTCAGACCCGCCTCGTGACGGTGGACCTGCCCAGGGATCATTAGGCCTGGCCTTGGCCCCGACCTGCAGGTTGGCTGCCTTGAGACCTGCCCCATGGCTGTGCTACTGCCGCATGAGCTGGGCTCTGGCTGGACCCGGCCACCACCGCTGAGCTGTCCTGCTGGCCTTGCTTGAGCGGTGCCCAGCGAGGGCCCTGCCCTGCTGGCTCCGGGGTCTCCTGGGTTCCTGGCCCACCTCCCTCTGGGAGCAGCCCTGCCCTTGCAGCCCCCAACAGACAAATGACACCAGCATTCGGAAGAAATAAAAGGGAAAATTACTGGCACATTAGCAAAGAGTTCAACAAGGTAACGGTCAACCTGGTGTGTAGGAGCGCTCTGGGCAGCCCCAGTTAAGGTGCTCTGAGTTCACTGGTACAAAAGTGTTCAAAACAGGTTTTGAAGGGAGAGAGAGATGGGGGAAGATGGGAAAAGGGGTGGGACAGAACAGTGTTTATCTAGGAATGGTTTTGTGTTGAAGGAGATTGACTGTGCTGGCTAAGAAATACCCTTGTTCCAGCTTGCTTGGATTTCAGGACGGTATCATGTGGGAAATTATTAGTAAAGTTGGAGGAAAAGTGGGGGAGCACTGGAAATCATCTGTCACTAGCTGATTAACAACTTTGCCTATTAAATGCTTTCACTGGTAGCTGTGGCCAAGAGAAAACTGAAATGTGCTGCTGATGTTTCTTTGTGATGACTTATGAGGGGAGAACATTTTACGTTCAGAGCTGGGTGAGTTTGTATAACAGAAATAGGATGAAATTCAGTAGGATAAAATGCAGGATCTTCACTTAACAGAAAATTGTCTCGGTAGTTACACGCTAACGTTTTCCTTCCTGAAACAACAAGAGGCAGCATATTAGTGGTTGGGGGGGTGACGGTGGTGTCAGGTGCCTGCGAGGGCCTGGGACGGCTCGTGGAAGGCACCTCCAGCCCGTGGGGGGTGTCAGCGCCGTGGCACCCGGAGCTGCTGCGGCGCCCGGAGCTGTCAACGCCGGAGCTGGAGCTGCTTGTCCTTCCGACCGCTGTCCGCAGGGAACGGGGTTCACATCGGTCTTGTTCTCCTCGTGTGCGGGCGCTTGGAGGTGGGAGCTGGGCTGCTCTGGTAAGAGAAACTCAAGGCGGGCAGCCTCCGTGTGCTCGGCGAGGAACCGAAGCCTCGGTGGGGGATCCCTTCCTGGGCAGGAATTGAGGAACGGCTTGTAGGGCTGCGACTCTGTACGTGCTGGGCTTACAGACCCAAAGCTCAGTAACACCGTTAGGGAGTATTTGCAATATATGAAATTAAATACGAGTATTAACTTTTCACGACCTAGTTTGTCAGTTGTTGGACAGCTTTCTGCTGAAGGTGGTGCTGGAATGGCTGCGCCTCCGCTTTGAACACAACTCACTCTTGCTTTGGGTTAATTACAGAGTAGTCTTGAGTCTGTGGTCCAGGGAAATGTTGGGAGAAGGACCTGCAGCTTTGGTTAAAATTCCAGAGGAGCGTTTGGAAACTGTAGTTAAGACAAAATAGCAGTTTGGGATAGGTTGCAGGCACTGTAAAATGTGCATTTGCTTACTATACCTTGAAAGGTGGCAGTCCTGGGGTAGTGTCAGCGTCTAGTCTGGGCTCATTTCACCCTGAGCTATCGTCTCTCTCTCCCCTGACCCTCACTCCCTCGCGTTTTCCAAAATCACCTTTTGCAGCAGATCCCAACTGTCTCTCCCACCCGGTTTCAGCGGTGGAACAGACCTCACCTGCCGTACCGAGCTCGCTCATCTTCAGGAAGCGACACCCAGAAATTAAAGGGCGAGTTTGGGTGTGTGAAGCAGAATGTGCCAAACGCTTGGGTGCATATGTGCGAGCAGCCTGTTGTCACAGTAACTCGTCCGCGGGCTGGGAGAAGGCGTGAGAACAGAGCATAAGCTCCCCCGTGCACTGCGAGCCTGGAACCTGGCCTTGGTAGAAATCCAAGACTGTTGGGTATCACCTTGCTACTATTTGCCTCTCTGGAGTGGTGTTTGTTTGGGGAGATGCTGCGCCGTCTCCTCTAGGAAACATTCTGTGCCGTTTGTCTGCTTCCACGTACAGACCTGCCTTTGTGGAGAGAAACGCAGGGAAGCTCTTGGCAACCTGCCTTAGGCTGCATCTGAGCCGGTGGGCTGAGGAGCAGACGTAGGGGGTCTGGGTTTCCTGCGGCTGGTTCCCCACTGTCCAGGGACCTACGGCGCTCTGAAGCAGCCCAGCCCACTCTCCAGGGTGGGGGTTCTCGAAGGGCGGGGAGTTCCGCAGCGCTGGGAGAGGCGGGGATGAAGAGCGGGAAGGCGCCGGGGCCGGCTGTGGTCGGGGCTGCGGAGAGCGTCTTGTGGGAGGCTGGGACTGACGAAACTAGGGCTGGTCCCGGGCGTGCAGGAACCGCGGCACGAGTATCTTCTTTGTCAGATCTTTTCCTTTTTATCTGGCTTTGGTCCTGTGGAAGGATGCGGGAGTCGGTGGTGCCCAGGGAACCGCCTGTTCCCTGTGGCAGAGGCCTTTCCTTACTGCTCCTTGTCTGCCCGTTTGTTTATGGCAAGATTTCCAGTTGTTTTCCATCATCATAGCATTTAATTTACTAATACATGAAACCATGTTAACTGAGTTGCTAGTGGACTTTGACATTTCTTCTTTTTCCGAGGAAAGAAAAATAATTTTAAGGGTGGAATACACACCCCCCTCGTATGACAGGGATGTATTTAGTTACTTCCTTGGTATCTGCGGGTAGCAGTGGAGGTGATGGAAGTGTTACCACTTCCCATTGAGGAAAGGCTTTCTGAAGAAAGAGTTAGGAGCTTGAACCACCTTTTTTGATCAATAAATCAGTTTCTTGTGTAAGAAATGTTTTGGAATTGGAACAACTGTTGGGTACTTCACATTATTTACATGTCTAATAGCAAGAGCATCTTGCTGGCTGGGCCTGTCCCCTCGCTGCCTCTCCTGGTGGCCAGCGTAGATACTGGAAGAGCAGATGGTAAAACAACGGAATTTACAAAAAATGACTAGCGTCGCTGTTTCTGAATCATCCAGAACGCATCTTCCCGTGTTGTGTAAGAGAGTCAGGAGTATTTTCCAGGCTGGTACATCAGAGGCAGCAGAGCACGTCACTGCTGAGGAAGATGAGATGTTGGTGTGTGTGCTTGGCCCCAGTGGCTAGAACCCGGGCAGTGTGGCCAGAGCCTGCCCGAGCCTGCCCGCCCTGGGGGAGCGAGGCTCTGCCCCGGGGCTCCTGCCCCGCTCTGCTCGGGAGGGGAGGTTGCAGAAGTCGTTGGCTGTTTCTTTTGGTAGAGGGCACTGTTGTTCTTCACTCGTCTCGGATGCCAACCTCAGGTGATGCAAATGCGTAGGTTGCAGAGGGGGAGGAGGACTGTGGAGGATTTTGGTACCTCAATGAAATACAGCGCTCTGATTTCCTGCAGTGGATTGATCGTCTCCCTCCTGGAGGTCTGCACCAGCCTTTGAGGAGGTCAGCTTGTTCTGTTATGGTTCCCATTTCATAACTTCATCTCTGTGTGTCCTGCATGTGAAGGGACGAGTTCTGTGTTCCACCTTCTCTTTTGTTTTCTTGGTACGTTACGGAGTCTGCCTCGCTTGGCGGTGATCCTGCTGTGGAGAACTCCATCCTAAAACATGCCTGGGGGGTACTGAACGGACGGGGATAGAGCCTCATCCCCCGGGCTCTGGGGGGTGTGTAGGGCGATGGCGTGGGCTTGCAGCTGAGATGCTGTTGGTGCCCTGGGGCCGTTCGTGTGCGTTGGGTCTTGTTGGTTGTAGGGGCTCGCATGTAGCACCCACGTACCTTGGTGTAACTTAGCAGCCATTGCTTTTGACAAATACCTTGCCTTTTGGAGAAAGACTACGCTAGAAGAGGAAGTATGGGCAGCAGGAAACGAAAACATTGTCAGCTAAACTTCCCAGGGCTGGAGAAGGAGAAGCACTGGCTGAGCAGCGAGTGCTGAGCCCGAACACTGCGGGTAATTGGAGTCCCTGCATGGGGAGAAGCTGCTCCTAAGGAGGCGTCTGCCTCGGAGCAGCAGGTTGGAGTCAAAGCGGCGCCAGCCCAGCCTCAGGAACTGCAGCACCGTCCTGAGATCCTCTGCAGGAAGGAAGGTCCCTCTTCCGCTTTCCCAGCTCTTCGAGGCGGTGTTGCAGAAGGCTCAGTGAGAAGATGGACACGCGAACGCTGCGCTGCAGCTGTGCTGGGGAGCAGATCTGCTGCGTGGCAAGCGCCTGCGCTTGGGGACAAGCTCAGAGGTGGCTTTCTCGGAGGATGCCGAGCGACAGCTCCGCACGCCGGACATGGCTGGGGAGTGGCACAAGTGCCACAGACTGCCCTGCCGTGACTCTGCGTTTCACCTTCTGACTTGGAGTTGAGTCTCCTCCTTTGGTCTGTACACGCAGTGGGCCTGGGGAAAGACTTGGGCATGAGCGGAGCTGGAACCCTTCTCTAGCCACCCAGTCACCGTCCATGGCCCAGCCAGCGTGCCCTCAGTGCTCAGACGTCGCCCAGGTAGACAGCCAACCTGAGGAAAGCCCCAAGCCTGGGACAGGAGGAGCGAGGGAAGTGAGGGAGCAAAAGCATGGCACGACCAGCATGGGATTCACTATGGACAAACTGTGCCAGGCATGTGCAATGGCTTCTGCACTGGGGTGGCTGGCTCTGCGCACCAGGAGAGGCCGGGGGCTCTCGTACACCTTGGCTTTTATCAAAGCCTTTGACACAATCCCCTGTGCTGTCCATACAGCCACTTACTTCTACATGGAGAGTGGTGGTGAGAGCAGATCTGCCACCTAAAATAGCTTCCCTGTTAACAGTCAGAGAAGTCTGTCTGCTTTTGCCACGGTTTCTGGGCTGGAGAGAGATGACTCTTCCCGTTTGGCGACTCATAAGGTGACAATTCCCTGACAGAACAGGAAATCAACATTTCGTCCTCTGCAGCTGGAAGGCATGTGTTGAGCTTTCTGCAGCTGACAGGGTCCCGGCGGAGTTACCCCGCAGCCCCTGAGCCAGCGGGAACACGGGCCAGAACGGCTGCAGACCTGGTGACAGCGGAGCTGTAGGTGACGGGGCACCGGCTGACATGGCCAGCCAGCTGCCACTGCAGGACCAGCAAATCAAATCCATCTTCTAGGAGCTCAGATCACCTCCCATCTTCCCCGGAGCCGGTGCACCCTCCAGCCATCCAAGCAGAGCTGCTTGTCCCTGCAGTGTGCATCCCCTGGCTACTTCTATACCAGCATTTTAAAAATCCTCTTGATTTCTCTTTCACTTTTTAGAGTTCCTTCCAAGCTGATCCTGTTTCCATTGTGTTGCTGCTTATGTTAGGCTTTCTCTCTGCCTGTGCTGCCTTTAACCTTGATCCCCTCTTTTTCTCCGAACTTTCCTCCTGTCTTAATTAACCTGCTGCTCTGCTGGCAGCTTCCTCTTGCGGTCAAGAATAAAGGTCAGAGTTATGAATATCCCAAGGCGCTGCTTAGGTTTTAAAGCTAACATCTATTAGATTTGCTGATTTTTTTTCCTCTTCTCAAAGTGGGAACTTAAAGATTTTGACACTAAGTTCTTTCCAGATTCACTTTTCGTTAACATTTCTGGTAACAGAATGCTTCAAACTGTTCCGACCACTTAGCAACAGAACCACAGATGTATCACGAGCAGTTTAGTGGTCGGGTTTAGGTACTACAATTGTGGGCATGAACTCAACGTCCACAATCCTGAAAGCGATGGGTGTAAGAGTGCTGAGGCCAAGCAGGTGCATCAAGGAACAGCACAAAGCCCCGAGATTTCCCATCCCAGTTATGTATCAACCTCCTATCAATGCCTGGGCACTCCCGGCCCGTTCATCTCACCTGTGCTGTGTCTCCAAGGAGTAAGGATGTGGTTCTCTTAAAGCACTCAGGCTGACATTGGAACTGTTCAGAGTGCAAGGGAATTTGAAATGCAAAAAAAGCAGTTGCTTAAAGTGGTTTATCTTGGGCTGATTTGCTTAGGTCTGCAAAAGAAAAAAAAAAAAGCTTGTAGCATTACTTAATTTTAAAAAAACCCACCACATCATGGCTATTTGGCCTCCTGCAGAAAGAATTTGGACTCAGCAGAGCAGTTTTATTGACGCTACAAAGCATAAAGGACAAGAGGCTCCCTGGAACAAAGATTTGTGCTGCTGCACTGGTAGCCTGGGAGGAGAGGAGGTGCTGGCTGTGGGCTCTAAAGGGAGTAACTCTGGATCCTGCATCTCTTGTTTCGGCAAAGCACTAGTCTGCACATGGTGGGCTCAGGCTTATCTGTGCCCTATTCCAGAATTCTTGATGGCAGTCAGTCCTTTTTATTGCCATCTGAATGCTTGACCACAGGTTGGTGGTTTCCAGCTCTGGAAATTTCCTGCTGGTCTGTTGGTGCGGTGTCAGCTGCCATAGTTAGTGTCTTCTGATCGTTCTTGTTTCAGGCTGATTTATGTTTTACTCATTTCTGGCCCTGTGTTTGATACTAGCTCAGACGGTGTGTTAGAGTTGCTGTCTTTTTTTCATCAACTGTATCATTATTAGTTGTTGATATCTTCTGGCACTCTCATACTCTGCACTTCCCATTGTTTTGGTAGCTCAACAGTCTTAAAAGAAATGGATACAAATCCTTTCTATGTCTAGTGCCCTGCTTTTCTCAGTTAACTTTTCCATTTACCTTCTGGAGCTTGCAGCAAGCGTTCATCCAGCTCTGGGCTTCTGGGCAGCTGGTCAATGGTAGAGGCCTCGGGTTGACCCAGCGCTGAGGGATCTGGTGGAGTTGGGAACGGTCAGTGTGAGGTTCATGGTTGGGCTGGAGGATCTTCAAGGGCTTTTCCGACCTGGATGATTCTGGGATTAGGTGCCTGACCTCGGAGCTGGCTGGACAGTGGATCCCAGCGTGTGTGGAAATACCCTTCAGGTTTGCTCCAGGAAGCTTTTTGATTTGGGTGGCTCAAGTTCAGCTCAGAGGGGTCCGAGTCTGGAGGCCTCCAGGAGTGCTTGTCTGGCCACTAGCCACGCAGGGAGCCCGGGTAGTCTCGGTGGTCCCGCTCTGGCCAGGTGTCTCGCCGTGAAGCGTGGGGCATTGGTTAAGGTTAGGTCTCCCTTGGACAACCTAGATCTGCTCTGTAACTGGTTTATGATACGTGCTCTGAAGGTAAAACACGACCCAGAGTTGCTGTTGAGTTCCAGGTGACCCATTTGAGTAATATCAAAATTAGCAACCGAATCAAATCATTAAATAATCAAGTTCTTATTGGGTTTGACATCTGCCTCAAGATCAGCGTCAAGTCTTTCATGCCGTAAATACAAGAGTCGTCCCCACTCATCCTTGAGACACCTGCCCCTGGCTCAGCTTTCTTCTGCTTCTCAGGCTCTGTGTCCCAGGCCTTACTGAAAAGGTTGTTGGTGAGAACCTTAGAGGATCCTGGCTGAGAACTCTTAGCTAGAACTGCTAATTTTAAGGTACTCATCTTTCATAGTTGTTGTTCAGCATCTGCCGTAGTCATCACTAGAATAAGAACTGCATAGTCAATATGCATCACCTTCTCTGTGTGTGACGGAAGAAAAGTCTTGCTCAAAGAGTTTAACATTAACTGCGTTATTTTTCATTATTGTAATAGACAAGCACCACTGCCAGGATACAGAGCCCAGCAACTCTGTTGGTTTGGGGGGTTTTTTTGCATCTTGCAAATTAGTGAAAACTAGAATAAAGCAATATTTTATTGACTCTTCCTCATTTAAAAACCTTTTTAGGGGGAAGTCCACTAGATGTCCTACAAGTCTTTGAAGTAGTCAACAAGCACTGGGACAAGGATTGATAAAGCATATCAGGGCTTTCAAAAAGCTGTTAAGTAGGCTTTCTCAAAGTCTGCTTTAAAAAAAACCCTGAAAGATAAAAAGCAAAGGATAGAAATAAGCAGGCAGGTTCCTGAAATAAGCTGGCCACAGGACTTTCCACATGAGGAGAGACTGAATTAAAAAAAGAGGCAAGTGTGGGGAGATTGGCTGGAAAATATGATGGGAGTCTGAGAAGGCGTGGAAAAGTTGAGTGATTTATTGTTTGTCTAAACATGAGAATTAAGGGACAGTCAGTGAAATTAAGTTAATGCCAGAAAATGAACTAATTCCACACAGCGCAGAGTTGTGGATCTTGCTGCTGCAGCTGGTGCAGATGAAAGGCTCCAAAAGGAGGTGAGGCAGATCCACGGCGGTTGTGTTCTGTAGGTTCGGTAATGATTCGATACTCCCGCTGCTGAGGGGGAAACATTCTTTGTTCAGAGATCTGCACTGACCGCTGCTGTGTGCCAGCATGCAAAGCCTCCCCGGAACCATCCTCCTGGAAGGGAAGGTCTTCCTCCAGACCCTTCCCGCCTGGCGAGTCCTGTAAGTCCTGTGGGGAATGGGCGCACCCCAGTCTTGGTGCCAATCCCAGTTCTCCTGCAGCAGGAGTGTAACGTTTGAGGATCAGCAGACAGAAACACAAATGATGCTCCCCAGACTCGCTGTGGTTGTAGTTCCTGCGCCACTCGCAGTGTCACCATCCTTGGTGGCCCAGTGGGCGCCCGTATCTCCGGACTCTCCGTTCTCCATGGCTGCCCCCGAGTTCCAGGTCGTGCTGTCAGCAGGTTTCCTGGCTTGGCAATGAGCTTTTGCAGGGGACAAATCTCACTTGCCAGCTCCCCCTCTTTACTCTTTGTGATCCCCGCTCTTGGCTGGGTGTTGGGACAGCACTCTCTGAGGAGCAGCTTGTCACAGAGGTGTGAGTCCCTCATGCAGCTCTCTGCTCTCTGTGGGGACCACTGAATATCATTTTGGGCCTCTTCAGCAGGATGACAGATTTCTTGCGTCTTCGCACACTCCAAGCAGTGTGAACATATGTGCTCTTGGATGTCTGTCACCATAGAGCTTCTGTTGAAGTGACCCTGTCCATCAGAGAGGGCAGAACAGACCCTGCTACGTCCATCTGGCACTTCCCTACCCCTGCTAAAGCCTGCACCACTAAAAATAGACCTACCAGAATCCAGGAAAGAACTTGAATTCCCATTATGTACCTTACTTGGACTCTGATGGTCCTGACTGCTACTTGAAGGTCTAGTTCAGCTAAGCCGTTAGGCCAGGACCCAAGAAAATGAGATTCTGTGGGCAAAAGAGCACACTCCAGAGGTATTCCTACTTTCTCGTTTTGCCGGATGACCAGACACGCTTCATTTACGGGCTGTGCCACCCTCAGATAGCTTTAGCTGTGTCTGCGTCCACATGCTCGGTGAACTCCAGGAAGAGCATTACAGGCTTTGGTTAAGATCCAGCTCATAGCCACAACTTCAGCGCAGTCTGCCCTGAGGGCTGTGGGCACTAAAACGTCCCCAGGCCTGGCCCCAGTCCCATCTCAGGGTGATCCTTTTAACTCTGGAGCCCTTACTTTAATGGAAACACCTGGGTTTTGGTGTGACTGTTCCTCTCTGTGCTATCATCTTGTTGAGGACAGATGCAGTGATACTTTCATAGGAAGGTGGCAGTTGTGTCCATGTGCCTGGGGACAAAGGATTCAGCCTGTTGGCATGAGTCAGCACCAGGCGTGCTTCAGCGAGCTGGATCGTCTGCGTGAAAGGTTTCTGCAGGAATCTTTCCCTGGAAGACATGGGGACATCGGTTCTGTCTGCAGAGGGCAAGGATGGTCACACTCCAAGAGTTGGGGTCAATGGCTCCATGTCCAAGTGCAGAGCAGTGACGAGCGGCATCCTCAGGGGTCGGGGTTGGGACTGACGCTGTTTAACATCTTTGTTGGGGACATGGGCAGTGGGATGGAGGCACCCTCAGCATGTTCACCAACGACAGCGAGCTGTGTGGTGACACGCTGAGGGAAGGATCCATCCAGAGGGACATGGACCTGCTCGAGCGGGGCCAGAGGAGGCCATGAAGATGCTCGGGGGGCTGGAGCACCCTCCTGTGAGGACAGGCTGAGAGAGTTGGGGGGTTCAGCTGGAGAAGAGAAGGCTCCGGGGAGACCTTAGAGCGGCCTCCCAGGACTGAAAGGGGCTACAGGAAAGGGGGGAGGGATAGGACGAGGGGGAACGGGTTTAAACTGACAGAGGGGAGATTTAGATGAGATCTAAGGGAGAAATTGTTCCCTGTGAGGGGGGTGAGGCCCTGGCACAGGTTGCCCAGAGAAGCTGTGGCTGCCCCCTCCCTGGAAGGGTTCAAGGCCAGGTTGGACGGGGCTTTGGGCAACCTGGGCTAGTGGAAGGTGTCCCTGCCCGGGGCAGGGGGGTGGCACTGGATGGGCTTTAAGGTCCCTTCCAGCCCAAACCCTCCTGTGATTCTGTGATGAGAAGCATAAATATGACTGAAGTGCTTTTGTCCCATAGAGTGATGCAGTTGGCAGGTGTGGAGATGGTTTTGCATTTGGCATAAAGGGTTTTGGCGTAGATTCAGTGGTGTAAAAGGGAGACGTTGCATATTCTGGAGGGTAGTTGCTGCCACCCACCTCGGTGAAGAGCTTTGCTCTGTCTTCTCAATAACCTCCTCGTGTCCGGGGAGGCAGCTGTTGTTCCTCCCGAAGCTGCCTCCTCCTTGGCACCAGGCAAAGCCCAGTGGCCAGCAGGACCTTCCTGGTCTCGTGGCAGGAGGCTCCTCAGTGCTATAATGGGTGAACACGTCCCTCCTCTGCTCCGCCTGGCGCAGGTTTCCCTGGTCTCGGTGGAAGTGCTTTTGTTCTGGCTTGCTCAGACATGGCAGAAAGAAGCCCCTCGCTGTCTCGGTGTTGTAACACAGAACTTCGGGGCTTGCGTGACCCTTGGGCCATGTCACCGTGTTGTGCAGTGTTGGAGGCTGAGATGGCAAAAGGGTGAAGTGGTGTGAAGCGCTGCGATGGGGTCTGCGGAACCCTGGAGGTCTGGGAAAGTGGGAAAAACACATCAATGTGTAAGCAAAATGCAGCTCGGTGGCACCTCTGCGCAGTCCCATGGGGATGCCGAGCTGCGGGGCCCCGGGGTAGTGCCTGGAGGGTGGCCCTCAGGGGATGCTCTCCAGGGAAAATCGGTTCCTATTTCCCTGCGTTGCAAAGTGGGGAAGGAGCACACTGAGTGCGGGCTGTGCCTGCCCGCTGCCGCCTCTGGGCCGCTTTGCCCCCTTCCCATCGCGCGTGGCAGCCGTGTCCCTGCGATGGTGGACGGGCACTCCTGCAGGTGTGCGGGAGAACACGCCTGGCCCGGGCTGTGCTGAGGAATTCGGTCTTCTGTGGCATCAGCCCAGCCATGGTCCCATGACGGGAGGTGACTCCTGTCCCTGGAGGGGTGACATGTGCCAGGCGGCAGCGGAGATGCGGTACAGTGACCCCGGCTGTCGGGACCGGAGCGAGGTGTTTGCCTGGGGCTTCGCTCTCGGGTAGGGCCCTCGCACTTCCCAGTCCCCCGTTTGCTGTGCATGGTCTGGGGTGAGGAGCCCCAACGAGCTGCACTGGGTGATGGTCCTGCGGTGGCCTGGGCGCCAAGGAGACGGCGTCGCCCACCTCCCGCCTGCCCCAGCACGGGGCAGTGGTGTGGAACCGGCAGGATTGGGCATTGACCGGCACCATTGGCACAAATGATCTTCCCTGCAGGTAGCCAGCGGCTTGCTGGGAGTTCCTGATCCTCATAGATTTGTTTTATATCTATTTTTTCAAAAA
The DNA here is from genome assembly GCF_031877795.1 of Strix aluco. Lineage (NCBI taxonomy): Eukaryota > Metazoa > Chordata > Aves > Strigiformes > Strigidae > Strix > Strix aluco. Next base: position 88,884,805 of record NC_133935.1, on the reverse strand, counting down.
AAACTTGTGATGGTTTAGCCCCTGCCGGGGTCTGAGACCACGCGGCCGCTGCCCCTCCCCCACAAAGGGAGTGAAATACAAAGCCCCAAGACTGAAATAAGGAAAAGTTTAATACAACAGTGCAATAGCAACACAACCAACAACAACAATAACAATAACAGTAATAGTGATGGCAATTAACAGAGCAAAATAGCTACCAAATACAGCAGTGGGAAGCACGATGTACAAAACCACGAGTGCACCGCGCTCCCGCACCAGGAAAAATGTGACCTGCCAGGATGTGACGTCAGTCCGCATGGTATCTGAATAACCCGGCTAGAGCTCCCCCCCCACTGCTGGGGAAACTTATCCCTATCCTGGTTAAACCAGGACAGTTTTATATCTATTTTTTAAAAAAAAACAAACGAAACAATGAACCAGAAGAAGACGACCCGTAGCAGGGTGGTGTTGTCATGCCCCTTCCCCTGGTGCTGCGGAGCCTCTTCTGAGAGCCGTGTCCTGCTGAGTTCATGGGGCAGCATCTCCAGAGCAAGCAGTTACCTGGGGAGCTGCTGCTGGTGCTTCCCCCAACACATCGCGGCCTCGGGGAGACTGTGGGCGAGCACTGCCTGCCCCGGGCACCCCGGCCCCACGCGGAGGGCAGGCGAAGTCCCAGAGTCCCCCCATGAGGGTGTTGGGCTGTCAGAAGCAACTACAGCTGCCTGGATGGCACTTCTGGAAATACTGTTGCTGCAGAAATGTGGGTAAATCCACATGGAATAGCTGTGGAGACCTTCTGCTGCACATCCCCTCCTTGGGCCCTGCCCTGCTGCGTTCGTGACTTTAACTGATCTCCCCGCTCCTCTCTGGCTGCCAGCCTGGCCGTTAAGTCCCCGGGAGAGGTAATGCACAGATGCTGCTCTCTGACTCATAGTTATTTGAGAGTAGACTTTCATTTTATTTGCATTTTTTCAGTTACAGATAAGCTGAAAACTCTAACAAGCATAATTGTATTGCAAGCATAACTCATAAATTAAGGGCAAGAGGGACTAATACAATTATCTCTTCTGTGCATTCGTGTAACGCGGGCCAAGGTTTCACCAAATGTATCATATCTTGTATGTAAATTATTGTATGATACAGCAAGGCTCCTAAAAGTATTCACTCTCAGAGAAAAGTTGTGTTTGAACTCCATAGGATCAGTCATGGGGAAAGCATAAATTAGTTAACCATTCCGCATAAAATACAGTAATACCACAAATCACTAAGTAAATACATTCTTGGGCTTTTCTCTGGTTCCAGTCAGCAGATGCAGGTGCCGCAGGGACGTGAATTAGTTCACTCTCCCGGCAGCCCTGTGGGAAGGGGAAGAGTCATACTTCAAGGGTTTCCATGCTTTCTTGCTCTTGAAATAAGGCTCGTGGCTGCAGCGGGCAGAGCCCCCGCCTGGGCAGGACCCGCTGCTGCCCCGGGAGCGCGGGCCAGTGGTGGCCGCGGCGGGCGATGGGGGCGACGTGCTCCCGCCTGCGCTGGCTCCTCTGCGCGGGAGCGTCGGGCTCCGCTCTGGTCCCCGGCACTGCATGTCCCCCCCCAGCACAGTTCCGTGTTGCTTCTGCAGTATTTCCCTTTCCTGTCACTGCCGGCGCTCTGCGGCCGCCCCAGCCAGATTGGCTGCCTGGCACGGAGCCTGGAAGCGGCTTTAATCGTGGTGGCATCTGCTCGTCGGCCCACTCGGAGTCAGGCGCTGGCGAGCGCCGCTCGGGGCGCGTGGGTGAATCCCCATGGGCCGCAGTGCTGCGGCTGCCGCGCCGGGGGGGCAGGGGGGCAGGGGGGCTGCTGCTCGGACCCCGCAGCTCCCCCACCAATTCCTCGATTCTCCCTCAATTCCTTATCTGCCTCACGACTCGATGGTTTGCGCTGACCTTGACCTCTCCGGTGGTTTGATGTAGCTCTTGGGTGATAACCGTAACGTCCCTGCTCTGCGTCGAATGGTTAAAGAGTTCAGTTTCCAAAAAACGACTCGTCATTCTTCGCCCAGAGCTGCGGTGCCGCTGCGCTGGCCCAACAGGCGGGCGGCCAGGGGCACGGGGAAGGTGCCTGTTGGGGCCTTTGTTTGGGGTGCTTCTGCCTGTCCCCTGGGAGAACGCCTGCTGCTGAGGTGCTTGTGACAGAGGAGCAGTTGGTCAGAAACAGATGATGGAGAAGAAATTGCTGCCAATAATTTGAGGTGCGTAAATCTTGCATTTAATAAGATTAACTGGTATTTAGAAATGTAATTCCAACATTCTGTAGAAACAAAAAGGTGCATTTTCACATTCTATAAGAGTTATTTTTTTTTCTCTTTGCAACCCAATGTTGGTGCCTGAGAAGAGAGAGGATGGGGGCAGTCCAGGTGCTTGGGGATGCCTGGGAATGCACCCAAGCTTCTTGTCAGTCTGCTCTGGCCTAGGAGGGCTCTGTTGGGTCAGCCCGTGTGAGCTGCTTCTCTCCCAGAACCTTTCCTGTGGCACGTCCAGACTGCCTCTGGCCAGCCACGGCGTGTTAACATCCCTGTGTTTTTATCTAATGTTAGACTTACGTAGAGAGAATTGCCTTTTAAAAACTCGACCGAAGCGCTTTGCAGGCAGCGTACAGCGCAACTCCAGTACAGCCTGCGCCCATCCACATGCTCCTCCTGGTTTCCCAGCCATAGTTTTCCAGCGTTCGGTATTCCCCATTCCCGTTGCCCTGCCTGTGCCAGTCCTTTTGGGCTGCCTGTGCTGCTGTGTGCGTCAGGATGAGCCCCTGCCACCCCCTGGCCCACAGGGCTCCCTCTTCTCTAAATACAGAGCCTCCCTCTCCACCCTGTCCCCAAGCACTTCGCTCCTCTCCATCCATCAGCCTCCGTCCCCGCTGCCTCCGTGACGGCTCCATTAAACACACGCTCGGCAGCGGCTATATTTAGGAGTCGGGAAGAGAACGAGCCTTTGGGCTGCGGACAGCCCATAAATCCAGCTCTTGTCACCAAACCACCGTTCTTTTATCTGGAATGAGATCGATAGAGGTGTTTGCAGATGAGGTACAAGTATCTGTGCACGCGTGGAGGGAGGGAGGGGCTGAGGAGGAGGAGGCAGAGTAGGGTGGAGGAGCGGGAGGAGAAGGGGCCGAAGCACGAGTGCGCGGGGCCGGGGGAGCCGGAGTTCCTGAAGGCAGGAGTGGGGAGAAGCGAGGCGGGAGAGGGGCACCTGCCTGACCAGGGTTTGCTGTGCCGCAGCATGTCCCTCCCTCCCTCCCTCCCTCCCTCCCTTCCTCCCTCCCAGGGCTCTGAGGGGACTGCAGACGTCTCTCACGAAGCGTCTTCGTGTGCGGTGAGGTGGAGAGGGTGGATGTGCTCGCCATCACCGTCGTGACCCGTGGGGGCTGCGCCACACCAGCACCTCCATGGGACGCCTCTTCCTCCCCACCTCCCCCCTCCCACTTTTCATACATCCGTGTCAGGTTGTAAAGAGTTGTGGGCGCCAACCTGTCTGCAGGCGCAACAAACGAGGCTTGTTCTGATGTTTTAGGTATTTTTTAGGCCTCTGCAGTCTTGCCTTATTCCCCAGCGGGAAGCGGTGGGGGAGCCCCGCCGTGCCCGGGGTGTGCGGGCAGAGCCAGAGTGGGGGCTGCTCCTGGGCGCTCCCACAGCAGCAGGGAAGGAGCCGGCGTGTGGGGCAGGTGCTTCCCTGCAGCACAGCCGCAGTGTGCTGGGGGTAGAGTCTGGTATATCCCCACCACCACCCCCCTGGAGCTGAGAGCCCTCTGCAGGGTGAGGAGCTGCCTCAGATGATCCGGGCAAAAGGGTTGTATCTCCTTTAACTCTGTGGCGTGTTGCTGTGCTGATCAGTCCCTAACACCTCTCTTTCTCGGTGTAGCTTGTCTCTTCGCCAGTAAGATTTAACTCCTTGGTTCTTTGAGACAGTTTTTCCCAGGACCGCAGGGACGGGGCTCGGTGGACGACCACCTAATCAGAAGATTCACAGGGAGCCATCAGCCCCCCTTGCACCATCAGGCTCCAAGAAATCTCCCTCTGGATTAGGTAAAGGCATCAGGCGACATGCAGCGGCGAGGCTGGAGCAGCGCGGCGGATCCCCCGGCTGCTCCCTGCACGCGATGCCCCCGAAACACTCCCGAGCCCTGGCACCACAGGGCGGGCTGCAGCTCGCCTGGCGCCAGCATCCTGGTCCACGTGTCCTGGTCCCCCCCTGTGCCGGCGCTCGCTGGGGGTGCTGTGCCCTTGCATCTGTTGGGGGGGATCGCTGGAGCACCTGTGTTCATCTCTGTGATGCTGCATGTCCCGTGCCTTGGCGTCTCACTGTTTTGACCACATGCTCCTTGGTAAAATAAACGTTCTGAGCACGCCCCCCCTGTACGCTTGTATTTGCTCATGAGGTGTATACCTGTACTGCTCTGCTAATGCACTATGCGCACTGCAAAGCACACGCAAAAATACAAACTGAAAAATAGTGAGATAAAGATGGGATAAACACCACTTAAAAATATTTTAAAATTTTATTAATGGTACAAAAAATGTTTTCTTCCCGCACCCCAGGATTGTCTGGCGTGCCCCACTTTGGAGGCTGCTGCTGCAGGAAGGAGAGCCAGAACCGTAAAGCATAGGGTGTTATTCCGGGGGGAGCAAGTGCCAGCGTGCCAGGGCTGTGCTTCAGCTCCTCTGAGATGGAAAAAGCTAAAAAAAACCCCAAAACCACAAATACGCAAGAGGAGCAGAAAAACAAGAACCAGGAAGGGGAGAAAAGCAAGGCTGTGTTTCCAGTAGTATAAACAAGTGCTGCATTTGGTGGTTTTAGTTCTAAACTTTGGAAAAGTTAATTGTTCTTTCAGCCTTGCCAACAGTAAAGGCGTTTTGCTGCGGGAGGGAGGCGCGTGCCGCGGGTGAGTTCCCCAAGAGCAGGGCGCTGTGCGGTGCCCGTACCCTGCGCAGAGGCACCGCCGGGGCCGGCAGCCAAGGACGCCCCGTGCCGGGCAGGGCGGCGGGTGCTGCTGCCCCGAGGGCTGTCGCCTGACCCCGCAGTGGGAAATGGCCGTTGTGGCGACTGGGGCAGCATTTCCCTCTGCCAGCAGCAACGGTCTCATCTGGTCGTGAGACCGGGATGAGAGGTTTGAGAGTGTGTCCTGTCCTGAGCTTAAACAGAGCTTGCTGGATCAACAGTGCTGTAATAACAGGAAAAACCACCCCCCTGCTTTTGCAGCCCTTTCCCACTGGCTGTTGCCATTCTGAATCCCAATGCAGGTTCATTTTGGTTGTTACTGCCCCGGTGCAAACAGTTTGTGTCCCTACTGAAGAAGAAAGGTGAGTCTAGTCTGTGCTTTGGCCTTTATTTCCTCTCTTACTCCTCCCCTTTGCACACTCCTTCTAGCCGACGGCCCTAGTCAGCTCATTTAAAGACCTGCTGAAGTTAAACCTGACCAGCAGCCTGCGGTAGCGTGAGCAGCACCGAGGGCTTCGGAGGAAAGTGGTGAGACAGCAGAGGAGTGGAGTTACCTGCCCCGTCCCCCGCCTGCAGCCACGGATGGGTTGGCTCAGGGTAACGTGCCCAGTCGGGGTGGGACGAGGACCTTGTTGCTCTCTGCAGGACGAGTGTGCGGCAGCAGTCCTGGGTCATGCAAGATATTGCTTTGGTGGTGTGATGCAAATTCCTTCTGTGTATGGAGACTGGTGGCTGGGAATGTCTGGCTTAAATTCTCCTTTTACATCTCTGCCATGTCTCCTCTTAAGCCGTTCGCTCAGGCTGCGTTTTAGATGCCTGCAGTGGCACCTCTGTCTGCGCAGCCGTGGGTCGGGCTGTCCTCCCTCAGCGGCCGCAGCTGCAGGCCCTGGCATCTCTGTTGTCAGATTGGGCTGGCAGGTTCTCTGGCTTCTTCACACTTCTGAGGCAGGCAGGGAGGCTCCTGGGTTCTTAAACCCTAAAGGGGCGATTCGGTCCAACAAGTTGGGCCTGAAACACCTGCTGCCCGGACGTCGGCCAGCGCGCTGCTGGGGATGTGCCAGTGGCTAATAGATGAGAGGTAGCAGAAGTCTCTCTGCGTTCCCAGCTTTCCCTGCTGAACTCCTGGCAGCTGGTGAGCGCAGGGAGCACCCAGGAGGAGGAAGAAGGCAAAGCAGGACTGTTGCCCCTCTCCTGCGGGAGCTGCGTCCCTCTGCGCTGAGGCAGGCGAGACTGATGTGGCCAACGGAACAGGGGAAGGGATCTGGCTGCTGCCCGGGACGTGGAGTGCGTGTTTGCCTTACCAGTGTGGGTTCTTGCCTGGGAGTCTTGGGGAAATTTGATGCCTTGATGTGGTTTAGAAGTTTTGGTGAAGAGCTGTTATATTCATGGAAGCTGCTTGTGAGCACACGGGACCCTACACAAGCGTGCGCAGGACTGACCACGCTGTCACCCGTCTGCACACAGATCACAGGTGAATACTTGCATGGAGGTGGGGTTCACCCTGTTTGTAGACACGTCGGGGAGGCAGAGACAGCAGAGAAGTGTTCCTTTAACTCTCAGCTTTGTGATGTGTCTTTTTTTTTCTTGTAGAAACCAGAGAAGACAGAACAAAGCGTCTCTTCCGACATTATACTGTGGGCTCTTACGACAATTTCACCTCTCACAGGTAAGCGTCGGCATCTTCGCTTTGTGATTACGAGATTCATTGCCATGGAAAAAGTAACTCCTTTTCCTGAAAGAGCAGTATTCGTTGTTTTGATTTCATGAGAAGGAGACTTTTCTGGTTGTTTTGGTCAGTTCAGTTATAGTCTAAATTATAAGTCCTAGATAAAGCTTAGGCGAATAAGATGTTGAAGCTTCGGGGCAGTCGGGCTTACGTCACACTTGAGAATTTTTGGTGTGCTCCGGGAGCTGAAGAACATGCGTGGGATGCAGGTGCAGAGTTACAGCTTGGCTCCGAGGGGGAGGAGAGGGTGCTGTTTGCAGGGATGGCATGAGGAGAGCCGTGACTCCAGCCCGTCGGCAGCACCGCTCTGCGGCCGGGGCGACGGGGCCGTTCACCGGCTGCTCCACTCCGTGGAACCGAGCGTGCTCGCCTCAGCGCGGAGCCCGACCTGCGGGAAGGTGCTCGGACTCAACAGGGAATCGGTGGCGAAAGCCGGAGCGACGGCGCGGGCTTGGGCTTGGGCTTGGGCGCGCGTGCCTGGCGACGTGTTCGTAGGAGGCTGGGCTGCAGGGACGGGTCTGCTGGTTGGATTCAGGGGTATCTCTGGGCGCTGGGTTCTGTGTTGGAGGGGGAACGTAGGGTTACTCCGTGGAATACGATCTCTGCTTGCAGTCCGGCTTTAGCGCTCTTAAAAACTAGCTGTCGTTAAAGTAATTGGGTGGGCATTATTGCTTATGACGTGACAGCAGCAAATTGTGGGAATTCATTATACAAAAGCTGTTATCCTGACGTCTTGGAGCTTACCCACGAAGTGGTGAATGTGTTCTGGTTTACTGAGCTTCTTACCCAAATCTGTCTCCCTGGGTCTGAGCACTTTCTACTCAAAATAATGTGTGTGACTTGTTTTGATTTTCAAAAATCCTGTGACACGCTTCTTCAGGGCTGTTTATATTCTTAACTGATCATGGTGTGAAAGAGAAAATGCTGCTCTGACTCAGAAAAGAGTGAAGAAGAAAAACAGAGGAGAAAAATGGTCCGTTTGCACCATGGCCAAATGCTGCAGGGAACCCCCAGAAGGTCTGTGCTGGGGTCATTGGTACCATAGAAATAGGTCAGAATTTGCAGATGAGTCAAAATTACATTCCTTAAGCAAAAGAAGAGTAGGTGGATGGGATTGCATCAGGCTGAGTTGATAAACAATGCGATAATAAAATAAATTTATTCTGGCGCATGCAAGATAACACGCACCAGAAGAAGCACTGGGAGGTACTCTTACCTATTAAAGATTATTCAGCTCTTCACAATTCCTTAGGAATAAAGATCTGACATCACTGTGACATCACAGTGAAAACATCATCCTTAGCGCTGAGGCACAAAAAACCGGACCAAAGAGTAAGTCAGAAAGTACGATGAAAGCAGTTGTGAAGGAAGGTCAGTGGTGACACTGGGTACTGGATGATAAAACAGCACAGAAAAACAGAAAGTAATACATATGGGGAAAAAAACAGTGGTAGTATTTCATATGCACTGAAGGCGTTGGACTGGCTTCTGCTCAGGAACAAGATTTGGGGGTTACTTTGATTCCAGTCCAAATCTGCAAAAGCAAATTGAATTTTTTGAATTGCTAGCAAAGGAAAAAAGAACAAAATGGAAATTGTAATTATGAATATCTTTGTATAAATCTGTACTATACCCACATCTTGGAACCTGCGTGCAGTTCCGGTCTTTCAGACCAAAGTAACACTTGAGAAGCTGGCAGAGAAAACTAACGGGTTCTCAGAAGTGTGACAATCTTCCATAAGAGGTGAGACTAAATAGACTGAAACGCTCGAGCTTGGGAAATGATGCTGGAGGAGAAGGGCTTTGGTAGAAGTCCACAAATGAGTGATACGGAAAAGGTGAACCAGAGACAGTTGATCTTTGTATCCTCCCGTGCAAGAACGTGAGGTACTGAATGGAACAAGTACGTGGTTCTTCACCTCATGTACAATTAACCTGTGCGGCGCCTTGCTGAGTGACGCACTGAGTGCTAAAATCTGACAGGGGTTCAGAAAGCAGCAGGACAAATGCAAGGAAGAAAAATCATTTGCAGGCTTCTGAATATGAAGCATCCATGTCCGCCTCAGGGACTCGCTTATCACGCGGCAGCGGAGGTCGGGAGCGCGTGGCGGGGAAGCGTCGCTGTGTTCTCGCTCTGCTCCTCTTTCCTCGGCATGTTCCCACTCTGGGCTGTGGCTGGCAGTTGGGAGGACATGGGCCTCACACGGCACGGGCGAGGTGGCCCAAAGCTTCTCTGAAGCCCAAAGAGAGGTTTGCTAGCCCTACAGGGAGCGGATCTCAAGGCGTGGCCTTGTCCTTGATACCTTCTGTGACTGCTGAAATGGCCGACAGTGGTCCTATTCCTGGGCTCTCAACTCTTCACTCTGTGATAGAGGAAGCCTGGGCATCTGACCTGAATGTCTTGAGAGCAGGCTTTAGCCTCTTCAGGAACGGCCCATCCTGACAAGTAGGAGATCAGGCAGGGGCAGCAGAGGCCTGCGGGATGCACGGGGAGCTCCTCGCTGAACTCAGACTCAAGAAGGAGGTGTTCAGGGAGTGGGAGGTGTATAGAAATGCTGCCCAATCCTGCCGGGATGAGGTTAGGAAAGCCAAAGCCCACCTGGAGACGTATCTGGTGAGGGATGTGAAGGGAAACAGGAAAGAATTCTGCAAGTGACACCAGCAGCCAAGGGAAGACTAGAGAAAGCTTCTGTCCACTGCCGAATGGGGTGGGGACCCCAGTGATGGAGGACAAGGAGAAGGCTGAGGTACCAAATGCCGCCTTTGCCTCAGTCTTTACTGGTAAGACCAGCCTTTAGCAATCCTTCTGCAGCGAGGTGGCTGGCTCGTTGGGTGAGGGCAGAGCGGCGGATGTTCTTTATCTTGACTCCAGCAAGGTTTTTAGCACTGTCTCACGTAAGGCCCTCAGAGATAAGGTGACAAAGTACGTTTACGTAAGTGGAGAGGGAGGCGCATTGAAAACTGTCTGAATGACCAGGCCCGGAGGGTTGTGACCAGTGGCACAAAGTCCAGTTGGAGGCCAGTCATTAGTGGAGTACCTCAGGAGTCAGTACTGGGGACAATACTGGGGGCAGTACTGAGCAACACCTTCATTAACGGCCTGGGGCAGAGTGTTCCCTCAGCAAGTTTGCAGCCAGTATGAAACTGGGAGGAGTGGCTGATGCAGCGGGGGGTGTGCAGCCATCCTGAGGGACCTGGGCAGGCTGGAGAAACGGGCACAGGGGAACCTCCTGAAGTTCAACCAAGGGAAGCGTAAAGTCCTGCATCTGGGGAGCCTCCAACTGGGGACATGTTAAAAACTTGACTGGCCATGGTCATGGAATTATAGAATGGTTTGGGTTGGAAGGGACCCTTAAAGGTCATCCAGAAACCCCCCCGCCATGGGCAGCGCCATCTTCAACTCGATCAGGCTGCTCCGAGCCCCGTCCAACCCGGCCTTGAATGTTTCCAGGGATGGGGCATCTCCCACCTCGCTGGGCAGCCTGGGCCTGGGCACACTGCTTGAGCAAGGAGCTTGGGCCAGATGATCTCAAGAGCCCCCTTCCAAGCTCAGCCGTTCTGTGAGGTTCATAACTGGCAGATGTGGACTGATGCAGCTTTTGACTCCTCTTGTTGAGCTGCGTCTTCACAGTTGTGACCCTGCTGTTGGGACAGTTATTTCTGGAATTGCACGTGCTCCCAGAATCCCTTCCCAGCTCAGGCCCCTTGTCCAGGCCCTTTCCTTCAGGCCACTTTGTTTTCTGTGTAAGGCAAAACACAAACCATACTTAAGAGAAATGTGCTCGCCTGTGGTCTGCGGGTCCTATGTTGCTGCAGAGGAGCCCGTCTTGGCTCTGGCATGTTCCTGTTTTCCCTCTAAGCTGGGGAAAATCCCCTCCACCGCCATGTGCAGGCCACAGGGGTTTTTGTCTGAAGAGCCTGTGATGAGGAGGAGGGTGCTGGGCAGGATGGTGGAATGGAGTTGTCTCCCACAGGGGAGTAAGTAGCCATCCCATCTTCCTAACTTAGTGTCCCTCATGGTAGAGGGCAGTGGGGAGCAGAGTGTGTGGGTTGTTCTGGTGCTGGCAGTTTTGCCCAGAGTGGCCCCGTTTCCCCAGAACTGACTGGCAGAGAAGGGGGGGAGGTCGTGTGTGTACGTGTGCACCTTCAGCTGCACCCATAGCCAAGAGGAAGAACACGTCCTTCGGCCCTGAAGTCCTCCAGGGCTGTGTCGGGAGGATGTCAGGGCTCTTCTGGACCCAGTCATCTGGGTCCCCTTGCAGATCATAGTCTAGCTGGTCTTGGCGCTCGCCGGCAGTTGCTGCACACAAAGCACTGATGAACTGGATAAACTGGACTGCCCTGCTGAAGTGAGACTGGGGTCTGCTGGGACCAGTAACAGTGCCGACACCGGCTGTGAAAACTTGGGCTTTTGACAGATTTTGGTGGGTTGAATTGGAACAGACTGGAGGATTTTTAACCCCCAGTATGGTGCGTAGTCACACAACATGAGGCGTGGGGCCGGCCGCTCCGGAGCAGCTGCAGGTCCCGCAGGCCAGCGCCATGTGCTGCACGGTGGCCAAGGGCAGGTGCTTCGTGTGGTTATGAGAACAGAATGAGCAACCCAAAATATTATTCCTGCCTGCAGCAATTTTCCGTTCAGAGTCTTCCTGAGCCAGAGGCAATGTCTTTGTATTTAATAGCCTTTAATGGATCGTTATTCCGTTAATTTGCCCAGTGACATGCGCCTTGAGTGCTTTTACTCTCCTGAAATGGAGAAGGAGCTCGGGTTGGCTTTGGTGGAGATGGTGAGACAGTGGTGGTGCTGAACCGGGGGGTGCTGCGCCTCCTGCTCCTGCTGTGTCAAAATACTTGGAGTGTGGTGACAGGAAACGAGAGCGAAGTTTCTGAAAGCAATGACACGTGCTCGTCGTTCATCGTAGGCTGTTCTGAGCGCGAAAGCGGAACAGCCTCGCCGTTCAGCTGGGGACAGCCGGCGCGAGGCAGAAGCCAGGGCTGCCTTTGTCATCTTCCCCGAGACCAGGCACCGGCCTTGCCAAAGCTGCGCAGCACCCACCGCCCCATCTGCAGGGGTGGGGGCACGGCCGGCGCTGCCGGGGCTATCGGCCACCCGGCCAGCAAAAGCCACCCCACGACGGAGGCGCCAGGCGGCTGCAGAAGCACCGTTTCGGCAGAAGCTTCTCGGTTTGCTAGAGTTCACAGCGTGGCTGTTGCTGCCGCACCAAGATGGCAGTGGTGGCCGGGCTGGCGGCCTGGGGGGAGCGGGGGGGAGCGGAGCCGCCAGGGGCGCGAGGGCAGGTTTTGTCAGTGCTGCGGGAGGGAAGCGGAGGTGGCCTCCGACACAGGCAGCTCTTGGGTGTGGGGGGTGGTCAGGAGCGTGGGATGAGGATGCACATGGTGGTTTTAGGATCACCCTAATAAATAGCATAAAGAAAATGTTTTTCCATTTTTCAAAAAATATTAAAAGTTTGGGCCAATAGATTCCCTGAGAGCAGAAATTAAGGACTAACTAAGGTGCTGTGAGATCATGGCAGCAGATCGATAAGCGCTCTCCTGCAAATCGTGTTAATTCCATCATCTCTGACTTCACTGGAGGTCTCAAACGTGGGAGAAGATTAACATAATGATAACGTTTGAGGAACAACTTAAAAGTACTTGAGAAAATTACACACAAGTGACTTTAGATTTCAAGAAAAGCCTTTGCAATAGTTGCGGGTTTGAATGGATGCCCCGTGCAGCAGAGCAGGGAACAGCATCCACACGGCTGAATTGCAGATGTGGGTAGGGGATGTATTTTACTCTTTTTTGGCTTAGTAAGGTGAAAAGAAAGCTACAAATATATGGAGGGGTATATTTGAGAACATGCGAAGATACTAGGCTGTATACTGAATAAAAGTATTTCCTTTTGTGGAATCAGCCTCTGGGGCAGCGACGTTCCCGAGCTGTAGCTTCTCCAGCACGTTGCCGGTAACAGCCGGTGAGGGACGGCGTACGCGTTGGCGGAGGGCGAGAGCCTGGTCGGGACAGGCCCCCACCTCCCCCAGGTGTCACCTTGAAGCAGAACTGCGGTTAAAAGAGCCTGAGGCTGCTCCGGAGCTGAGGCTTGCTGGGGTGCACCCAAGGTCACCGGAGGGCACTGAGAGCCTTCCCCAGACCTCTGAGGCTGAGGAGCATGGACAGGGCTCAGCAAACCTAATCTGGTCTGAAATAGGAATAAGGCAAACGGGGGGAGAAGTCTGAGCTCGTTCTTACCACAAAGAGGCAATCGCAAGGGGAATTGACTTCTCTGATGAACTATGTTAAGGGAAGAGATTAAAGTGATTCAAAATTAACTCTATAAAATTAAGAGCCCACATTCTACATGGCACAACTGGGAAGGAAAAGAATTGGGAGCAATAGACAGTTTAGGATTTATTTTTTTTTTATTATTCATTCACAGGGATTAGTTGACCGGGGAGAGAGATTACAACCGTGAGTATTCACAAGCCATCTGGATGGGGCTCCCCTTAGAAGAGAGGAAAAACATGAAGAAGTCTCTAAGCAGGGTTTTCTGTGCCCTTAGATGCTGTGACTGGCCAAATATGTCATTACACAGAATTACAGAATAATTGAGGTTGGAAGGGATGTCTGGAGGTTTCTAGCACAACTGGCTGCTCAGAGCAGGACCAGCTAGATCAGATCTGCAAGGTTGGAGGTCCCACAGCCCCCTTGGGCCCACGTTCCAGTCTTGTTTCCAGGGTGAAAAAGTTTTCTATATATCTCATTGTGATTTCTTGTGTTTCAGTTTGTGTCCATCGCCTCTTGTCCCGTCCCCACGCGCTTCCTAGTCTCTTTCTCTCCTCTGTACATCCTCCCATGAGGGAGATGGAGGTGGCAGTGAGGTGTCCACCAGATTTTCCTCCCAGCTGAGGCAGCCCAGTGCTCCCAGCCTCCCCTCATACACTTCAGCCCCCGTCTGCTCAGGGGGACTGAGTGAGCAAATCAGTAGTGTAAGTGATTGGTAAAACCACCTAGAAACCATTGGGACTGCACCAATAACTTGCTGTTTCTCCTTCCCCCGCCGCAGAAGCAAGCGGTGCGCCGGTACTCGTGTTTGCCCCGCACAGATGCAGTTCAGTGGCTGCCGTCTCCTCTTCCCCGGGTCCTGTTCAGGGTCACCCCTCCCGGCAGCATGGCCGTAGCTCACACTCCCCCATCCATACCAGCATCTCTGCCTCCTGTCGGGGTTTCACCCCAGCCGCAGCTAAGCCCATCCTCTGCACGCTGGGTCCCACAGGCTGTGCCGCGCCGGCATGGGGACGTATGAGCCAGAAGCTGGTTCCCATCCTTCCAGACCAGACCACGTCAAAGGGCTCGCTCTGGATTTCCTCGCTGTTTCATGGCTGCACGTGGCTCTGGGACAGTGCCCTTCAGTCTTTTCCATTCTGCAGCTTATGCACTGGCTGTTGTGCCTCGTCAGTCCCTGGTCGCTGTTAGTTTAGGATTATGGAACCCTCCCCGATCTCTGCTGCGGCGAGTTACCATCCAGGAGGCACGCAGCAGGCAGGGGTTGGAAACTGCATCGGCTTGTTCTGTCGTTCTGTCTAGTTGTGACTCACTAGTCAGCCTGGAGAGAAGCCGTGTTGCAGGCGGGGCTCAGCAGGGGGCATGGAAGAGGCCTAGGAAACGGCCTGGCAGGGCAGGGTGTTGAAAATGCCCCTGCAAAAGGAGTTTTGTGCTTAGAAACGGGGCGGGGTAATGAATCTTTGACAAAGGTGTTGTGCAGCTTGAGCTGCTGGTCAGGCGGCGGCAGCTGGTCGGGAGACTCTGCTTCTGGTGTATGGCAGGAGATGGGGTTTATCGCGGCAGGCCCGTCTGGTTGGGAAAAGGTAATTTTCACTGGGCTAGTGCAACCTCCATTTCTATAGCAACACGAGTGCAGAGGGAGAGAATTAAATCTCTTCTTGAAAAGGCTTCTGTATAATCCCACTTGTCAAATTAACGCGCCTTCAGAATAGTCTTTTAAGATCTTTCGGTGAACACTATCTTTTGGGACCACTTACCTCTTTCACAGCGAGTTTCAAGAACATGAAATGTAAGAAGTGAACCCCCCCCAACCCCGTGCTTTCCCTCAGCAGTCCTTGGGCTTTGGTCCTCTGCCAGATGGCTCAGTTTTGCCTGAAATTTAGAATTTCAGCACTGGTGGGTAATGCGAGGCTTCGTGGCCTGTTTTACACAAGAACTGGGGGGGGTGATGATCTAATGAACTGATGGCAGCAGAGTGCAGCCAGCCAGCGTGAGCTGTGGAGGAATGCCCAAGCTGAAGAGCTCCAGCCTTCAGAGCTGCTTATTCATGATTGAAGGAGTGTTGAGAAGGGGAACTGTTTACTAAACCCCATTCATTCTCCTCTTTAAAAAAATGTTCAAGAAAACTGGTTAGCAGTTTGAAAAGCAGGTCCTGGGAGGCTACAAACAATCTATCCAAAAATTATTTGCCAGGTGCAGAAAAGTTACGGGGTTTCCCTTTAGCTTTTCTTTTGCAGCTAAGCGGAGCGTGCCGTGCTCGATGTCACTGCCATGAATGTGGTAGTGGGTGAAATGCTGGAGCAAAGGGCTTCGGGGGGCGGGGGGGGGGACGGGGGACAGATGGCACACCCCGTCCTCAGTGTTTCCCAGGAGGCTTGGTCAGAGGATCCTGTTTTCTGCAGTGTATGTGCACCGAGTCTTGGTCAGGTAACGGGCAGCATACAGCCAGAACTTGCAAGAGGTGGCAACTGGTAGAGCTGTTGGTCACGGAACAGCTCGTCTGAGACTAAAGACTTTCTGGCTCCTGCTGTCTCTCGGGTTGAAGGTCTTCGAAGCATGAACCTGCTTAGCAGTGGGTTCCTGTAAGGTGTTTTACTCTGAGAGGTTTTGGAGTCATGCGGGTAGTTTTCAGCAGGCATCAGCTGGGCAGCAGCTGATGACACACAGGATGTTAGGAAATAGGAAAGAAATAGAAAGTCTACTAAAAATAGAATTGTACTTCTATGTAAATCCATGGTTTGACAGTCTCTTACTTGCAGTTGTAGTTTACCCATCTGAATAAGAAGAATTAGAAAAGATTCAGAGGCGACCAAAGCACGGAGCACTTTTCATTTCAGAAGAGATTAAATAGACTGGAACCTTCCGCTCGGGGAAGAGGTGCCCAAGGAAGATTTGACAGAGTTTTATGAAATCATGAGTAGGCAAGGAGAAGGTGAATATGGAACAATAGTGATTTCTCGGTACAAAGGAATGAGGTGGCACTCTGTGGAATTAGCAAGCAGCAAGATTAAAATAAAACAAAGTACTTTGTCACACTGCAGGTGATTAAATTGTAGAATTTATTCCTGCTGCCTGTTGTGGAGGCCAAAAATATAAATGGATTTGAACTGGGAGTACAAAAGTACTGAAGAGTAAATCTGTGACCAAGAAACGCTGTGACCCGTTCAGGGGCTTGAGATGAGGGATGCGGTCCCTGGTTTGGGGAAGGTACCGCACGGGTGGGTCACTGTCACTGTTTCTTACACTCCTTCCTCTGCTGTTTGTACTGACCGTTACTCACAGAGGGATGCTGGTGTCACCGCACCCCTGGTCCTCTGCAGTACCGCTGTCCTTAAGTTCTGGTTTACAAAGGACATCAGGTGGAAGGAATCAGCCTCCCTCTATACTTTAACATTGAGTGCAATTGGACACTCAAAACTAACTTAAAAAAACCCAACAAACCACCATCCACAGAGTCACAAATTCCACAGAGGGTGTTTTCTTGTTCCTTCATGCTAGGTGGAAGAAGAAAACAAGTTAAACCGTGTTGAAGCCTTTTCGTGCCTTCTCCACCACCTTTAGAGACAAACTGACTCGGTTCTTTGGAAGTTTTACGACCATTAAGCTTAGTTGTTTTTCTTCCGTGGTGCAGTTCTTCAGTTCGCCTTTATTTTCGTGGCAATCATTCGGTGTCTTTGAGCAAGGCGTAGATTTTCTCTGATGCTGCACTTTGTGTAATGGTTTTCTTCCATCGACTGAACAGGGGAGAGGAGAGGCTTTTGTCATCTGTCATTAGTGGAGAAATTCATCTCGTGTAACTTCAGACAGTTCAGCACCCGTATACCTGACCTTGTCATCAAGGTCCTCTTTATAGTATGCAGTAGCAGAAGGGGACTTGCAGGCTGCAATTAATTTCCATCTAAAACGATCATTTAAGTCAGATGAATCGTCCCGTTGTGCATCTGGTGCTCCGTAGATTGTGAGGGAACCACGGGAGCACCCGTGCACATGGAGACGTGCACACCCTCGCTGTCAGAGCTTTCGCACGCACTGCCTGCTCCGGGTGTTGGACAAAAGGTCTTCATTTCACTACCCGGTTAAAGCCACTGGTTTGATGCAGAAGAATAGGGTCTTCCACAGGTAAATTTATCTGCCGTCAGCTCCATTCCCGAAGGGGAGGTGACTCCTCCCCTGCAATCCGTCCCTCCCCCCGTTGCGCGAGGCCTGCGGCTCCTGTGGTCCCTTCCCCACGTCGTGCCCCAACACCCTGGATGTCGGCAGCGTCGTGGTGGTCGTTCCCTGCCTTGGAGACCTGAGGAGCAGCGGAGAATCCCCCAGCCCCTCTGTTAACCTCAGCTCCCCTCAGCTCCCCAGTGCCGTCGAGCGTTGGGGCAGGCGTCAGCCCCTCGTCGGGCCGAGAACACTTGCTCGGTGAGGGACGGGCCGCGGCAACGCGCGCAGCAAGGCACTGCAGGGACTGCACGTTTGTACGTGGGGTGACAGCTCGGAATCATTCTGACAGATAGAAACTGTTGTTTGAAAGCGCGTAGAGGCAGTTCAGTAAGGAGAAATGGGAGTCACCACAGTGGCAGAAATCAGCTGTGCAAGCACAGGAAGGAGAAGAATGATGCAAAGGTTCAGAAGTTACAGTGAATCCTAAGCTGAACATCAATTAGCAATATCAAAATGTTGTAAAACCCAAAGATGATGGGATATTCAGGAGCCCAGCAAACGTTCTGCTCAGCTTAGCAGCGGTACAGAATAAGTTGAGGCGCTGTGCTGGGTGAGTGCATGGTAACGGTCTTCAGATGCATAATTTAAACTGCAGAGGTGGGAATGAACTGCACCGTGCCTTTTGGGATAGGGCAGGAGGCATCAGCAACAATCTCAGCAAACGAAATTTTAGCTAGGCAGTAGGAAAAACTTCTAATCATAAGGGTAGCACGGCATTAGAAAGATTGTCTAGGTAGTTATTTAAAGGTCTCTCACTGGAAAGTACAGAACATTTTAGACAAACATCTGTTAGGAATGTTTTGACATAATTGATTCTGCATTGGGGCAAGCCTTGTGAAAATCACTTGCAGATGGGTGTCTGTGATTTTTATTGTCATTCCTGTGCTCAATGTCGACAGCCCTTCATTGGGTGTTCTGCTCCTGGCGGATGGGGCTTCAGGCTCGGGTGTCCCTGCGAGCCTTGGGCAGCGACTGAGTGTCATGAGGAAAGGGAACAAAAGTATTTCTTCAACATGACCAGTTGTAAGTTATTCATACTTATTTCAGAAAGCAATTAAAACCAGGTATTACAGGAGATTGTCACATTTCTCTGAGCTGTATCATTATCTGCAGAAACTAGAACTATGAAAAAGACTGCAGATTCTTACAGTATCTTCTTAGTGAATTTTGGTGGATTTTTCTTTTGATTAGGGTCTGCTGGTTCTTGTTCTTCCAGGCGGAAGATAATCAGATCATTATAAACAAATGAAATTTAAAAAATGGTGCCAAATGTTCTTTCCTCTAGCACTTCTTCAACTCACAGTAGTTCAATTAAATAGGTAAAAATTACCAAAAATGTTTTCTGCTTCGATAAAACATGAGTGAGAAGGGGTAATTACATTTAATTTGACTTCCTGTGTATAACAGCCTGTTAAATTTTACCTAGATATTGTATTTGATTATGAAGACTTTTGGTAGACTAAAACATTAGTACATTCACAAGGCTGAACTGTTCTTTGCCTCCAAAGCCCTTCCACAGTTGGGGGATTTAACAGACCCCGTTTTCCAGCAGAGGACTAGCAGCATAGGATGCAAAGGAAGTGAAAGCTCCTGGATTTTTTACCAATCTAATTTGGGAGGTTATTTGTGCCCCTCTTCAGACACGGCCGTCGTTTGACGCAGAGCATGCAGGCGTCCTTGCACGGCCTCGGAGAGCTGGCTCGCCCCGTCCGCTGCCCTTTATCCTGCTCTGAGCAGTTTGTGTTTCAGCTTTTCCTGGAGCAGCACCCACGAAGGGAGGAGCTGGGGGTCGAGCATTACAGATTGCGAGATCAGACTCGGTCACAGCCCCCGGACATCCTGGTGCTCTCCCATCCGTAGCCTGGGGAAGCAAGAGTCCACTGCTTCCTTGACACGGTGTGCAGTGTTTAGCTGCCCTCTCTAGTGGGAGTTCTGCCTTATTTCAAGGCTCTTGACTCACATCTTGAAATCTGATCTTTTTTCTCAGCATTGTTTGAAAATTCTGAAATACTGAAAGTATTTCTCTTTCAGTATGTACCTATGTATAGTAATCTGGATGCCTCTTGACCTTCTCTTTGATAGCAACAGATCAAGCTGAATTTCACATTGTCAGTCTCCCTTTCCTACTCCTGGGATTCTTTTTTCATTGCCTTGTGGTCTCAAATGTTTTCACATCATTCTTGAAGGTACCAGCTGGACTATTCTGGTAAAGTCATGTGTACAGAGGGAGGAAGAGTGTTTTGTTTCCACCGTATCATTTTTATAAGTCCAGACATTGCCTTTCTTCACTTGATTGCAGTGAGAGCTAACGTTGTGGCAGTATATCCTTTCTGAATGGTTTCTTTCCAAGAATGTCTCTTATCTTGAGAACAGAGCCTGTATTTTTGATACTTTGTGTTTACCCGTATTAAAAACTTTTGTCCTGAGTATTTAATGACTCAGTCCAGATCGCTCTGGCAATCACCTCTCTGCTATGGCAGCGTTCTTCATATCCTCTTCAAACACAAAGATCTAAGCTTCTAAATCAAGGGTTTACATTGTTATTCACAAACTGGATATGGTTTATTCCAAGAGTCTCTCAGATTATTGGGGATGATTCCTGATACCCAAGTGCTCAGCCCTGGGGCTGCGGCCGCGCTCGTGGGGCCGCCGCGAAGGGGGACACGACTCTGCGGGTGCAGAGGTTGGCAGCTCTGGTGCAGACCACGACTGCAGGATGGATTGGGACTGGTCCTTACGGGGCTGACTGGAGACAGCTGCCCACGCGGTGTCTGCACGCTTTTGGTTGCATTTTTGGCCTTCTGGTGAGTGCCCTTTTAGTGTACTGTTAGGTCCCCTGAGCAGGCTGCAGTGTACAGAGTGAACTCCTGTGCAGTGGTACCAAACCCTTAAGCCCCAGCACATGATCTCCCGTGGTTGCCATCATCAATTAGACCCACATCTTGACAAGATGCCTGACAGGATCGACCTCGCATTAACCACGCCGATGAGATTTCCTAGTCAATCTGCTAAATAAAGCATTCTGTTAATTTACTTAGGGTTGGAGTCAGGCTGATAGTTTATAGTTCTTGTGTCATTCCTGGCAGCCCTTCCAGGGTCTGGAATTTCCCAAGTTTCCAGAATTTCTTAAATACTGACATTTGTTACTGAGATAATGCCTTAGCTAATTTCCCTGAAGCTCTTCAGTGTAAAGCATTCTGACTTCTGGATTTGAAAATGCTTTATTTTAACAGACACTGCCTCGTGCTCTCCGTAGAGGTAACAAGTTTTCTATTCCACCCACATCGTTCTAGTAGGTGATGACAGTGCCCTTCTCTGTTCCAAATTCAGCACCAAACTACTTACTGGACATTTCTGTCTTTCCTACTTACAGTTCACATTTCCTCACCCCCCTCAGTGCTGGTCTTACACTTGTGCCATGTCTAACTTGTAGGCAATCTCTTGCAATGGCAGTGCTGTAGGAGCTACAAAGAATACATGTTGAAACGGTTGTTGGTGTATACTACAGGTTGTAAATGCTCTCGAAGGAGTAAGATGCTTCAAGAGAATGAATCTTGCCATGCAGTAAGTGAACAAAATGTATTTTGCCCCATGTAACCTGTGCAGATTCACCTCACTAGAGCTTTGTGAGACCAGATTATTGCAGCAGGACTTTTTTTAACTTTCCAGCCAAAGCAGGCTCTGCAGCATCCCTTGTACTCAGTTAAAATAAAAGGTTTCCACTACAGGTTTGGGGGCTTGTTTGTTTTAAACTGTCCTTGGGCAAATGTTTGCCAAGATCTTTATGCCAGTGGTGTCCTGAAGATCAGATGCAGCACGTGCTCTTGGTGTGCGGTGGCATTTTCTCTTGGATTGCGTGCCTGCGTTCAGCTGCCTGTGACTCTTCCAGAGAAGTAACTCGTGACTTGTGCTGAGATTGCAGCGAAGGGTAATTCAAACCCTTGTGATACATCTGCTAGAAACACGCCTTGTGAGAACAAGGACTAAAAATGTGATGCAAATCATGCAGTCAGAACAGAAATGCTGCGATCGCTGTTTCGCTGCTCGCTTGCCCGTGAGCTTGGTCTGATGACGGCGCGGGGGCCGTGCGGGGCTGGGGCGATGCCCCTTGCGCCCACAGGCCGCGTCAGGCTCCCCAGGCGGGCTGGGGTCTGCGGGCTGGGGGCCGAGCACCGTTCCTTTGGCGATAGCAGCGAGGGTGATTGATTGTTAAACAGCTGAAGGGTTCGGTGACCCGGACTGCCGCAGCGAGTGCCCGATGCTGGTCTGGGACTGCAGGTGCCTGGGTGAGCGTGAGCGCTGCCGGGACGTGTTGGGACAGAGACCAGTGGCCACCCGGCCAGGAGCAGACCTCGTGCCATGGGTGTCAGCTGGCTGGGCACAGGGTGTCTGTGGGTGTCCACTAGTGGCTGCGCCCTCAGGGCTGGACAGGCCTGAAACGGGGTGGCTGAAGGGGCCAGGGGCTGCCTGTGGAAGCTGCCAGCGGGGCTGGAGCTGGGCATGGTCATGTCCTGGCTCCTAGGCGTGCCCCAGCCTCATGGCTTCTGGGCCACCCCGTTGGTCTTGGGCACCCTGGCGGGGTGGGGGGCTCCTGGCAAAGGCCGTGACCTGCTCAGGGTGCAGGTACCCCTAGAGCTCAAACAAGAGTAATATTAATGGGTCTTTGTTTTGTGATCTGAATTTAATCCAGTTAGTACAACATTTAATATGCTGACATCAGTTATGGGGATTTGAAAGTGGCTTCTTGGCCCATCTTCTGCAGGAGATGCTGAGGGAGAGAAGATTCATTCCAGAGGAATGATTATAGCTGGCTCTGGCACTTCACATAAAGGCCAAGTAGGGCTTCGGTAGGGTGAGGGAAAATTCAATCACCAAATGGGAAACTGGATGTTTCAGTCAGAGATGTCATTTAATAATGGCTCCTGCTGGTATTCTGCTGTTCTCATCCTCCTGAAATGAAATATTTTGCTTTCTCCAGTGGGTTTCATAGATCTTGTGGCAAGAGAAGGTTGAACTTCAGATCTTAGAGGCAGCTGACTTGGGGAATCATAGAATCATTAAGGTTGGAAAAGATCCTTAAATCACTGAGTCCAGCCATAAACCCAGCACTGCCAAGGCCACCACTAACCCATGTCCCTAATCCCACGTCTGTGCGTCTTTTAAATACCTCCCAGGATGGTGACTCCACCCCTTTCCCGGGCAGCCTGTTCCAGTGCTTGACAACCCTTCCAGTGAAGAAATTTTCCCAATATCCAGTCGAAACCTCCCCTGGTGCAACTTGAGGCTGTTTTCTCTTGCCCTATTGCCTTTACCTGGGAAAAGAGACCAACACCCCACCCCCCCCCCCCGCACCCTCCTTTCAGGCAGTTGCAGAGGGCCATGAGGTCTCCCCTCAGCCTCCTCTTCTCCACACTAAACCCCCCCAGTTCCCTCAGCCGCTCCCCATCACACCTGTGCTCCAGACCCTGCACCAGCTCCGTTGCCCTTCTCTGGACACACTCGAGTCATTCAATGGCCTTTTTGGAGTCAGGGGCCCAAACCTGAGCCCAGTATTTGAGGCAAGGCCCCGCCAGGGCGGAGCACAGACGAGGTGCTGCTGCTTTCCGGGCTGCGCCTGAGAGTTGAACTGCTGAAACGACCCCGAGGGTGGACAAAGCTTCGTGGTGCAGATGCAGGAGCAGTGGGTGTGTGACAGTAACCTGCAGCATTCTGCAGGCTACCGAGCGGCGTTTGGGTCGTGTGTTAATCAGCTTAGCTCTAGGCACGTGAGTGAGATGCACCAACCCCCTGCCCGTTGGAGGCATTTTTCAAACCTGCTGTGAGCAGCCGTGTGCACAATGGACGGTGCTTCCCGGGGAAGGGTAGATCCAGCGCTTGGAGAAAGGCGCCGGGTGCAGCCTGTCGGGAGGGGCAGTGCGGAGGGCAGCGGAAGCCGCGCTGTCTTGTATTGGTACAGCAGAGGCATGGCTTGAGCAAGAAAAATCAATGGTCTTAAAAGTTCCTCTCTACCCATCTTTCCATCTCCAGGACTGCACTTGTCATATGTTCCCATCTATAAATCATGAGTTAAGTCTGTCAGTCGCAGCCCTGAGTGCTAATTATCCCCCATTATAATTATCAGCTTCATAACTGATGCCACAGGAGGAAAAAAGCCTTTCCTTTGCCCCACAGCCCCTCCTGCCCTGCGTGTGAAGGGCATCTTTAACGGCATCATTAAGGCGTGCAGAGGATAGGTCTGTCCCCAGCGCCGTCTGGGCAGACACGAGTTCCCTCCGGCTGTACTTAGCGTGGCACGGAGCCCGAGTGGGACCTGCTCAGCTCGCTGGAGCCAGCGCTGCCACGTGCCCTCCTGCTGAGCACCATCTCGGCGTCCTCGGACAGGTGATGCTCGCCTCAGCCCCGAGGAGGCTGTGCAGCACCCCTGTGTTAGCTGCATACATTTGCATGTATGAATACTAACAGTCATGTGCACAGCAGGAATAACACACTAACAAATCACAATAGGTTTTGTAATTATTTTGCGTGGGTGTAAATTACTACTCGAGCTGCAGGGCAGAAGAGAATCAAACCATAAATCTGTCCCTCTTCCTCCGTACGCTGACGGCAGCGCTGGCTCCGAGGCAGCCGCGGGTGCTGGTACGCGGCTGCTGCTGCCTCTGAATGGTTTGTGAGGGTGATTGTCTTGTAACGTTTGTTTTGTTAGGAATGCTAATTAACTTTCAGGATAGTGATTACTTGGATCGCTTATCTTTTTTTAAAAAAATAGTATTGTTTGCTTTGCTTAAGTTTCTGCTACATTTATGTTCTTTTCTGTCTTTTCAGGAATAGTTGTCGGGGTTGCTATACGTGTTCCATTGTTCAAGTATTAGTTTGATAACTAATATTTAGTTTGATAACTAATAACTAGTATTTCCATTCCTGTTACTGTCTTGAGGTTTTTCATGGTGTTGTCCTCATACAGAAGTACTTGTTTCCTCATTGTTTAAACTGAAGTGGACTGATAAATGCATAGTGTAAGAATTCAAAAGCATTACATTGCTAATAAATACGATCTTTTTTCTCCTCCACCATCCCCTGGTGTAAAGAGAAGCCTCTGGTGAGTTACTCCTGCGCTGTAAGTTTGGACTTGTCAAGAGTTTGAGCTAGAGTAAGGTGCAAGCTGGGCTCAGCAGGGCCGAGGACGTGGTTGGTGTCTGCAGAGCTGCTGGTGCAGTCTGTGTCGTGGCGGCTGCTGCCTCGGTACGTGATCTGAGCGGCTTTCCTTATTTTTTAGACAGCCACAGAAATGAGATGTTTCAGATCCATATGTTCTTGTGCTTCCTTGAGTAGCAATCATGCCTGAAAGCTATTTTCCACATTTGGTTCAGATTATTATTTTCTCCCGTACAATCCTTACCACGACATTACATGCCTGTGTCATGGTCATATCGGCCTTTTCATTTTTTGAAGACAGTTTGTAAGCTTAATGCTGTGACAAACAGCTTACTTAGCAGCAAGGAAAGCTGGGCTAAGCACATTAGGTATGCGCTGCATTGATTTCCCCTTCAGACCCTCAGTGCTGAACACAGCTCGCTCAGAAATGAGCATGAACTCTTCCGTAGTAGAGCTCAGCTGAGTGTTGTGGCAGAGAGGCCTTGGGGTGTGTTGGTGGAGCGCGGCGGCTGGTGCCCCCGGGGAGCGAGCCCTTGGCTGGGGAGATGGCCCGCTTGCTTTGCACCTGGGCTCTCTTGCTGTGGTCACGTTCTGGCTCCAGGATGGTCTCTCATAGCAGCGCGTGTGGTTCCAGGTGCTTTTCTGTGGGTGGGAGAACACCTGGGGCTCTGGACAGCCAGCGTGTGGTGTGATCAGTACAAAACAAAAAGGAATAAATGTTTCTGAAACAGGTTCCTGAAGGAGAGATTTGGGGTTTGTCTGCAGACCTTTCTGTGGGCGTGTGGCAGTAAGTAAGGGAGCACAGGGAGGAAAGGGGAGGTGGTTGATTATTAACTAAAATTCAGTAATGTACAGAAAAGTGGCAGGTGCCAGATGGTGACAGACTCGTGGAGATTCACACCTGCATCGCTCTGTAAGTTTGGGAGGTTCCTTCCCACGTCGGGCTGGACCTGGAGCAAAGGAGCACTCAGGTTGGATGTAAGCAGTGTTAGGGTTGTGCAAACAGAATTTCACTACCGCCGCCTCTAGCTGTGTCAGGGGAAGAGGTGTCTCTGTCACTGATGTCAGTAGAAGGGGCTGATAAACACAGGAGGTGGCTTAGTGAATTAATTGTTTTTCACATGATGTCTTTGCTGGTTGGAAACCTGCTACAAGCATTGAGCGTTAAATTACCAGCATATAAGGTCTAAAAAAGAGGTTTTGTTTCTGGGTGTTCATGTTCTAAACAGAGATGACAAAATATATTGTGAGAGCCAGTGTGTTAACTTAAAGTTATTCTTAATTACAGTAAAAAGTTAATGATAATTATTACAGAGGAAATGTGTCAGACCCAGGGGAAACAGCCGTAGTATTAGAATGAGAATTGTGCAAATTATTGGATATCATGAGTATGACATGGAAACGTGAGTCCAGGAAGAAATTATAGTGATGGCAGCGGCTGCGTGGGGATACCCCGGAGGATGTTACACCTGCCCCCCGCCCTGTCACTGAGCGCTGCAGCGTGGTTTTGTGAAGTGGACCCACCCGGTACTGTGAGATAAGTCGTCGTCATCCGATCAGGAGGTTTGTGCAGTGATCTTTGCAGGGTGCTGCCCCGCACGGTGTGTGCGAGCTGTCAGAGGGGTGCGGAGTTAGCGGGGGCTCCGTGCGCAGCCCTGGCCGCAGCGATGCGCCGGCTGCGCCCTGGGGAGGGGCCCTCCCGGGTCGGAGACCTTGCAGCTGCCACCTGGTTGGATTCAGGAGGAAGCGGTTCAGCTGAACAACTGCAGGCATCAAAACAAAACCCATCATTCAGGTTTTTTCTCGTTGGGAAGGTGCGAAGTCATTTATTAAAGAGACAGGAGCTGTCAGTTAAGACCATAAAGGATGTGTTGATCAGGAGTGACCCCACTGCGTCTGGAGGCGCTGCCATCGCGGTGTGCAGCTGGTAGGACGTGCCAACGTGCTGAGGGCACTTCTTGTGGCAAACGTCGTGGAAGGGTTGGGGGGGTGCGTGTGCAGTCTGGGGAGAAGCCTCACCTCCGAGCTGGCAGCTGCGGTGGGAGCCCGGGGACTGGAGCTGAGACATGGGCATTGTAGATCTGACACATCCAAGGCTGCCTCAAGGTGGGCACGGCTGCTCGTGGCATCACCAAGGAATGATAAAGGTCCCCTCTGACTCATCTCATGAACCAGCCGATGACAAGAGTCTGCTGGCACTGGAAGTCATCCCTGTGGGCTGCCAGAACAGCAAGGGAGCAGCTGCAGCGTAAGATGCTGCATACATGACATCTGTACTCTTGGAGAAATTAAATAATTGCTATTGAGCTCTTAGAGAATTAGGACTAAATTGGTCAAATCTCAAGCTGCAGCAGTAGACCTGGTAAAATAAAACTATTTGTGAAACAGCAAGTGCTGCCTCACCGAGTACCGCCTCCACTGAAGAAAACTGTTGAAAATCAGTTCCAGCGTGTGACCCTCAAGCCCGTCACTGCGTCGGTCGATGCGGGTCTGGTGTGTGCTCACAGAACCAGGGGCCGCGAGCTGCCACGCTGGTGTTTCAGCACGAGTGGGGAGCTCAGACACCAGCAGCTGTGTGAAACCTGGACACTCCTTCCGCAGGCTCCAGGGGGTCGGACTGCCCAGCAAATCAGATGCCAGCACAGTTTCAGGAAAAACATTTTTTCACTGTGTTCACTGCTCCATTTAAGGGGCACGAGCTTCTTTTCTTACTGTTTTGAATATCCCATGAGTCTAAGATCTTTCAAAAGACTGTAAGACAGTTGTTCTCAGTGATTTTGGGACCTGCCTTTGAGCTTCATGAGGGTGATGTCAGAGTATTGCAGCTATCACAAGGAGCTGCATTTACCTTTAATGCAAACCATTGTGACCCGAAGAGCAGTGCCCATCTCTTGGGCCACATAGCTGTCAGTGCCATTAAATAACTCAAAGACCAGAGACTGCAGAGTGCAGCAATTTCCAGTATTACCAGGACTGAAGCTCTGCCTGAGGAGGATCAGCTCGTTAGCCAAAGGTGTGTCAAGAAAACCGGACATGTGGTGACCCAGGAGGAGCTGCTGCCCCCAGCCCTCAGCATTTCATACAGCGAGTGGGACCAGCGCGGATGGAGCTGGGCAGCGTAACCAGGAGCAGCCGGTGACAGGTCCCAGCGTCACTGTCAGGAGGAAGGGACACCCGGGTACCAGCTGAGTGCTGGCGTGGAGGCTTTGTAACAGAAACACAAAGGGTGGTGTGATTAAAATATCAGTGGAAATGTCTGTATGAGAAGCACCAAGAGAGACAATCGATCGGGGACCAGAGGCATGGCCCGTACTGACAACCCCAAACACGCTCAGCAGTGGAACCTCTCAACGCTGGAGGCTCTCTTGCCGCCTGCGGTGCAGATGCTGCGTTAGGTAGAAGCCCCGTGTGCTGGTAAAGGCGCCGCAGGCGACTCGTCGGCAGAGCACCCGCCCTCTGATAACGGGAGGGTGGCGACAAGGTCCGCGCATGCTGCGTGTGCCGTTCTCACCCCGTCGGTCTGCAGGAAGACAGGCTGCAGTCACTGCGTACCAGCAGCGAGGAGAGAAGGTGGTTGTCAGCAGCCTTGCTAGGGTTGGCGAGGACGAAGCAAGAAAGAGTCAGGACAAGGATCATGTCATAGTAACTGTTGACTCCTACAGGGTCTGAAAGATCTGTCTGAAGTATAGTTTGGTTTTGCCAAACAGGAGGAAACCAGGAGACAGGGTGAGAACTTCACAGCCTTGTGCTGTCACACAGGTGACCTCCATCGGGGTGTTTGGTGGGTCACACGTTGGCTGTTCTGAGTACGTGGTCATGGGAGTGTGGGTGGGACAGAGTCGACTTAGTGGGAAAAGTTAAATACAGTCCAAATCACCTTCTTCGGGGAGGTCTTGCACTGAGTTTCCTTGGTTTAATTCCTGTCGTGATGATGCAGCGATGACCAAAATGGACAAAAGCCAGTGGCCGAGGACAGGCTGTCAGTGAAGGGCTGTGCTCTGACTTCAGGTGCTGAGGCTCAGGCCTCCTATCAGGTACGACTAAACACTGGGCTTTTTGAGCTTTAATCTTTTGCTTTATGGGTGAGGATTCTTTTCTGGTGTTGCAGGCTGGGGTCTGACCAGAGCAATCTGTGTGAATCACTTCAGACACGCGGGCAGCAGAGCACCAGGCGGGGTGGCCAGGCAGGTTCTGGTGGTGCCTTCGGTGCCATTTGAGGGGCTGATCCAGAAACGGCACCTGCCGGCGTTCGGGGTCAAAACAACCCGAGAGTGCCGGGGGGGGCTCCGGCTGTACAAGGAGTTGAGGCGGGTCTGCGGGCCAGCCTGCTGCTCCTGTGCCTTCCACCACAAAGCTCTCGAAGTGATTTAGGTGCGATGGGTTGGATTCCTTAGAGCCACATTTCTTTTCAAAGACTGAGGTGGGTTTTCTAGAAGAAGAGACTTTGAGCAGCGTGATGTGTACGTGCTGCAGACCTGACTCTGTCCAGCTCGGGTGTGTAGTTTGTGAGCTGAGAAGAGTTTTTGCTGAGCTCCGTAAGAGGGTTGTACTGGCTTCGGCAAAAAGTCCGCTTCTCCTTTCGCTGACTGAGACCATCCTGGGTGACCCGGGAGGGATGTGGGAACGGGGCGTGCATGCGGCGGTGCTTCCCCAGCGCGCTCTGTCCCTGTCAACAGCTTGTGGCTCGGAGGTTCTCCATCCAACGTGTGTCCTGTGTGCAGTAACGCTTAAGGGGCTGCCTTTCCAGGAGCTTATCCAGTTGCTCCTTGATTCCACAATATTTAGCACAGTATCCCATGGCAAGAAGAAACTTTATCCCGTGGCATGTGAATAATGCAGTTTATTTCAAAGGTTATCTTCTAGGTTTATTTGATGTGGCCTAGTCCTTGTGCTGGAGAAGGCTGAAGGCGGGCCACCGCTGCCCCCTCTGTAGCACTCAGGATCTGCTAGAACCGTTTTCCCTGGCTTGGGTTTGGTCCAGGTTAAGTGGTACTAAGCAGCCCCGTTCCTTGCACAGAACATTTTTCCATACTTTGGACAGTTCATGTCATCTTTCTATTTTTTCCAGTTTTGTTGTATTCCTTTCCAAAATGGGGGATCAGAGGTGCTGGGTGGGGGCACTTGGGCTGCGCCCGCAGTATAATGTTCCTCTGTCTACCTCACTCTTTGCTCATTGTTCCCGACCGCCACAGGACGTGAGGCTGATGCTCTTCATGAACTGTCTACCACATCCCCAAGTTCTTAATCCTGGTACTAATGGTCAGCTCAGAACCTCTGATTTTATGTATGAGGAGAGAATTCTTTTTTCCCATGTGCATCAGTTTTTCTCCACCCTACATTTCATCTTACATTTTAAGATCTTTTTACAGTTCTCACAGTTTTCCTCATCTTTATTATCCTGAATAATTGAGCATTATCAGCAAACCTTGTTACCTCTCTTTCATTCCTCTCATAAAAGATCTAGGACTATGTTGAGCAGCATAAGTCCTGGCACCAATCCCCATGAGACTCCACTGCTGACCTTTCTTCTGATGTGAAATCCAATCATTTACTTTTATTTTAAACCTTTTAACAAATTTAACATGTAAAAACCTTCTTTTTTTATCCTATGGCTTCTTAGCTTCCTCAAGAGATTTTAATGAGACACCTTGTCAAATGCTTTTGGAAATCTAAGTAGACTTCAGTTAAGTTTTTGTTGTCAAATAACTCAGATCTCTGCTTTTTTCCCGTCATTCCCTCTGGCTGCCTGGCAGTTCACCCCTTGCCCTGTTCTGGTGTTGGCCCACTGCACCTCTGGAACCTGGTTGTGGTTCTGGGGATATTTAATTCTAGCGAGGACTTGCTGAAGGTGCTGCTGAAGAGACGGTTGAGTTCCGCTGTCTCTTCGCTGTGTGACCCTCCAGTATAACCCCAGCAGGTCCCAGCTGCCTCTCCCTGTGCCGTGCTCGTGTAGGTCACCCCCTTAGCCCCGTGCTGTGAAACGCTGCCTCGTCAGGTGCTGCACAGTCCTCAGGTCATTTGAGCATTTCGAACCAAAACCACACAAAAAAAGACGATGTGTTTGTTCCCAGGAGACGCCCAAGCCGGCGCTGGGCAGTGTGGGTGCAGGAGCTGGGCTCTGGGGGAGAGTTCCCGAGCAGCATCAACACAAGCCCTTCTGCACTGATGGGTTTTGGGGACTGGACGTGCTTCCTGACGGCACTGGCAGTGGCACTGTAGGTTGGGGTTTTCCCACTGCCTAGTGGGAATCCCAGAATTGCTAGAGGAGAGGAGGGACCTCCCTTATCTGCACCCGTATGTGCTTTATCATAGGATCACAGACTGGTTTGGGCTGGAAGGGACCTTAAAGCCCATCCAGTGCCACCCCCCTGCCCCGGGCAGGGACACCTTCCACTAGCCCAGGTTGCCCAAAGCCCCATCCAGCCTGGCCTTGAACCCTTCCAGGGAGGGGGCAGCCACAGCTTCTCTGGGCAACCTGTGCCAGGGCCTCACCCCCCTCACAGGGAACAATTTCTCCCTTAGATCTCATCTAAATCTCCCCTCTGTCAGTTTAAACCCGTCCCCCCTCGTCCTATCCCTCCCCCCTGATGACGAGTCCCTCCCCCCTTTCCTGTAGCCCCTTTCAGTCCTGGGAGGCCGCTCTAAGGTCTCCCCGGAGCCTTCTCTTCTCCAGCTGAACCCCCCAACTCTCTCAGCCTGTCCTCACAGGGGGGTGCTCCAGCCCCCCGAGCATCTTCGTGGCCTCCTCTGGCCCCGCTCGAGCAGGTCCATGTCCTTCTGCTGTTGGTGCCCCCAGAGCTGGACCCAGCACTGCAGGGGGGTCTCCCGAGAGCAGAGCAGAGGGGGAGAATCCCCCCCCTCGCCCTGCTGCCCACACTGCTCTGGGTGCAGCCCAGCACACGGGTGGCTTTCTGGGCTGCCAGCGCACGTTGCTGGCTCACAGGCAGTTTTCCACCCCCCAAGTCCTTCTCCTCGGGGCTGCTCTCCATCCCCTCCTCGCCCAGCCTGGGTTTGTGCTTGGGATTGCCCCGACCCATGGGCAGGACCTTGCCCTTGGCCTTGTTGGACTCCATGAGGTTTGCCCATCCCACCTCTCCGGCCTGTCCAGGTCCCTCTGGATGGCACATCCCTCAGTGTGTCACCGCACACACAGCTCGGTGCTGTCTGCAAGCTTGTGAGGGTGCCTCGATCCCACTGTCATTAATGCAGATGTTAAATAGTGACCCTTGAGGGACACCCCTCGTTACTGCAGTTCACAAGACAAGACTCTCACTCAGGACACCGTGGTAGCTTTCCCAAGTGGGACATTGAGCCATGTGTTGGCCGGCTCCCTGCTCCTTCCTGTTGCCGGAGCCTTGGCCCATGGGGCAGCAGGGTGATGGACCTGCAGCACCTTCCTTCTCTGCTGGCACCCCCGTCAGATCAGGCGTCGCTTCCCACCGTCCCAGCCCCATCCCGTTGTGGTTGTCCCCGCAGCCTGGGCACCACGAGTGGCAGAGCTCTGCCACCGCAGGGTACTCGCGGAGCTCCGCTGTCTGCTCGCTGGCCCCGGTGGCTTCTGCCTCTGTCTGGTTCCGCACCCGCCCGCAGAGACGCGTCAGTCTCGGATCCGTCTGCCCACAAGTCTCTGTGCTCCCGAAGGGGAAACCTCCCCACAACAGGGAGACGAAAACTGTGTTTAGTTTCTCTGCTGCTGCCTGACCTTCCCTGGCTGCTGCTTCGACACCACGATCATCTGAGCCCAAAAGGCTCTGGGGGGCTCCCTGCTCCCTATGCCCTTGGAGTTTGTATTGGTTCTGATGTCTTTGGCCTGTCATAGTGTGTTTCTACATTGAACCTGCAGGAGATCACGATTCTTTCCATGTTCCTCATTTAAATAGGGCTTCAGCTTTGTGAAGGATGTTTTCTTGGTTTTATTAATCTCTATTTCCCTTCTGCTTAGCCATGCCAGCTTCTTCCTGTTCTCTCTCAATCTGTGGCATGTATTTGTACTGTGTCTCCAGCACGGTGCCCTTAAACGGTCTCCATCTGTCTCCTTTGCTGAGGATGGAATAAATCCACATTGTAGAATTTGGATTTTCTAGGACTTGTTTATATTATCTATAGAAATGTGCATTGTCCTTTCCCGAATGCATGTTGGGCAAGAGGCAGACACAGTGTTCTTTAATCTCCTGTCGTTCAGGCAAAGGGAGATTTTAGGTGTCATCTGTCCTTTCCCAGTACACGTGACAGTGGAAGGCAGCGGTGGGGCGAACTCCTGTAACATCCCTCTGTTTGGGACCATTTTCCCCTTTAAATACGATCAGTATGAATCTTGTGAGCTAGTGCTACACGCGGAGATGTGAGGTGCTGTTGCGTGCCACCTTGTCTGTGTCTCTCTGCATCCGCACAGCCAAATGGCTCCGACGTCAGCGCTGAACAATGCTGCTTCTGCGGAGCAGAATTCCCACAGGTGACAGCGGTGATTTGGCAGCACGAAGCGCGGCTCCGCAGCTGCCTTTGCCTCCTCTTTCAGCAGACACCGTTTTGCGCCGTTTGCTGAAGGAGCGATGGGGGAGGCTGCGGGTGATGGCCTGAACCCGTCTCCCCGCAGGCCGAGACCACGCTTGCTCGTCCGTGGTCGTCGGCGTCAGGCCCAGCCTGGCTGGTGGGGAGCGTGTCCAGGGGAAGGGGCTGGGCGGCATCGCCTGTTCAGCTGCAGTGCCTCTTCTGGCAAGGCAGGAGAAAAATCCAGGACAGAGAGCGTCCTCTGCCAGCATAAAACCGAGCCTGATTATTCCAGGGGCTCATCTGTTGTGCATCTCTGCGATGGCATCTTCTCCACTCGACTGCTTTTCGGTGTTCACAGCAAGGTCTTAACAGCTTCCTCAGTATCACTGCAAGTCTGAAGTCCAGGCAAAACATGTCCTGGACTTTCTTAGACTTCTTGTTCCCTTAATGAGCTCTCTTGTTTTAATGTTTTGCTTAATGCCTTAGAAGTTACCAGCTTGGTGTGTTTACATGTAATGAATCCAGTACCGAATATTTTCTGTGAAAACTGTCCAGGTTTGAATGGGGAAGATGCTGCTTTTCAGTGCCTTTCACTGATGGTCTTCCTCACTGTCTGCAATAGCTGATCTTCAGCATTTCTCTGGTACTCACAGCCCATGTTTCATCTGGGACTAAGCAGTTCTGGCTTTGGGTTTTTAACCGGTGTCTGAAAGGTGTTCAACCAGCGCTGAAGGGAATGTGCTCTCAGACAACAAATCCTCCCTGGGGGCTTGCTGCGCTTCCCCATCGTGGCTGCGGCTGTGGCTGGGAGATGGTTTCTTCTGGAGTTAGAGTTGCTTTTCAACTGTCAGTTTGCTTTTGACGTAGTTCATAATCAGTGCCTTGATGAGCTGCCTCCTGGCTGAATTAAACAGAAAATCTTACTGATGATAATCAGCGCTTCAGGACCGGTTAGGGGCATAAATAGGCTCCTTCATAGCCCCCTCTCCGTTCCTGCTGTCCTTTGCTGTCATTACAGAAGCACCACTGTCGCCTGCGTTCCCAGAGTTTCCTCATCCACAGTGGAGCTGTAAGTGGTTTCCTTTTCCATTCAGGACAGGGCTTTTCTCAGTTTCACTTCTGACGTTGCTGAGGTCCCCTGGCTGCCGGTCTCTGGGCTGGAAGCTCTTCAGAGGCAGCAGTAAGACCCTTCAGACCTGCTCCTTTCCTCTTCTCCAGGCTGCTGCTCTCAGGAAACATTGGAGACAAGACACTTGATCTTGACCCGCTCTGGTGGTGGTTGTTCCCTCGGGGTCAGGCGAGCCGAGGCATACACCCGCGCGGCAGAGAGCAGGGCTGTGGCACCAGCCCCTGCCGAGCGCTCGGCTCCGGCTCCGGCGCTGCGAGGGACGCGGAGCTGGGCAGACAGTGCAGTAGTGATGTGCCCCGTGGATCCCAGAGCTCCGCGACAGGCCTGTTCCCTGCTGATGTCTGCTAGAAGCTTGACTGTTGGGCCTATAGACCCAAGGGTGATCTGTGAACTCCCTCCCTAAATCGTCACCTGCTCTGTCAGGTGAGACGGGGGTAGGAAGGAGCCTGGGGGCCATCTCCCACGTCCTGGTTCACTGCTAGCTTGCTCCGTGGGATAAATCTGATCCAGGCCAACTCGCGCTCCTGGACAAGCCCAGCCATAGCGCAAGGCCAACCCTCGCCAGAGGCAGCGTCTAGAAGGCAGTTTGGCTTTGTTGCAGCTTTGGTTTTGGGGGGGAAGAAGAAAGTTTGTCCATAAAGGTTCAGGGTGTACCAGGCTTTTGGGGCCAGAGCATGGTCTGTGCCCCACTTACTATAAATCATCCTCCTGTTGTGGGAGGTGTTTTCTGCAGGAGGTAGCTGAGCAGAATTAAACTCCTGGCACTGACTGGCTGTGGGTGTTGAACACCACAGTGTGTGAGTGCGGTTTCTACCGGCAGAGGCCTGAAACAGTCCAGCTCTCCACCAACATCAGCCTAAGCTGAACTGAAATTTTTCTTGAGGGAGATTTATCTGAAAGTTCCCAGTGAGTGGCCTTCCATCACCCCCCCGTTCACCTGCTTCAGCAATATTACTGCTGAGTTGTGCGACACCTTTTAAGCATTTTCTTATGGGACTAATCAAGCCAATCAGTCAAACCAGGCTTTTACTTTCCTGCTGGGCCTTTTATCTTCCAGGTGTCTTCGGGACTCTCTCCTCTTGACCCACATCCTTCTAGGAGGGTGGTGCCAAGAACCGGGCAGCCGGAGTGTTACCTAACTTTAGTAACGTGATTCGCGTCACTTGGTGGTAGGTGTCTGCCGTGTGGGTGTCTGAGCTCATCGCCCCGGCGCGCCCTGGGAGTCGGTGCAGATGTGTGCAGTCAGTGGAGCCAGGGGTGCCATTCATCTGCCAAAATGTAGGCGGTCATTTCAGCAGGGGATGAATCACCGCTCCATTGACTTCACTGAATAGCTCTCCATTGAGGCTCAAAGGAGCCCAGAGCGACTCGCTCGCTGTAGGTGCTCGTTTCATACACACCCACGTTTAACTCGATGCCTCCCAAGGCCACCGCAGCATGGGGTAGGGCAGAGGATTACTCCAGGCCTTAGACAGCGCTCCTGGTTATGTATCCCCAGGCAGTCTGTCACCCCTTTTTCACAGAAGTGTGACACTGCTGCTGATGCTCAGGAGCCCAGGATGGCGTTCGTGGCCTCTCCTGCCGGCTGCCTGCCCGGACAGTCCTCCTCCATCTTCTGTTTTTCTGCTCCCAATTCCTGACTGTAGTACCTTGCACTTTTCCTCTTTCCTCTGGTATTTCCAGACCGTTTCTCCAGTGATAGTACCACGTGAATCCAAATCTGCTCTTCCAACGTGCTGCTGCTCTCTCAGATGGGAACTTCTACAAATTTAAGTTCACTCTCTGTTACATCCTAATCATTAAGGAAAACATTGAGCTTGTCCCAAGACAGACCCTTGTGAAATCCCACTTGATACATCCTTCCAGTGAAAAATGTGTCAAACCAGCTATTTACTCACCTTGCAGTACTTTATATTCCCCTTGTTTTTTATGAGAATGCCTTGTGAGAGCATTCAAAATGCTTAACTGACATCAAGATACATATCATAGAACTGCCTTTCCCATGTTCATGAGACCTATTATGTTCAAACAGAAATTAGGTTCATTTAGCACAATCAGTTCTTTCAAATCCATGCCACCTGCTATTTATCACCTTTTCTTCTAGATGTTTTATTAAACTGTTGTGCTGTTTGTTAGAAGATTTTCCTGGGAATTAAAGATGAGTTCCTTCATTTTATATTTCCTTTGATCTTTCTGCTGCCTCTTTTTAAAGATGAGCAACATCCCTTTTTCAGATCTTCTGGAGTGTCGTGCATCCCCTGCAAGCCCTCAGAGACAGCCCATCGTAGATGGCAGATCCTTCCCGCTGGCTGCCTCGGCACTTTCAGTGAACTTCCCCAGGCCCAGACAATTGAAAAAAACTCTCAATTCTTCTGGTTTTTCACCAGGATGACTGGAGTTAACTGGAGCTATTTAGTACAGCCATAACCATGCTATTTGTTTAATTGTTCATTTGGTAGATCTGTTAGGTTTGTCCCTCTAAAGAGTCAAAAAGTTACTAAACAAATTTGCCCTAGTCGAGCGTCACGTGCATTAACTCTCTGTAGTTTGGTTTCAACGCCAGACAAACCAGCAGAAGGTCTGGCACTCGACGCTGCAGGAGCGAGACATTCTGGTGGACCTTGTGTCATCTTGAGGAGCAGCTCTGAAGAGCTGTGCCCCGATGCCTCTGCATGGCCGCATTAGCACCTCCCTTTATTCATTCACCAGTTACACGTAGGGCGCAGTAATCTGGCAGTGAACTTGAGGTGCTGTTTTCCATCGGGTATCGTAACTTTATTTAAACATTTATGTCACAAGATTTTTAAATCATTATTTTGCCTAATCTTTCTCTGATACCTTAAAATAACTCCCTACTACATCTTATTTTTTTAAAGTTCCTATTTTTATTTAGACAAAAAAATTTTTAAAAATGAGTAATTCAGGTTATTTTTTCAGTATGACACTATCACAGGTCTTTGGTTACACTGCTTCATCTCCTTCCCCAGGCTGATTTTTATTGCTTTTTCCAGCCCTCGGAGCTCCAGCAGTGCCGATCAGTGGCATCTCTGGTGTCTCTCTACTCCCCCGCAATTCCAGTTCACAAAAACGTGGAGACTTTTATTTCCCTTTTTGTATACATCTATCTATAGAACTAATTAGTGTGGTTCTATCCAGATGTGAAGGTGTCCAGTGGATCCTGCTGTAGTCAGTTGTGAACTGAAGGGGTTTTGGGTGCCTCTAGAATTAGATCGCAGTAGGCAGAGGGTTCACAGGTTCTGGAGGGACTTAAACTGGGAGTGCTCTTGCAAGTCTAATGTCATAAATCCCCCTGTGGACAATACTTAGGAAGAGCATGAGCTAAACCAAATAAATGCCCAGCAGTTCTCAAAATCCCACAGGTAGCTCTACAGACGTACTTTGGGAGCATTCAGGGGCAGGAGGTAGTGTGCTGGGGAGTTTTCCTGTTGTTTCTGACAAGTTTAGGGTTTTGAATTAGGGTACTTCTTGCCAGTTTTTTTGTAAGAGGAGGAATAATTCAGAGGTGGCGGAAAAAAATCAAATATTCTTTCTGCAGGGTAACTTTTGGTAAGAGTAGCAGCAGGTTGAACTTATTTAAAGGCTTACGTTATTGCAGGAAATCTTGGTAGATGAGGATTGGTGGGGGAGGCTGGGTGAAATTGTACTTAGGGTACAAACAGTTTTGTCAAGAGTTTGTTCAGTTTATTACGTGGGTGAAACAACCACAGAGGAATTAGAGGTACAGAATTTTCTTTCATCATGGATTCCTCAGTTTCTCATTGACAAAGCCATCGCAGCAGGACTAATTGGGCACTTCAGCCCACCGCCACGTAAAACAGAAATCATGGCTTTGTACATAAACATTTGTTTCCCTTTCCTTCTCTCTTTCTCTTGCACAAACATGTTCTTGTAGAGGTGGCGGAATTTGCTCTTGGTATGGGGTTAAGATTTGGGACAGGTCATCTACAAGGGATTGACATGTCGTATGGAAAAGGGGGGATATTCCTGTGGATGGGAAATGTGTTAGGTCTAGCTCTCTTCCTAAATGGTAAGTCAGAGCTCAAACAGAAGATAAAGGCTTATCGCAGAATCACAGAAGGGTTTGGGCTGGAAGGGACCTTAAAGCCCGTCCAGTGCCACCCCCTGCCCCGGGCAGGGACACCTTCCACTAGCCCAGGTTGCCCAGAGCCCGGTCCAACCTGGCCTTGAACCCTTCCAGGGAGGGGGCAGCCACAGCTGCTTTGATACAGGAATCGTGGTTTGAGGTTGTCTGCCTCTTGTTACATGGACAGGGGGATTGTGTTACCGTAATGACCTCTTCTGGGCGTGGTAGTTACGAGTCTGCTTCCAGCAGGACACTCCACACGTGGAAGAGAGGGTTTTGTTGCAGAGGGAAAAGTTTTATGCATATTGAGGAATATATGAATAACCAGCTCTGCTTTTGAAAGACAGGCAGTGTGTTGAAAATGTGACATAAAGGGATGACTCTGACAGCAGCTGCCTCCCTTCAAGCGGTTCACAGAGTTTTGTTGAAGTTTACCCATGTACTTTGTTCCATGAAGTCACTGGTGTTATGGACACCCTGTTTTTTCATGGATATTTTCACAGATATTGCCTAAGCATGTCCAAAATCATAGCGCAAAGTGAGATACCAGGGAGGTCCAAGGAATTCAGGCTTGTGTGTTGCGTTGGCTTCTGTGGACAGTGTCTGTCTGTCTTTCAGGCTGCCCCAGCACCTGCAGCTGTGCATGTGTTGGCTTTTCGATCACCTTCCCTTGGTCTGGAGAACAAAGGAATGTTTCTATCGGTCTCGCTAGGAGCTAAATCCTGTTGTGGTGTTCACGGCGGAATGGCAGAACCACCTCCCCGGGAAGGGGCTGCGGTGCCTGTCAGTGCAGCGCTGGCAGACGAGGCTGCGGGGAGCCGTGTCCTGTCCCGGGGCTGCTCGGCCACAGTCCCCGGCCACTGAAGCGCACACGGAAACGTGGGTGCCCAGCCCAGCCCACGCAGTGGCCCTCCGGGACCCCCGACCCTGCCGCGCTCACCAGGGCCCCGTGGGGCGACGCGGGGTGGGGGGGTGCGGCCCGAGCCCCGTATCCCTGCAGCGAGGGGCCGGCGCGGGGC
The DNA here is from genome assembly GCF_031877795.1 of Strix aluco. Taxonomy (NCBI): domain Eukaryota; kingdom Metazoa; phylum Chordata; class Aves; order Strigiformes; family Strigidae; genus Strix; species Strix aluco. Next base: position 88,845,738 of record NC_133935.1, on the reverse strand, counting down.
GTGTGCCTGCAGCGGAGACGGCACCGCGCATGGTGGGGCACCTCGTACCGCAGTGTGCGAGCCCTGCCCGCGCCCTGCCCGCGCCCTGCCCGCTGCCCCGCTGCTCCCCCGGCCCTCGGCAGCGCGGCCCGCTGCGGGGCCGGCCCGCGCCATCGCTCCCTCGCCGCCTCTCGCCCCTGCCTTGGCGTGCAGAGCTCCTTCCCCGCGCTGCCGAGGAGGACCGAGGTCCCTGATTAATTCCACTCTGATGTCAGACATGCGGCTCTGCTGGGAGGGATTTGCAGGGCTGCATTTCAGCTCCCGTTTGCTGAGAGAATCCCTCTCCCGACTCCCCTCCCCGCGCGCCCCCCGCCCCTCCCGGCGCGCGTAGAGGTGGTTTGTTGGCAGGGTCGCGGGCGGCCGGGGTCCGCGCGGAGCTGCGCCTCCACTCCTCCATCTCCACCGCTGGATTTTCCCCGTTCTTCTCATCTGGCCGCGGCGGAGGGCAGGGAGAGCGGCTTTGTTAAACTAGGACAATGCAATGCATCCCCCCTCTGCTAATGACAGACCGTTACTTAGCAACACCGGGGGGGATTTTGAGAGAAGACCAGAGCGCCGGGATGAGGATATAAACTCTGCTGTTCTCCCTCCCAGGGAACTTACCAAAGAGGCATCGCTCCTTTCGTCAAGCGTCTAATTTTTTCATACGAGAGGCAACCGGAAAGTCTCAGAGAGCTGCTTCCCTGATGGATGGCTGGCTGCCTCCCCCCGCACCTCCTCTGCTCAGGCGCTCCACTCTTCAGTTATATGCTAAGGGCATCATTTAAAGGGAAGCCCCGAGTGGGATCAGTAAGCTCCCTGCATGCGTATGCAGGTGACTGAGAAGGGGACCGGTGGGCAGAAGGGTGATCCAGGCAGCCGGGGCTTTCCTCCACCTACACGTTGAGGGAAAGTAGCTTTCGTCTTTTTGTTCTGACTTTGGGCAAGGGAGGGAGGGAAGCAGACTGTGCCCAACTCCTTGCTGAGATGAAACGGTCGATGAGAAGAGGTCTCCTTGTCACAGGCACAAAGGCCACCTCCGCCTGGCAGCATGGTGCTGAAATCTAACCCTAGCATCATTCTCTTGTGCTCTTTCCTGCCCAGTGACTACATCATTGAGGAGAAGACGGCCGTGCTGCAGAAGAGGGAGCATGAGGGATTCGGGTTTGTGTTGCGAGGGGCCAAAGGTAAGGGCTGCTTCTTTTGCTCGGTCCTGGGGCTGGGAGGGAAAGCTCCTTCTCCTCACTTTGCCTGGTGCTCAGGACCCCGTTTAGCTGGCTGTGCCCAGCAGCCCGCGAGCCCCTGGCCATCGGGGTCTCTTAGGGGACTCTCTTCTTCTCTGGCGGCTCGACAGCATGGGCGCAGCTTCTCTCTGGCTACGTGCATTGTACAGAAAATGCCATTTGTGGCAAACGTGCTTCTCTCGCACTTTCTGGGGTGTTTCTCTGGTACAGATGCTGATATTCGTAGCTTTGCTTTTGTAGGAGTGTTCAGCTCTGCCTGTTACTGGGCGTATGAAGTGCATCTGCTCTGTTTCAGGTGCAGATATGCCCCGTGGGCAGGGCCTGTGTCCTCCGTGGCTTTTTTTTCTTTTTTAACGACTGAAGTATTTCACTATACCTTGGCTGTGTAGAGTTGGGGTCCTTCTCCCGGGAGCCCTGGATGTGCTGGGTTCAGCCCCCACACGAGGGCAAACCAGTAGATGTCTGTTCTCCACCGCATCTTTGACCCCGTGCAGCCGGAGAGCCTCTGCTCGTGGCCGGGGCCGGCGTCCCCTGCGCAGCCCCGGAGCCCCCGGTACCTTGGACCGGCTGGTTACTGTGGTGCCTCTTGCCAGAAACCAATCTTATTGCTACAGAAAAAGAGAGTCCCCTGGGGACTGGGAATGAGCGTGCTCCTGTTCGCAGAGGAAACAGGCTCGGGAGGCAGGTCCGCCTCCGGCTGCAGAGTCCTCGCTCCAGCAGTTGCAGACCGAGGGCTGGGGAGAGCCGCGGGCATCTCGGAAACGCCGCGGCTGCGAGCAGAGGCACGGCCACGCGTGCTGCCGTCCCCTCCTTGCGTGCAGGCTGCGAGATCAGGGAGGGAGAGCTCGAACCCACGGCCGCCAGCTCCTTTGGTAGTGCTGCTCCTTTCTTGGACCTCAGTGTGGCTGAAGATCGTTGTGATTTGGGCTTTTATCTCGGGTGTGATTTTCTGTGGGGATTCCTGAATTGTCTTTGTTCTGCCCGTAGCGCGAAAGGGCTCAGTGTGCCAGTGGGTGTGTTTGCGTTCCTGGCAGAATATGGTTGCTGTCTCTTCCTCCCCTCTCTCCCCTTCCCTGTATATGTGTCATATGTGTCTGTCCGTGTGCTGCTCACATCACTCTGTGTAACGTCAAGTGAAACTTCAGGGCTCAAAATGGCACCCATTTTTTTTGCCAGATCAGACTTGCAGCTATTGTGTTAGGAAAAACGGGATAAATTTTGTCTGGTTTCCTTCTTTCTTTCTTTTTTTCTTGTTTGCCCTCCTAACATTTGTAGGCTCTGTATTTTCCTTTGTCTGCTGAGGCTGAAAGACGGGACTTGGAGCGGATTAATCAGTGGGCGTGAGGTTGTGTGGGACTTGGGTCTGGCTTAGGGATTCGCAGCCCGGCGTTGCTGCAGGGGACACCGAGCAGCGCGTGGCTGCAGAGGGCCCTGGCTTGGAAGCCCTGGCAGGGTGGGCACGGGCTGTCGTGCTGCCATCTGCGACGGGTGCTGCTGAGTCTGCTGAAGCCCCTCGGGGAGCAGCATCCTCTTGGCAGAGAGGTAAATGTGGTGGCTCTGAGTCACCCCCGTGTTTCCCAGCTGCTCAGCCTGGTGCTTCGTGCTGCCGTGGGATCTAAGCTGGGAAGAGTGCTAGGACTCTCTGTCTTGGCCCCGTCGGTGTTGCCACCGCTCACGCTTCATTTAAATGCTCCGCTTCATTTAGATGCTCCATGCAGAACACCTCAGGCCTCGGGGGGGTGAACCCGAGAAGGGGTCTGAAAACGGGAGGGGCCACAGCATCAGCAAAGTCCCTGCAGAGGGAGGGAGCTGGTTATTAAGTGAGACTCAGCCGGATGATCGTCAAAGGAAGCTGCACTTGGTGCTGCAGAGGATGGTGAAGGTCTTGCATGGCTCCTGCCAGCCTTGCTGAGGGCTGATTCTCTCCCAAGCCCAGACCTGCCCATCCATGTGAGCTGCCCCATCAGCCTCACCCGCGGCAGAGAGCAGCCTCCCCCACCCCGAGGAACCAGTTCCCCCCAGCCCGTCCCACCTCCGACCAGCACCGGGAGGAGGAGATGTCCCACTCCAACCAACGGAGCGATGGACAAAGGTCATTTTATCCCGGTCCCCACAGGAGAGGAGCAGCAGCTTTCAGGTATGGGACTTGCCTGCAGCCACGGCCGTAGGGAGTCCTGAGGAGCAGATGGGGAGCGGTGTCACAGCCGCTTCGCTCAGGACTGTGACAGAAAGTGATGTGCAGGTGGATTCATTTCTTCATTTCTTGGCCCAGAGAGACCGTCCTGACCTTTGACATACACACCTGTGCTCAAAATGCTGAAAGGTGATAGTTCTTGGCTTGTAATACCCTGAACTCAACCAGTCAGCCTTCGATGTCTAGGCTAGAGCAGCCTCCCCCTTCCTGGCTAACCAGACCACAGATCAGGCACTGTCTATTTAGTAATATGATCCATAAAATATTCATGCATCCTTCCCTGGGGCCACCCCTGTAAACAGTGGTTGTTACAGCTCACGCCGTGACTGCACCTCACATGTCTCAGCAAATCCATGCTACCAGTTCCCCGGGCAGAGGAATATTGTTCCTGAGGCAGTTAATGCCCCTTGGCATCTGGTGATGGTGGGTTCTGTGGAAGCGGGAGGGGGACGCACAGTCCTTGACTTGAGAATTTACTCTTTAATAAAGGAGTAGATGATTTTATGAATAGCAAAGGTATCACCAATAATACAAATTAAGTGTTAAAAGAAAAGCAAATGGCTCTAAGTCCTTGCTTCAGGGCACGAGCTTTCTTTTGTCTCCTTAGTCTGGGGAGAGGCCACCAGGCAGGGCATTGATGAGGTTCCCCAGGGTGGCTGCTCCCCATGGTTGTGTGTGTCCCAAAGCAGCTGAGCCACTGCACTGTTGGGGAGAAGATGCTGTACAGATCCACCGTGGGGCTGGGTTTGCTCCTGCTTCTTCCCAAACGTTGTCAATTTTTTATTTCCCCCACGCAGAGCTCAGACCTGCCTTCCGGGCTCTGCCAGCTCGCCCACCCTCCCGGCTCAAGCTGCTCCCCAGAACAGGTGCCCTTGTCACGCTGCCTGCCCCAGTGCCATGGCCTCCCCCATCACCGGGTCCTCCTGCTCTCCTCCTCTTCCTCCATGGCCTCCCCCATCCCTGGGCCCTCCCGCTCTCCTCCTCCTCCTCCATGGCCTCCCCCAACCCTGGGCCCTCCTGCTCTCCTCTTCCTCCATGGCCTCCCCCATCCCCAGGCTCTCCTGCTCTCCTCCTCTTCCTCTGTGGCCTCCCCCATCCCCAGGCCCTCCCTCTCTCCTCTTCCTCCATGGCCTCCCCCATCCCCGGACCCTCCCACTCTCCTCTTCCTCTGTGGCCTCCCCCATCCCCGGGCCCTCCCTCTCTCCTCTTCCTCCATGGCCTCCCCCATCCCTGGGCCCTCCTTCTCTCCTCTTCCTCTGTGGCCTCCCCCATCCCCGGGCCCTCCCGCTCTCCTCCTCTTCCCCCATGGCCTCCCCAATCCCCGGGCCCTCCCTCTCTCCTCTTCCTCCATAGCCTCCCCCATCCCTGGGCCCTCCCGCTCTCCTCCTCTTCCTCCATGGCCTCCCCCATCCCCGGGCCCTCCTTCTCTCCTCTTCCTCCATGGCCTCCCCCATCCCCGGGCCCTCCCTCTCTCCTCTTCCTCCATAGCCTCCCCCATCCCCGGGCCCTCCCGCTCTCCTCCTCTTCCTCTGTGGCCTCCCCCATCCCCAGGCCCTCCCTCTCTCCTCTTCCTCCATGGCCTCCCCCATCCCCAGGCCCTCACTCTTTCCTCTTCCTCTGTGGCCTCCCCCAGGCCCTCCCGCTCTCCTCGTCTTCCTCCATGGCCTCCCCCATCCCCAGGCCCTCCCTCTCTCCTCTTCCTCCATGGCCTCCCCCATCCCCAGGCTCTCCCGCTCTCCTCCTCTTCCTCCATAGCCTCCCCCATCCCCGGGCCCTCCCTCTCTCCTCTTCCTCCATGGCCTCCCCCATCCCCGGGCCCTCCCTCTCTCCTCTTCCTCCATGGCCTCCCCAATCCCCAGGCCCTCCCTCTCTCCTCTTCCGCCATGGCCTCCCCCATCCCCGGGCCCTCCCTCTCTCCTCTTCCTCCATGGCCTCCCCCATCCCCGGGCCCTCCCGCTCTCCTCCTCTTCCTCCATGGCCTCCCCCATCCCCGGGCCCTCCCTCTCTCCTCTTCCTCCATGGCCTCCCCCATCCCCGGGCCCTCCCTCTCTCCTCTTCCTCCGTGGCCTCCCCCATCCCCGGGCCCTCCCGCTCTCCTCCTCTTCCTCTGTGGCCTCCCCCATCCCCAGGCCCTCACTCTTTCCTCTTCCTCTGTGGCCTCCCCCAGGCCCTCCCGCTCTCCTCGTCTTCCTCCATGGCCTCCCCCATCCCCAGGCCCTCCTTCTCTCCTCTTCCTCCATGGCCTCCCCCATCCCCAGGCTCTCCCGCTCTCCTCCTCTTCCTCCATGGCCTCCCCCATCCGCGGGCCCTCCCTCTCTCCTCTTCCTCCATAGCCTCCCCCATCCCTGGGCCCTCCTCCTCTCCTCTTCCTCCGTGGCCTCCCCCATCCCCAGGCTCTCCCGCTCTCCTCCTCTTCCTCTGTGGCCTCCCCCATCCCCGGGCCCTCCCGCTCTCCTCCTCTTCCTCCATGGCCTCCCCCATCCCCGGGCCCTCCCTCTCTCCTCTTCCTCCATGGCCTTCCCCATCCCTGGGCCCTCCCTCTCTCCTCTTTCTCCATGGCCTCCCCCATCCCCGGGCCCTCCCTCTCTCCTCTTCCTCCATAGCCTCCCCCATCCCTGGGCCCTCCCGCTCTCCTCCTCTTCCTCCATGGCCTCCCCCATCCCCGGGCCCTCCTTCTCTCCTCTTCCTCCGTGGCCTCCCCTATCCCCAGGCTCTCCCGCTCTCCTCCTCTTCCTCTGTGGCCTCCCCCATCCCCGGCCCCTCCCGCTCTCCTCCTCTTCCTCCATGGCCTCCCCCATCCCCGGGCCCTCCCTCTCTCCATGCCCCACGGGCCGGGTTCCTCCGGTGCTGCCCACTCGATCCCACGGTCGAGGCCGGGTTCTGGCCGCAGGGGCTCAGCGGGGGAAGGCACAGAGGGCTCGGGTCAGGGAGGATCTCTGCCTGGATGTCATCTGCTCGCTTCACAAACCCCCGCTTGCTTTTTTGCCGTGTTTTGCCTGCAGGAAGGTTAAAGTTTGATGTTCAGCGTCGGATGTTTGTGTTTGCATCTCTTTGTGTAAAGACCGGGCAGAGGAGCTGGTACTGCAGGTGCCCAGACCAGTCGCCCCGGGTGGATTTGGCAGAGCAGCCCCCCGAGCCAGGCCTTGCCGGGGTCTCTGGCAATCGGTGCATCGTTTGAGGGCTGTAGTCCTGTCTCTTGTCCAGCGCTCGGTGGGAGGCCCTCAGGCTCAGGAGCCTCTGCAAGCCGAGCTCTGGTGCTGGGGGTGCCTGGTGCCAGCTGTCCTGGGCCTGGCCGGGGTCTCTGACAGCCGCGGCTCCTGCCCTGCCTGGCCCTGGGGATGCGGGAGCAGAGCCTGGGGGACACGCAGCCAGAGCCTGAGGATCTCGCTGCTGGGCTGGGCCAGAGGGGAGCTTGTCCTCAAGCCCTGCAGTGGGTTTTGGGACACAATGCAGGTATCCTAGAGTTTCATGGAAATGGAAGAGCTCGCTGATGGTTTTCAGAACTTGGCTCTTGTGCAGAGGAGTGTTGTGACGCTTTGCGACCCTCAGGATGGGCAGGAATTGGGACTGGAGGTGTTTAGACAGAGCACGTCAAACCCCAGGTCTGTCACCCGTGTTCTGAGGGTGGTGTCTTCGTGATGGAGATCTGATGGAAGAGTAGAAACAAGGCCCAGCAGAGTCTACATATGGTGAATGCTACTTACGACACAGCTTTTATAGTAGCCTTAGAAATTTAAAAATTCAGGAGCTGAGTTTAAATAACTGCCACAGCACCCCTTTTCTCCCCACCCCCAAATACACGTACTCCGTTAGTACTTGTCACCTGTGACCACCCAGCTGCAAGCAGCTACCTGCTGCCTCAGCGCTCTGTTGGGGTATGCAGCCTCCCACCCTAGCCTCTGCACGAGACACGCCTTCAGGATTTTAGGTGAGAAATACCAAGGCAACTACGGTATTATTTTATTTTTCATGCTGTAAATGCATTTCTGGTGAAGTACCTGGGATCTTGTGGTTTGACCCCGATCTTAGCAATTTGCTCTGCTTGAATTAACTTGTAATATTTTTTACTGCTAAGTTTGGCTAGTAATAAAAGTAACTTGTCCAAGAAAAGCAGTATTTGCAGATAATAGCATGGCATAGAATAGAATATTTTCAGTTGGAAGGGACCTACAAGGATCATCTAGTCCCACTGCCTGAGCACTCCAGGGCTGACCAAAAGTCAGAGCATGTTGTTAAGTCCAAATGCCTCTTGAACGCTGACAGGCTGGGGGCATCGAGCCCCTCCCCAGGAGCCTGTTCCAGGGTCTGACCACCCTCTGGGTAAAGAAATGGTCCCTCCTGCCCAGCCTGAACCTCCCCTGGCGCAGCTGGGAGCCATTCCCAAGCGTCCTGTCCCTGGATCCTGGGGAGCAGAGCTCAGCACCCGCCGCTCCCCGTCCCCTCCCTGGGAGCTGCAGAGAGCCCTGAGGCCACACCAACGCTGGACACAGCGGGGCAACCCACTGTCTTGGCCACTGGCCATGCTGGGTTTGATGCCCCCGAGATGCATTTTGCCCTCTCGGTGCCGGGGGTCCCAGGAATCCTGCATCTCGAACCGTGATCAACTGTGATCTGCAAGAGTCAAAATCAGGAGGGGAGAAAGAGCTCTGGGGTGCGGACACGCTTCTGGCCATGCAGGCGCTGCTGGCCCAGCTCTGTGGCCCAGGTGCCCTTGGGGTGCCGCGGTGTGCCGGCAGCGATGCGCCTTCCCGGCAGCGGTGGCGAGGCGGGGGCAGAGCCGACCCCTCTCGGGGACCCTCCCCTTGGCTTCTGGGGGGCTGTCAGCACCCCCGTGCCGGAGGGCAGGATTGGGGTGCTGCAGGGCCTTTGCCCTCAGGCCTGTGCTGTTGAGGGGGTTGTCAGAGCCCCCCTGGGGTGTCCTGGCTCTTCCAGGGCTTGTCCCGCCTCTGGGCACGGCTGAAGCTGGTGGCCATGGCGTGAGACTGTGCCCCAAGAGTGGATTTTTAAGGCCGGGAAATGGCCACCGTGATCAAATTGCACAACCAAAGCTGTAGTGGTAACCTGATAGCTCCAGAGGTACGAATTACGCTCCCTGAGATTTAAATTCATGAGCTTTTGCAGTGAACAGTAGACCTCGTTATTAGGAAATTTTACCTCATTACCAGTGAGAATTTCTGTAATTTAATTCCAAACCTTTTGATTTAGTTTTGCCTTTGCCAGTTGGATAAGAGATCCTCCTTAAATTTTATCTCCTTCCTGGGTAGGCACTTAGAGATGAATTGTCACCAAATTACATACTTCTGTCCTAAAGCTTTCCTGCAGGCTCTGATCTGGGAGCGGTGTTTTGGAGGGTCTGGTCCCAGGCTGGGTTTTGTGGTGGCTGGTCTTCTGCGCTCAGCCTTCGCTCGGACTCTGTGAGAGGCATCGGTCCAGATTCCCGGGTTGCGTAAGGAGTACCAGTGTCCTCCTCCACCGGGGCTACAACCAGCTCTGAGCACTGCAGGTTGTTCTGCTTAATATCTCTTGGTTTGTTGGTGTTGGGGCTGTGGACAGTGGCTGGGCTGCTGACGAGGCTGAGATTAAGCTAATTAAGCAGGAGGCAGAGGATGACTGGACATGGCGGGAGAGGTGGGACATGACAGCGGTGAGGAGGCTGGCGAAGTTTTGGAGGAAAAGCTGGATTTTGTCAGTGCGTGCAGGGGAGCAATGCTAGAAATGGCCAAACTTCACAGATAACTGAGAGGGAATACTGGAGACCTTTGGGGTCCCCAGAACGTAACCTCTCGGCAATACCAGGTCAGACCAAGATTGAGTACAGATGTGGCAAAACTGGACTGAATGGGGGAAAAGTAGCTAGAGACAGATTGTTCATTTGGGAGGAAACTGGGGCAGCAAAAAGGAGTGTCAGTACTGGGAGAAAGGTTGCGGAGACAGGTGCCTGATGTGACAGGGGCTGTTTGTCAGGGGTTTCTGCTGGGCAGCTCTGTGCTTGCTCACCACAGCCCCAGTCGGGGCAACAAACCAAACCTGTTCTTGGGACCCTCCCCTGGGTCCCTGTTCCCTGGTCCCCAGCCATCAGCAGAGCAGCTCTGCAGATGGATCGAGTCTTGGTGCTGGGCTGGTGCCTGCCCCAGTCCCATCGGCATCCCTGCACCTCCTCCCGTGGCTGGCTCTGGGGAGGGGCAGGGGGGAGCCCTCCCCAGGTGTGCTCTGAGCCATCGCTCTGCCGTGGCCAGTGCCGACTCCAGGGTGTTTGACAGTCCCTGCTGTCTGCAGGCAGCGGGGGGGTCTGCCTGCAGCTGTGCAGGGCTCCCGTGACCAGAGGAACACGGGTTGTCCACATCAGGCTTGTGGGCTGGGCAGGCTCCCTGGGGACCCCGGCAGTCGGGGCCTCTCCATAGGGGTGGGTTTTCTGTTCACCCTGTGCCCTCGCCAGAGCGTTGCTCTCTAGAGGTGCTTCTGCCCCTCCCAGCAGGCTCTGGTGGCTTGGAAGGAGACACCCCCACCACCAAGGTCTCCTGCACGTGGCGTGGTTTGCAGGTGCTCCACAGGGTTGCTGTCAGCCTACATTTATTTCATTTAGGTCTGTTCTGTTATGAGAAAATGTGCCCGGTACCCATCGGCTTACCAAGCCAGGCAGGGTGAGGCTTTCAGGGGGAAGCTGGTTTTACAGCTTTTCTGGCACTTACCCAGGGAGCGTTAATTGCTGTGGACCGCAGGAGGATTTTCTCCCTTTGCAGGTGCTGGGCCGTAAAGTCTGGAGCAGTCTCAGTCCTGACCAGGCATTAGCACAGCACTGACACGTTTGACTGAACGATGACTAAAAGCAGCTCTAGGGAAAGCTCTGAGACAAGGCAGCGCGGTTGTGGACTCCAGTAAATGGGAGGTTTCCCCTGTGTGGCCCGAGGCTGGGTTAATGGAGGCAGGTGGGACTTCCAGTGCCGGATTGCACCTACACCCGGAGGTCACAGCTCCTCCATCTGCTGCCAGGCGTGGCCTTGGAGGCGCCTGGAGCAGTGACCCCCGCAGACCTCATCCTCTGCATGGACAGGGTGCTTTAGTTTGTATTTACTCATCCATTACTTAGAGCTTCTTTCTCGTTCCCTGTGACTGAGCATGGGGACTTCACGCAGTAGTGAGGGAGAGCTGGTTGCTTCCTCTGTCTACGTTTCTCCCCCTCCTGTATTAAATTATGCTTCTAGTATTTATTTCATAAGGATACAGTTCTGACTTCAGGATGCATTTTCTTGTTTACTGAATCTTTAAGGCACTAGTGACACTTTACAAATGGTGTATCACGGCATGCAGTTACTGTAGATATATGGCTTCCAGCCCATGGAAAATGGTGTGCCTGGAGTCCTCGTGTAACACATCAATAATGCAGGTGACAAAAGCAGCTACAAGGCTGGGTTCCAAGGTTAATTTTATCTGTATGCCCTATCAGTTTATATCTTTGATTATCAGTACAAAAAACCTGTCCTTGAACTGTCCCTCAGGTGACTCTTCTCTGAGCTGTGGTTCAGGTTTCTCCGCCGTCCGCGGGCTGTTGTCAGCCCTGTGGCGGGGCAGCGCTTCTGAACTCTGCGACTGTGGGGTCGCAGCCTGGTGGGACAGGTGTCTGGAGCCACTGGGAGAATGTGGTTTGCTCACGTCAGGCTCCTTCTCCTGGCTAGGAAACCAGTTAAATTGCCATCTACCCTACTCTATCCTCCCCAGGGATCAGGATGTCCACTTAACCTTTTCCTGCCTTCATTGTGATGGGAGGGCAGTACTGGTCTGTCACGCTGACGCTCCTGTTTTGTGAAGTACAGTGCTGATATTGTATGGAAACCATATGTCTCATTATATCAATAATTTACTTGACATTCAGAGAGCCCGAGTCTCCCCTTTTCTCATTCTCAGAGGTTCAGGCAATACACAAGGTCCTTGTCGCCTTAAACCTCATATCCTTATGGGCCTGGGTCTGGCCTAAGTTAATGGGCACCTAGTTTGCAGCTACAGTCTGCAGCACGGTTGTGTTTGTGGTTCTTTAAACTTCAGACTATTGAAAGAACTTGCTGGTCAACACTGATCCAAAGAGTTGAATTTTACACTGGGGAAGTCCTGAAGCATTTGGAGAAATCAAATGTTACACTGGCTTTTCTAAAAATAGGTAGGATGACTTGTCAACTGTTCGCCACTTCAGCTCGCTTCCATCAAAGGAAGAAGTCATGGAAAGCTGCTGATAAAAACCACGTAACACCATTCAGCATATTAATGTGTTGTCAGGCAAACTTTGTCTTGGTCTGGTGCTAGCCAATGGCTATCTGATTTAGCAGAAAAAATCTTGCATAAAAATGTTAAATAAAATAAGTATGGTAAATGATGGCAATTGTTTTATCTGTATAAAATCAGTGTCTATACATTTTAGACAAATGAAGGAGAATGTAGGTCACATTTACTGGTGTGACCTGACATCAGAGGAGACGCATGCACAAGATCATCCACTGAATCTGTTATTAAATCTACTGCTTCATTAGGGCTTTGACACAGCTCTTAAAAAATACATTGTTTTGGTAACAGACTGAGTGATGGATGACTTATCGGCCTGTTGATACAGTACATCATTATCTGTACTGCTGACAGAAGTGACCCACGCTTTCTGCACACATCAGCTGAGGTGAGGGGTGGACCTACAGGAACCTTTGTTGAAGGCTCTGGCCCTTGTCATGCATGAGATCAGACTCAATAATCATGGTTTTTTCTGACTTGCCTGTTGCACGTCTCTAAGGCAAATGGTTCGTTCAAGCATCATCAGCCACTAAAGAAGACATTTGGTATTTGATTTCTTACAAAGTTAGCCTGGGTCCTTCAGTGCATCCCTCCCAGAGCTGCCCCTACACGAGCAAAGAGTCTCCTTTTACCACCGGCTCTTCTGAGTGAAGATGAGCCAGTGGATCCTGCATGGACTCAAGATTCATGTGAGAAAAAAACACCTCCGTCAGTCTGCTGAAAAGCCCCGAGTGGGAGCCTTCAGTTCGGCTGGCCCCCAGGTTGCCAGCCTGGCCAGCGTTGGGGGGAGCACGTTTTGAATTCCTGGGCTCTGCACACATTTGAGTCAGGTGTTTCAGGCACCCATGGCCTTGCCATGGCGTTTCTTACCAACCAGCTTTATCTTCTCCCCAACACACGTGAGAATTCCTCTGCTCGAGGCGGGGGCAGCACGAGCCATCACAGCCAAGCTCTGAGAGTCTCTTGTGTGGGCCTACAGGCCCTTCACGCTCCTCCATCCATCACCCTTCGGAGAAAGTGGTGCAAAGCGACATCTTGCGACATCAACTGCCCCGTCTCCCAGGAAGCTGCACCCCCGTCAGGACCACTAGGCCTGAGCTTTCTGCTTGTGCAGAGATGGAGCGAGATGATCTGCATCAACCCTGTCGGTGCCGGCAGCTCTGCGTCGCGCTGTTAGCCTGACCCGGGCCAGAGGCGGTGCCACACTGTTGGCCAGCCACTGCTCAGCACCAAAAGGGTAGATGTTTCAGGCACTGGTATCTTCTGATGCATGAAATGCTGCATCATCAGGCAAAACAACGGCGTTACTGGACGCTGGCCTTCAGCAAAGTGGCTGTCCCAGGCGGAGGAGGGATAAAACCCCCTCGCTGACCCTCCAGTGTGTGCTACACTTCCAGGAGAGCGCAGGTCTGCCAGACAATGTCTGGGCTTTTCAGCCACTTATTCCTAATGGGTCAATAATTTTCTTTGTCCGTGACAGTCGGGTGATGTGGAATGTAACCTCTTGTTTGTGCAGGCAGGGAAAGCGGAGTAGCTGGCACAGGTGGTCTCAGGATGGCACCTTCTCCCCCCACCTTGCTGAGTACTCCTGTATCTGGTGGCCCATTTTCAGCTTCATCTCTGAGGCTGCTGCCGGCTGAGAACAGCGCAGGGCACCAGTGGTGGCACAGCCCCCTCTAGTCCTGGCTCTAAATGGAGTTAGGCTGGAGTGGCCCTGTAGGTGCTGCTCCCTGGGAGGCTGCGGGGCCAGCGGCCGGGTGTCCTCATTCTGCAAAGCAGCACTTCCTTGGGGCGGTGACTTCTCCTTCCTCCCCACAGCTGCTGGGAGCAGCCGTCTGCCTGGTGATGCAGGGAAGCCAGCAATGAGGTTGTGTGCCATTAGAAAAGGGGTGTCCCGAGCTTCTCCTGAATCCGCTTCAGGTGTTTCTAGTCATGTAAGGCCTGGTGAAGAGGTCCTCACTGAGCCAGTGCCATGGTCTCGTGTAGCAAGACACAACTGAGAACGGTCAGGGTGAGGTTAATGGTCGGACTGGATGATCTCCAAGGGCTTTTCCAACCTCGATGATTCTGTGATGATTCTGTGAATCCCCTCTGCACGAGAGCAGGTACACAGGCAGCAGGGCTGTTGGCAGTACACAAAGGGGAAAATAAAAATCTTGGAGAATCATGACCGGCCCCTGCAACAGCCACAGCTGATGTTCTCTGTGCTGGGGACAGCAGCCCCTCTGGGTACCACTGGCAGTTTCAGGTGACCAGAGTCTGGCAGCATTTCTGTCAGCACTAGTGTGGCCAGCAGGGACAGGGAAGGGATCTCACCCCTGTGCTCGGCACTGGTGAGGCCGCCCCTCGATGAGTGGGTTCAGTTTTGGGCCCCTCACTCCAAAAAGGCCATTGAATGACTCAAGCGTGTCCAGAGAAGGGCAACGGAGCTGGTGCAGGGTCTGGAGCACAGGTGTGATGGGGAGCGTCTGAGGGAACTGGGGGGGTTTAGTGTGGAGAAGAGGGGGCTGAGGGGAGACCTCCTGGCCCTCTGCAACTGCCTGAAAGGAGGGTGCAGAGAGGGGGGATGAGTCTCTTGAGCCAAGGAACCAGCGGCAGGCCAAGAGGGAATGGCCTCAAGCTGCGCCAGGGCAGGGTCAGACTGGCTCTTAGGAAGGATTTCTTTGCAGAAGGGGTTGTTGGGCGTTGGAATGGGCTGCCCAGGGCAGGGGGGGAGTCCCCATCCCTGGAGGGGTTGAAGAGTCGGGTTGACCCAGCGCTGAGGGATCTGGTGGAGTTGGGAACGGTCAGGGTGAGGTTCATGGTTGGACTGGAGGAGCTTCAAGGGTTTTTCCAACTGAGATGATTCTGGGATTCTGTAAAGAGTAGCTGGGGCCTTTCTGCTTCATTTCTTTAATGGATCTGAGGTTTCTCAACACCTGCAACACTCTCCTCTTGATAAACAGTCAAAGGAAGCTTGTTCCTTTGTCACATCACACCAGACAAGGTAGCACACATCACACGTCACACAAGCACGTCCCTGCTGGGAGTTAGGCATCCCCCTTGCAAAATTCCTTCATCCTGGATGGGCAGTGAAGATGGTCTGGGGCTGGATAATGTAAGTGCTCTGCCTGGATCCCTCTGAGAAAGTCCCTTCCCTGGAAATGGTGTTCTTCTGGGGGCAGGAGCAGGTTTTCCAACCATGAATGCAATTAAAACCTCCCCGATGAAGGATGGCGTTCATTTGGCTAATGTGGACGTCCACTGCTGAGCTGATGGTCTCCTGCAGGACCAGCCTGAGAGAGGCAGCGGCACCCTGGGGTGCTGAGCGTGGGTGTCCTGTCTGCGCTGGCACGGGCGGGTGGTGCACGTGGGGTTTTTTCTCTGGTGACCGCAGAAGAGGCCTGGAGCTGCGAACAGGGCCGCGGATGCAGCGGGAGGGAGTTCTTCCCCGCCCAGCGCTGTTCACGGGGGTGTTCTCGTGGGAGATAGATGAGGCTTTAGGGACCCTGTGGGAACGTGGGTGACTTGGGGAGGCTCTGGGGCTGTCTCAGGGTCTGAGCTGATCAGTGCTGTAGACAAGTAGCATTAGCTCTGGCTCCAGCACTGATGTCCAGCTGAGCCTTGCTACTTGTTCTTTCTGAAGCAATATAGAGATTTTCCTGGGCTCCTGGACATTCTTATCTGCCTTCTGCTTGCTTTTTGCCACCTGTCTCAATCTCTCTCTCTCTTTGTGTTTTGTAGCTGAAACCCCAATTGAGGAGTTCACCCCAACCCCAGCCTTCCCAGCACTCCAGTACCTGGAATCGGTGGATGTGGAAGGTGTCGCGTGGAGAGCAGGGCTTCGCACGGGGGACTTTCTGATTGAGGTGAGCTCGGCCGCGGCAGGGAGGGGGACCGGGGCTGCCGGCAGCAGCTTCCTCTGCAGGACAAGGGCCTACGTCTTGCATCAAATTATTTTCCTTTGTAAGGTGTTTTGAGAGCTGGGTAGTAATTGTTACTGAAATGCTTGCTGTCTGGATGTCTTGATGAAAAAATGTACTTCAGGAACAATAATTCAAGCAGATACATGTGCTCTGTGCTGACGGGTTCCTTCTGCTCGCTGAAATTACGGGGAAAATGGAGGTTGAAGAGATTCGTTAGATGCCCTCTCTGGAGGCCAGTCAGGACTGATTTGTACTGATATTTATTACAGCTTTGCCTGGTGTGGTGCAAGTACTGGGGTCTGTAGAGAAGGATTAGATTGGCTGGGTACGTAGGGCTCTGCTCTCATGTCTCCCCTCTCCCAGGAAGGCGATGGTGGCGGCTCTGTACCGCCTTGGCTCTGCTCTGGGCCACAGCTGACCCAACTGGGTTTTCCTGGTCGTGTTTAAAGGAAAGTGGGGATTAGAGTCACTGGCAACTTCACCTTAAGCAAGGGGCTGGAGGGCTCAGCAGCAAGGCCCAGCGAGGTGGAATAGTGGTGCAGCGTCCCCGGGGCACAGGCAGGAGCCTGAGGAGAAAACCAGGGTAGCTCCTGACAGGTCTCCAGCAGTGAAGCACTCGCTTGCTCCTGCAGCTTGGCATTATTATTATTATTTTGTTGCTTGTATTAGTGTACGTGCAGAACCTCAGCGGCGGGTCAGGAACACCGTGGTAGGTGCTGTGTGGTGGGGGGCATCTGTGCAGCGTGGGCAGTGACAGCCACGTCCCTGCACGCGGGCAATGGGGCTGCTCCTGCACGGGGGCTTGCCGTCCCTGGACGCTGCGGTGACGCTGCAAGGAGCATCTTGGCATGTTGGCTGCTTCTTCTTGTAGCGAACGCAGCAGAGGAGAGGTTTAAGGAGTGATTCAAAAGAGAGGGATAACATTAATTGGTTAATGTTTGTCGGGAGTCTCCTCGCTATAGGAGGAAGGTGTAGGAGACGTTACTGTGGTACTTGCAAGTGAAAATGATGTTCGGATTCCATGCCAAAGGGGTACGGTATGAATAGGCCAAGTCTGCGTTTCTTAAAGCCAGAGAAAAGGCAGTTACAGTAAGGCGGTTGAGAAATGATTAAAGTGTTTGTGAGTGCTCGTTCAGGATGCCCGTTCCTGTGACTTAAGGGGATCCCAGAGAGTTGCAAACGGAGGTGTGTCCGCTGCCGGTGCAGGGAGGGATGGGAGATGAATCCTGCCCCTTCCAAGGCAGTGGCGGTGGCAGAAGAGGTGGGGTGAGGCCAAATTGGCACCGAGTCTGTGAAGTGACCGTGCGTTGGGGTAGGGAAGGGGACTCTGAGTGAAGGTTTGAGGCGGGCGGCGTGGTCGGGCCCCACCACGAGTCTCCCCGCAGCAAGTGCTGGGCAGCACGCACTGGACAGGCTGTCCGACGGCCCCAGGAAGGGCTGGCACCCGCGGGGTTGGGCTTTCTCGCATCTTCCCATGCAAAAATAGCAAGAATGCAGCGTCTGACATGGGCCTTGGCCCGCCGGGGCAGTGCTGTGGTGGAGGGGGTGGCTGTGTGTGGCGCAGGGCAGGCAGAGCTGTGCCTGAGCGGTGCTCGTGTGCCGTTGTGCTGGTTGTGGAAGCAGTCCTGGGGCTGGGGAGGCGGGTGGTGGGGCTTTGCTGAGCTCAGCTGCTGCCATCCGCTCTGAAAAACACTCTTCTGCAGGGGTGGCCATCGCTGCTGGGCCAGGCAGGCGGTCGATGCGCCCCGGAGCTCCCCTCAGTGCTCCGTGGGATCCTTTTGCCGCATCGAGAGCCTCAGACACAGCGACGGGCCTGACGTTGAACTCGTAGTTGATGGAAAGCCTGTGCCCAAAGTGGGGACCGGCTGCCACGTGCTGGCTGTGCAAGTCGGGGGGTCCCAGGGTGGTGCTGTGCCCCCTGACACAGGGAACCCCGCGGCTGGAGGGCCTGGGGGGAGCGGGGAGCCAGGCTGGGGGACCCCTCAGCAGAGGTGCAGGTCGGCGCTTGGTCTTAGTTCCAGCGGGAGGAGCAGACCTCTCCTCCGTGTTCCTTTCTGCCCTTAGCAGGGCCCAGATTTGTCCTTGGTGCTTGCACCAAACCCTCTGCAGAGCAGCTCCCGGGGAGGGCGTTCGCTCTGCCCGTCCTGCGCCAGGGTGCGGATCTTGCAGGGAGAAAGTGCCCCAAAAGCTGTGAGCGAGGGGGTGCTGGCAAAGGCTGCGTGACCCAAATAGCCTCCAACAACGTCATCTGCCTCGTTGGTGTGTCTTCTGCAGCCTCTGAAGAACGCCAGGGAAGTACCAGTTGCCATAAACCTGACAAAATCGTTCTAGAGCTGATACTTTTTCTGATACGTGGTGTTAGAAACATGACAAAGCAAGGGAGAATTTCAAATGCGTATAAAGCCACGTGGGCTGCGAGGAGGAGGTTAGTGCTGCAGTGGAGCAGCCTCGTCCCGGCTGAGACTTGCAGTCCCTCTCCCCTCCCTCCCAGTTCGGGTGTTCAGCTGCAGAATAAATGTATTTAGCTGGTAAGCAGCCCTCAGTGGGTTAGCATTTCCCTCGGAGCAGCTAGCTGAGCTGGCTTCCCCTGTGGCTGCGTGATCATTAAATCTATGGCAAGTGGAGCAATAAGCGTGTGTGGTTTCTCTGGGAAGGGAAGCTGGAGGTGGCTTTAGAATGAGCACAGCAGCTTTGCCGCAATGTAAAGCCACATTCCAAGGGCAATACGCAGAAAGGGAGATGTTGTGACACAGCTTGAAGCCTCGTACGGCTCTCTGGGACCATCTTCATCAATCTGTCCAAGCGTGTGGATTAGAGAGGTGTTAAATTGAGATGGAAGGTGCATGGGCATGTTAAGTTCGAGACTTCATTTCTAGCCTTGTAACTTGTAGCCCGAGACCATTCTCCTACTGAAATTAATCCTCAGTCTTTTGGCTATAAAGATTTCTTGGTCTTGGGGATTAGCGCTAGGCAGCCAGATACATTTAAGGTGCTTTCACACTGGAGTTAGCAAATACAAATAAAGTGCAGGTGGGAAGCCCTGAGAGGTGTTTGGTGACAGTGACTGTCTCCATGTCAGAGCTGGCCTTGCCCAGTGGTGGTGAACAGCTCCTGCGGTACCACAAAACGGCTCTTCCATGCAAGGACCAGGTGACAGGGACACTGCTTACAGCCCCTGACCCACCCTAGTCTTCCTCATGCTCATTCAGCAGCTCAGTCCCCTTCTGAAGCTGGGAGGGGGTGGGTGTTGGGGACAGTCCAGCTGATGGTGACTGGAAAGAGGCAGCAAAGAGCACCCAGAGGAGGCCTGAGGAGCATCTGCCCCTGGAGAGGGAGCAGAGCTTCAGGCAAATTCTGTGTTTTTATCATTGAGGCTTTTTGGTTGATTAACACCAACCTACAACAGCTGCAGCGCAGGACCTGTCCCGTGGTTGAAGTGCAGGGCCCTGGCCCCCTGCTGAGCCACACCACCTCCCCGGCCTTCCGAGCCTTTCACATCTCGCCAGCACCTCCCCTGCCAACAGAGGCCGTGACTGGCCCGGACCAGCGCGACCGGCCAGCGAGTTGGGGTGGCTTTGTTGGCAAGATCCATGGGATGGGTTGTGGGGTTCAGGGTGCTCATCTGATGAGCTCTGGTGTCCTCACCTGAGCCTTTCTTCAGCAAGACTGGTCTCTGTTCCTGTTTAACTGGGAAACCTCTGCCTAGTTTTGTGAAGGTGGAAAATTTTGTCAGATTCCCCCTCCAGGAGAGGCAGATGATTGTGAAGAAGGAAAGCGAGAGCTCCCTGGTAACTGTCAGGAGCTTTCCATCCCATCTCCCACTAGATGCGAGGCTGGCGCAGCTCCACGTTGCCTGGGTCGGTCGGGAGCTGGGCTGAGCTCGCGTTCCCAACGGGGACATGGACAGATGGATGCACAGCGCACACGTGAGCGCACGGCGTCATGCAGACACAAACAAGAGGCCTGACCCTGTTCCTCCCTGGGTGATCAGAACGAAAGCCTGCCAGAAGGAAACACACAGGGATCTGTGTGTACAGTATGGATCCCTCCAGGACCTGCCCTTGGGCCCCCAGTCTACCCAGTAGCCAGCCCCTAGCTCCCCCGATCTCCCCAGTTGCTGGTACCTGAGCATGTGAAACCCTGAGACCAACGTGCTGGCCCTCGGATCTCTTGACACGTGCACACGCACACACACGTGCACTGGATTCCCTGGCCCTCAGACGCGTGGTCTGTCCAGCAGCTGGGCTCCGGTCCCAGGTCTCCCCAGCTGCCTCGTGCACAGGCACACACAGACACAAACCAGCCTCCCCGGCAGCTGCTCCAGACACTGGGCCTTACTGGTAGCTGACTCTCAAACCCACTGGTCAGTCTGGTCCCTCCAGTAGCAAATTCCCAGAGTCCCAGTCTCTCCAGTATCTGCCCCGGGTCTATGGCCTCTCTGATCACTGGCTCCACACCTCTTACCCCACTCGCTGGCCATCAGCATGACAATTCCCTTCCCGGTTGCCAGCAGCTGTACCTTCACACGCAGAGATGCGCAACACAGAGTGTGGCCTCGCCCAGAGCGGCTGTTGAAGCGATGTGGTGACAGGAGATGTCAGGCTGGTGGCCAGGCACAGGAACAGCCAGACAAAGGTAGTGACCAGCAACCCGCTGTGCTCAGCTGGCCTCTTCCACACCCTTCTCCCTTTGGCCTCCTCTGCTTGGTCTTGCCGGATCCACCATCATCCCTCCCTTTTCCTGCCTTTGGTCCTTTGAGCAGCTCAGTAGGTCTGGCACAATCCCAGAATGCTCTTCCCAGCATCCCGTAATAGTCCCCTGGCCCTGCAGGCAATAATTCCTCCCTGGAGCGATCCTCTCCCATCGACTCAAGTGTGTCCAGAGGTCAATGGATCTGGTGCAGGGTCTGGAGCACAGGTGTGATGGGGAGCGTCTGAGGGAACTGGGGGGGTTTAGTGTGGAGAAGAGGAGGCTGAGGGGAGACCTCCTGGCCCTCTGCAACTCCCTGAAAGGAGGGTGCAGAGAGGGGGGATGAGTCTCTTGAGCCAAGGAACCAGCGGCAGGCCAAGAGGGAATGGCCTCAAGCTGCGCCAGGGCAGGGTCAGACTGGCTCTTAGGAAGGATTTCTTTGCAGAAGGGGTTGTTGGGCGTTGGAATGGGCTGCCCAGGGCAGGGGGGGAGTCCCCATCCCTGGAGGGGTTGAAGAGTCGGGTTGACCCAGCGCTGAGAGATCTGGTGGAGTTGGGAACGCTCAGGGTGAGGTTCATGGTTGGACTGGAGGAGCTTCAAGGGCTTTTCCACCCGAGATGGTTCTGGGATTCTGTGAGACTCATTCCGAGGGTCTGGAATGCAGACGGGCACTGACCCTCCCGCTGTGGTGGCCCTGGAGGGGGCTGAGCCGGGTGCTCCCCTGACACCGACCAGTCACCGGGGTCCCCCGGCCGTCCGCGCTCCTCTGCTCCATTACGACTGTGGAGATGAGCCCTTGGTCACATAATCCAGCAGCAACAGCCCATCGCCCCATCTGCAGCCCGGACGTATTCATGGGCGTTGCCTGCTCGCCCCTCTCTGCGGGAATTTATCTCCTGCTGATCCCAGGTTTAACAGAAGCGTCTGCTGCGAGGCTGCCCAGCTCCCTTACGCTTCTCCACCTCAGATTGTCTTCTGGCTCTGAGCGGTGGCACGGGGAGCCTGGAGACTCAGGGAGACGTAACCTCAGTCCTGCAATGCCACCTATCAACAGAAGTTCAAGGATCAGAAGCAGCGTGTTTAAATTTTGCCCTCACAGTTTATGCCGAGGCCCTTACACCAGGCCAGTCCCCGCCTCCCAAGTCTTTGCAGCTCTAAAGTCTCATAACAGACTGGAAGATCTGGCCCTTGCTCTCTTGCCGCAGAGAGATACCGTCTCTTTTTTCCTCACCTTCTGGGCTTGTTGCTTTTTCTGCTCTCCTTTGTTGTGCTTCAAATCCTCTCAGGAGGTCCAGACACTTAAGCCTCCTCTTCGTATTGGAGTGAACAGGTTCAGTTTTTAATCCCAGCAAACCCTGTGGAGTGGTCACCAGGGCTAAATCTCCTGCTTTTTGTGTTGACTCAGACCCTGCTTGCCACAGCGTATCAGTGTGAGGTTAATGCTTGGACTAGATGATCTTCAAGGCCTTTTCCAACTTCGATGATGCTGTGATTCTGTATTTTGGGTGGAAATCTGATCCCAATTTTATTACTACTTAAGATTTTGCGCACTGTCTAGATTGTGAGCTCGTCGGGGAGCTGTCAGATGCCCGGACGTGATCGTCCTGAGCCGTTCGGTGCCACGCTCAGAGGCGCTGCCTTGAGGAGAGGGAAGCCTGCGAGACGGGGGGTGCCCGGATCATTCTGCGTGTCACACCAGCAGGGCAGAGGCGCATCATGCACCGCGTTCCTCTGCGTGCCTGTCCCCAAGCCTGGACGTAGAATTCCTGCCAATCTGCTGTGCTTCAGGCTGGCTGAGGGCAGCGAGTGGGCAGGACGTTGGCAGCCCCCCGGCCTGCCCAGGGATCCAGCCAAGGCGCTCGCATTGTCTTGCAATCCCTCAGCATTTTGCCCGTGAGCTGCCACTCACTCTTGGTCTCAGTGTTTCATTTACTTCATAACCTCTGTCTCTCTGGCTCCTTTTCTGACCCCTCTGTGGCCACTCTGCCAGGCTCAAACTGCCTCTGGTTGTGCTTTCTGGTGGCCACGCTCACTGCTTCGTTCATTGGCCTGGTGAAAGCCCAGAGGCCTCCAGAAGGTGCATCTGCCCAGGTTTGAAGAAGAGCAGTCCACATGAAACCCCAGCAGTAGCTGCTCAGCATCTTTGTTATCTGCTGATCCAGCAACCAGAGGATCCTATTTTGCACATTCTTATGCTAAAACGAGTTCAAAAACTGAGCTAAGTGATTTGGTGTCCTCAGGTCTTCTAAAGAAAGATCTTCGGTTCCTGCCCAGTGAGGAGGCATCCCTAGTGCCCAACCTCCCCCATCTGCTCCGAGTGTGACCCAGAGCAGCCCCGGGCAGACCAGCCTGGTGTGGTGGCTGACATGGGCTGCACCAGGAGTGTGAAGGGACAGAAAATTCCCAGGGCTTCTGCTTGCTCGGGGCAGACGGATCAGAGGCATCAAGCTCTTCCCTTGGTCTTCCAGTGCTGAGATCTCCACCCCTCACCCTCTCTCCCACAGTGTTTCCGTGTACAGAAATAGCCAGAGGAGTGACCTCGGTGTTCACTCAGCATCTCCGTCACACGCGCTCCGAGCGGAGTGGCTGGAGGGCAACTCTAACGTGAAGCCAAGTGTCGTCTTTTCTCTGGCTGCTTTGACTAACACCGGCTTGTCAGTGCCCTTGTTCACCTGTCACCAACCACGTGCCATCTCCCCGTGTGACACTCCAACTCCCTAAATACCACTGCGGTCCTACAGCCCACAGGGCTGCTGCGGTGCCACAGAGGTGGGTGATCTGCGGTGGGATTCACCTCGTCTCACTTCAGCCTTGGGTTACCCAGGTGCCTGCACCTGCCTCATCTAGTCTGCCGGTTCTGCCTGTGGAGACCAAATAAAAGTGGGGATGGAATTCGGGGAGTGGTAAATTCATCTGACCTAAGCTGGGCCCTGCCTTAGGATGGGATGGATCTGGTGGATTGCTGAGTGGCTCTGCCCTGATGGGACAGGGATCCCACGGCAACTTTCCCCAGGGTTGGAGCCGTTCTGTGGACAGCACCTTCGGTCAGGTGAGCCCCAGCGCTGCGGTCCCTTGGCAGGAGACACATTATTCCGCAGAGCTGCGGGTGCGAAACACCAAAGATAGGGCAGCTCCTTGGAGCATTTGGGTTTTGTTCTCTGTGCTGTCAGGGGTTCCTCTCAGAGGAGCTGCTGGAGTTGGGGTGCTGGGGGCACTGTGGATATAGCTGCATGTGCAGTTGCCCCTGGTGCTGCTCAGGTTTAGGGGTGGCAAAGCCTCGACAACAAAACAGTGATGCCTCTCCCAGGGGAAGCCAGAAAATTGTGTGATGTCCATATGCTCTGAGGTGCTGATGTAACGGGGCTCAGAGGTAACGCTGAGATTCCTCTGGGTCTGTCCCGTTTGCAGTCTCCAGCTGCAGGCACAGGAGAAGGAAACCCTTCCCGGACACAATGCCCCCACTGGAGATCCAGCCTTTGGATGGGATTCTGAGCGTGGTGTTTCCATTGCCTCAAGAAGAGAACTGGTTCCTTTTCCCCATCTCCAGGGCACTCACTTCCTCATCACAGTCCATCTGTCTGTAGAAGTCATCTCCAGTTCATGGTGGGCCAAGGACTTCAATAGCACAAGGTTTCATTGAGGCTTTCCTCGAGATCATCACTGAGGAGGCCACTGTGTCGAGGTGTGTTGAGCCATATGGAGCAGGCAGGAGCGTTCAGCTGTACCCCAGACCCTGTGCTACACCTGTAGGCCCGGCTTTATTCAGTGTATAGTCCTGAAAGCTGTACCGTGGCCGTGTTGCTGGAGATGCCTCCATCAGCTATACCATCAGGTGGTGGCAGGACTTGGCCAGTCTCTGCCAGGAATATGCAGTTTTTTGACTTCCCTTACCACTGCAACTACCTTCCTTTGGCTGCTGAGTACTTGCAGCATCTCCAGTCTCCCAGATGGTTTTTTTTTTGGCTATCTCTGGAAACTGTACAGCTTTTCACTCGTTGGCCTGAATGTCGGATGGCCCTGAAGACTGTTCATTTCCTGTGAGAAGCAGTCCTTGTAATAACAGAAAGACAATTAGCAGGTACATTTTCATGGCTTGGTGGACCATATTCTCAGCCTCAGATATGGTTAAATCCTTATTTGTTGTAGAAATCATAGAATGGTTTGGGTTGGAAGGGACCTTGAAAGGTCATCTAGTCCAACCCCTCTGCAACGAGCAGGGACATCTTCAACTCGATCAGGCGGCTCCGAGCCCCGTCCAACCTGACCTTGAACCCTTCCAGGGATGGGGCATCAACCACCTCTCTGGGCAACCTGTGCCAGTGTTTGACCACCCTCATTCAAAAAAATTTCTTCCTTATATCTAGGAAACCTGTCTCCCAGTAATACATGAGTCTTTTTTACATCCTAAATTGGAGGCATTTTCTGTTAGTTCCCTGAGCATGTATCTCATTACAGTTTCCAAGTATCATTTAGTGGGAAAATGGAGAGAATATTGTCCCATCGCTCCTTGTCAGGGCTCTCTGGGGATCTTTGAGGGTTTTTCCATCAATGAATTACTCTGTTTCACAGTGAATCCATAAGTTTGGGCTGATCTTCCTCCTGAGCCAGCTTTTGAGCCCACAGCTCTATGTTCTGTTCTCCGTAGAGTCGCAGAAGTGCTGGCTGGAAAGATTCTCTGCGGTCCTGCTCTGAGGAGGGCTGCGTTAGGTCGGCTGTTGCTCTGTCCAGCCAAGCCTTGGAAACCTTCTGCAGGATGATGGTGCTGCCGTCTGTCTGGTGGACTGTCCCGGGGCTGTACCGCACTCCTGGGAAGTTTTTCCTTGCTGAAGTCTGAGACTGACCTGAACCTCCCAAACCACAATTTGTGGCTCTTGGGTTCATGACATCATCTGCTACTTCCAGGAAGAGTTTGGCTCAGACGTCTTTGGAAGTGCCCTGCAAGCAGTTGTAGGCTGCTTTGGTTTTTTTGTCATGTTATCTGGGTCTGGACCCTCTTCAGTTTCTCTCCAGCTCTCTTGAACTTGATGGCCAAAACCTGAACACAGTATTCCAGGTGCAGCCTCACTGGTTCTGAGTTAAAAGGGAATAACTTCCCTCAATCTGCTGGCCAGGCTGCTCGTCACGTAGCGCAGTATGCCTGAGGCTGGCAATCATCCTAAACCCCTTTTCAGCCTCTTCAACAGAGCTGCTGCTCGGGCAGCCTCTCCTAAGCCTGGAGCAGAGTGCTGGGGTGGTCTGCCCCAGCTGCACGCCTTTCTTCTTCCCGTTAGTGAACTCAGGAGGTTTCTGTTAGTCCAGTCCTTGGATTTCTCCAGGCCCCTCTGGTTTGAAGCTCTGCATTTCACCGTGACAGACGCTCCTCCCAATTTAAATATCACCTGCGCTTTTACCGAGGGTGTCCTCGGTGTCGTTACTGAGGGTGTTGAACAAGATGGGCCCCGGGATGGCCTCTAGAGAGCCCAGCTCATCGCCAGCTGCCTGGACATTAGTCACCGCCTCTCACGCAGCGGTCCAGTCAGCTCTCAGCCCACAGAGCTGTCCGGGCGTCCGGCCTGTAGCTCCTCGGTTTCCAGATGACAATGCCGTGGGGGTTGGTGTCAGAAGCCTTGCTGGAGTCATGGTGTGTCGCATCCACCACTCCCACCTTGCCCACAGAACTAGTTGTTTTGCCACAGCCATCTTGGTCAAGCGCAGTTTGCTCCGGGAATTCCATGTTGAGTGTTCCTATTTGCCACCTTGTCCTTCACATGTTGGTGCCTGACGAAGACGTGCTCCACGGCCTTGATGAGGCTGAGGAAGGGCTGAGTCCCCTTCTCAAAGGTGAGTGTCATGTTCGAGACCAGTTGTCAGGGACCTTCCAAGTCACCACGACATCTCCTAGGGAATAGACCGTGGCCTCGCAATTGCTTCAGCAGCTCCCTCGGCCCCCTCTGCTGAGCCCCCCCGGGCCTGTGGGCCTGGATGCAGCAGCTCTTCTCACAGGTCCCTAACCCATTGCTTCCCCACTGCTGGCTACATCACCCGCTGCACTCCGAGGTCTGGGAGCGGAGCACGTTCTGTCCGTGAGCACTGAGACACAAAACGAAGTTAAGCATTTTGGTTGTGTCTGTACTGTCCGTGGCTGATTCTTCACCAGCAGACTCGCATTTTCCCTGAACTTCCTTTTGGTGCCAGTGTACCACTACAAGATGTCCTTGTTCTGCTTAATGTCTTTTGATAGTCTTTGCTCCGGCTTTGTTCCTCATACCGTCCCTAGTGCTTGAGCAATGTTTTTATTATTTCGGTGCCTGACAGTGTTTCTCCTTCTTGTATGTGCTCTTTGCATTTTAGTTCATTAAGAAGCTTGATACCAATCAAGCCTTCTGCAGAAATACCCAGTCTTCCTAAATGACAGGCTGGGTGGGTTCTTCCTGAGATCTCAAATTATTTCTTTGAAAACCAGCACCCCCTTCCCTTTGGGCTGCTTCTCAGGAAGCTGAAGTCTGTTCTGAACCGCGGGATCTTACCTCTGCCACTCGCCTCTTGCGCCTTCCTCCGGGTGCACGGTGCAGCCATCTTGCAGTGGCTGCAGCCTGAGCCGCCCCGTGACCACGTTCACCACCAGTTTTTCCCCGGTGGTGAGCAGCAAGTCAAGCAGAAGGTGTCACCTCTAGCAGCCAGGGTTGGTGTAAGGAAATGGTCTCCAGCGGTCTGGGAGCCTCCTGGATTCCCCGGCCAGTGATCTACTGCCTTCCCAGGATGTCTGGACAGTCAAAATCCTGGAGAGGATGAGGGTTTGCAGGGCTTCCCCCAGCTGTTTATGGACCTCTGGGAACAGCCCGTGTCCCCCCTGTTCCCAGCCTGGGTCAGAGACTCGTGGAGGGCACGTCTGTGCTCCCGCGCTGCAGCTCAGTGTGGGCAAGAGCTCCGTCACCCGGAGACGTCTCCCTTCCCAGCCTGTCCTTGCTCAACAGCCTGTTGAGGACATCCCCACGTCCTGATCAACACACGCAGTCCCACGTCTCTACCACAGCAGAGCCCTGTGACCACCGTGGATGCGCAGCTCTTCGTGTTTGCTGTCGGCACTCCCTGAACCCGAGGAAAGCTCCCGAGTGCCCAGTCCTCGGGCAAGATGAGCGTCCCTGTGGGCCCGCACTGCCATACCTCCTCCGTACCCTCCTCTCCTCTCTGGCCTTAGGTCCCTGTTCTCTAGTTTAACACCTTCTCTCCACATCAGCAAGCGCGGTCACAGTCTTCCCTCTCGGGTTCCCCGGGGTCTCTCTCTTCCTGGTGATCTTCCATCGTCCTCCGCGGAGGCGCCAGGACCAAGGGGGCTGAGTCGCAGCTGGCAGCCCCAGTGGCCCAGCCAGGCGCTGACCTGGCAGAGCTGTGTCCTCTCTGCGGGTCTTCCCTTCGCCCAGAAGAGGTTTTGGGGACAGACTGTCGAGAACGTAGCTGGCACGTGCTCTCACTTTGTCTCCATCGCCCCTGAGCCCTGCAGTCG
Organism: Strix aluco; assembly: GCF_031877795.1. Lineage (NCBI taxonomy): Eukaryota > Metazoa > Chordata > Aves > Strigiformes > Strigidae > Strix > Strix aluco. The sequence goes on along the minus strand of NC_133935.1, from coordinate 88,817,934 downwards.
CCTTTAGGCTGCTCAGGGTTTTTGAGTAGGGTGATGAGCAGTGCGGGGCAGCGATCAGAGGGGCAGAGGAGTCCCCAAACCCTCCCGCAGCGCTTCCAGCGCAGGCCCTGGGGCAGGTGGCAAACCTCCTGGCAGTTGTGACTGGTGCGTGGTGTCTGCCCCGTGTCTGGTGCAGCCTTCTCCTGACAGTGACGGGGACAAGGGTGATGAGGAAAGGCCCAACATGCGGTTCCTGGCGCTTTTCCAGCACAGAGTCACCTGGCAGAACCACTGAAGGATTTTAGCCAAGGTGGCCTCTGAATTGCCTCTTTCCTGTTTTCCTCCCAGAGTTTTGTTTTGCCGAGGCAGAGCACTCTCCCCATTTTAAATGTGCTCTGTTGTTCTTTATCCGTGTGACAGACTCCGTTCGGAAGGGCCCTGCCTCTCGCGGTCCGCAGCAGGGGTGATGCCGAGACTCCTGCTGCGGGCAGGGCTTGGGTGGCCGGGCCGGAGCCAGCAGCAGCGCTCCAGGCGTGTTTCATGGGGGCACAGGTGTGCTCCAGGGTGCCTCGGGGAGGCGTCTCCATTCCGGGTTCAGCTTGTACCACCCTTAACGACAGTGCTGGTGCTGCGGCCTCCAGGTGAGATGCAGGGTTGGGGGAGCCGTGCTGCCCCCTCCCCGGCTACAGGAGCTTGATCTGCTCTGAGTGAGGACACACAGGGGTGAGGGAATTGAAGAGGAAAGGAAGGCAACTGCTTGGGACTGCACACCCCAGGAACTGGGCTTCCAGCACACAGACACGAGGTCTTCTGGGCTCTTTCACTCTGAACTGAAGGGTTTGGTAGCACTATAGGAGTAGGTAAAGCCCACCTTTCCTATGACATTCAGACAGCCTGGGTCCTACAGATCCAGGTCCTACAGATCCTGGGTCCTACAGATCTGGGTCCTACAGATCTGGGTCCTACAGATCCGAGTCCTACAGATCCTGGATCCTACAGATTCAGGTCCTACAGATCTGGGTCCTACAGATCTGGGTCCTACAGATCCTTGGTCCTACAGATCCAGGTCCTACAGATCCTTGGTCCTACAGATCCTTGGTCCTACAGATCCAGGTCCTACAGATCCTTGATCCTACAGATCCTTGGTCCTACAGATCCGGGTCCTACAGATCCAGATCCTACAGATCCTTGGTCCTACAGATCCAGGTCCTACAGATCCAGGTCCTACAGATCCTTGGTCCTACAGATCCTGGATCCTACAGATCCAGGTCCTACAGATCCAGGTCCTACAGATCCTTGGTCCTACAGATCCGGGTCCTACAGATCCTGGGTCCTACAGATCCTGGGTCCTACAGATCCTGCTAAGGCGAAGAGCGTCTGTGCTCGAGTCCCGGGATGGACGCTGCACCAGAGTGTGGAAGCACTTCTGGACGGTACATCTCAACGACTCTGTGTATTCTGGTGGGTAACCCTTTAGAGGCAGGGGAAGTGGGGGTGACTTACGGTGGCACGTAGCCGGGTGAAATGTGGTTGCACAAAGAGGTGGCGTTCCTTGAGGGATGGTTTCAAACCGCAAAGATTGAGGCGGTCGTGCAGAGCTCAGTGTCGGGCTTTGTGGAGATACCTCTGAACAAAGTGGAGTTGGAATGTGGTGGCTGCTGCGGAGGGTACCCGGGTGTCTGCCTGTCTGTGCCCAGCCCTGGCACAGGGCACGTGCAGACACTTACACCGTTACGCACTTAGTGCTCACCTGGCTCACTGGAGCCAACGCGACAGCACCAGCCTGGGACGGTGCCACAGTTTGGGACTAGATTAGACCTATCGGGGCGTAGGATTTTGGAAACCCTGCCTTGTCTGACCAGGAGTGCAGAGCACAGTCTGTGTGTCTTCCTCTGAGCCTCGGCGGGCTTCGGGTCCTTCATTTCTTCCCTCGAGGAGCCTGGAACTAGTGAGACAGAGAAGAGTGTGTGCACTTCCATTCCGTACGTCCATCGAGCACGTGCGCCTCTAGATACAAGTGCTGCTAGAAATTGCTGGATATTTTGATCATTTAGGTCTGTATTATACAGTCATACAAAAGCATTGTTAAAAGAAAATGGCAATTAACAGTCGTCCTGGGATCCCACTGCCAAAGTGGTGGGGAGGGCAGGGCAGTGAGGAGGCTCCTGGGGGTGCTGAGGAGACCCCCCAGTCCCCTTTCCTTGTGGGCAGGGAGGAAACCCGCTGTGGCAGAGGTCAGTTCAACAGGGGAACGTTCCCTGAATGTCTCTAGTGAAATATTGTTGCTGTGAGATAATGTAATCTAGGATTAATTTCATTTGACAGATTAAAAAAAAAAAAAAAGAACTGACGGCTCCTATAAAAACATGCAGGTGTAGCAGCAGGTCTGGTGGTCACGCTCTGGCTGGGCTTATGTGCAGAGCATTCAGCAACGCGTGAGTGTCTCCTGGGGAGGAAAGAGTGCCGTTTTTCTGAACCTCAAGAGTTTCTGATATTTGGGAACACTAATTTTACATAATTAACAAAAACTAAGGGTTATTTGAGGCTACACTGCTAAATGCAGTCCAAAAATCAGGGGAAAAACTCTGCTGGGCAAGACATCACCCACTTCAGTGAGATAAGAAGGAGCAGTTAAATATTACTTACAGACACATGTATCCCCTTTTAACTGGAAAGGTTAGCAAGTAGAGGAGAAGGAAATGCGGTTAATTTGAGCTAAAGTGTGTGGGAGGTTGATAAGGGAAGCCAAAGGAAATATCAAAGGCCAACATGTAAAGATAATAAGAAATTTTAGAGCATTAGAAGAAAATAAAATCTGGTAAAGATCCATTTCTATATGTAAATGATAAAATTGTATATTCTGGTGCAAAAAAAAAAAAAGGCAGAAATGTTCTGCTCTGAGTTTGGAACAAATCAGGAGGATGTATCTATCCATATGATGTGCTTGGAACAGAAAGTTTCCCAGCTGTAACCAAGGAGAAAGTGAGATAGTATTTGCTAAAAATAAACATACTCAAATTAACAGGCTTGAATAACATATACCCAAGTGTCTAAAAGAGCCTAGCTGAGGAGTTGTCTGAACCACTGATGTTAATACCTCAAAATCTTGCTAATCTATGAAATTTCAAAGAGTTGGTAGAGGGCTGTTGCTATTCTAATATTCTGAGGGTATAAAATAGGTGATTCAGGAAACTGTAGCTTGTTTAGCTCAGCATCAATGCTGGGTAAAATAACGAAGCAATTAATTTGAGGCAAATCAACAAAGAATTAGAGAATGAAAATACAATTGATATCATACAGCATGGGTCCATGGAAGGTGGAGACAAGCCTGCCACCGTTTCTCGACAGCACGGTAGGACTGGTGAGGGTGAGGATGCGTTGACCTCCTCAATAACCATGAGACCAGTGCATAAATAAACCTACAACAAACGCAACTACCAGGACGAACGCAGCTTAGAAGCGTTGGGAAGTCGTGCAGGGGCACGCTGCAGAACGCGTCTGCTGCGGGGAGGGTACCAGTGTGGGGGCCATCACCAGCAAGGTCTCTACATGTTTTGATCCCCGCAGCTCAACACTTCTGTCAGTGTTTCCAAATAGTGAGAACCCCCCGTGTGTGTAAGGGCTGCAGGTACCACAGGCGGTGGGGGAGTAGCTGACGATAGAGCAAGTGCTGCAGAGTGATCTGGCTTTCCTGCTGAAGCAGCCATGTTCCAGCAGCCCCTGCAAGACGACATGTCTGCAAGCAAAGAATGTAGGTTACAGCATGTGAAATTACCCTGGAAAAATGTAATTCAGCAAAGGACATGGGTTTCTCCAAGATAATTGTGTTATCGTTAGTTGATTGCGTAGGATGTGGCAGAGATATTTTGTAGATGTAAAGGACAAACTTCGAGAGTTATGTGAACTTGCCTATTCTGGTTGCAGCTCGGGGAGATCACTAAAACATCACTTTGTGCAAGTCAGACGTTCACACCACGGGATGGATCTGACATTACTGAGCAGAATTCTAAGCGGCCCTCAGAGTGATTCACGAGCTGAAAAAAAAAGGTTTGAGGCTGCAGGAGTCCATCTTGCTCAGCATATTGAAGGAGGGGTGATGGGGCAGCAGCTCTGGTGCGGGGGTATTTAATTCCGTCGCCCGACCTGGTGGGCGGCAGCTCGTTGCCGATCCCAGTGCATGTACAGAAGATCCCCTGGATAACCCGTCCTGGATTTTAGTGAAATCCCATTTCACAGCATTTCTGCACCAGAACGTCCTACACCCAGCGAATGAGATTGCCTGGGAGAGGTGGGATAGACAGTTTAGAGCTGAGGTTCTCAGAAGGAGCTCCTTAGGATCTGGATAGTCGTGCAGCCTCTCTCCAGCCTGAGTGTTCTGAGGTGCTGAACGGGTGAAGTTGGCCATCGGAGATGCAGAGCTCTGCTCCCTGGAGCGACGCGCAGGGTTGTTCCTGTTGGTGAAGCTTTACCCCCAAACCCCCCTGAGTTTTGCCCAGCGGATCTGTGCACATGGTTGGTGGATGCATTGCTCTCCTGGTGGGTGGCTGTAACGGAGCTCCGGAGCAGAACAAACTTAATTCAGGCTTCAGAGCTTACGTTCCCCTAAGTAACTTCTTACTCCTGGGAGCGTGTGTGACTCGGGTGAGTCACTGCCAGGTCAGTCTTGTCACCTACAGGCGGTACCACACGGTGAGGGTACGGACGGGTACCGTGGAATGGGGGACTCATTCAGTCTTCCCTCAGAACTCAGCCCTTCTAGTTTTCTGGTAATACTGTGCGTTTCTCAAAGCTGCTTCTCGCTGGTTAACATCATTTGGGTAATGAAGCGTCCAGAACAGGCCACAGCGTGCTTGCTGCAGCTGCAGGGACGGTACCTTTATCCTCCTCCAACAATCAAGCACGGTGCTGTCATAGGTTTGGGCACCCGTCGCTGTTAAAGGATTCCATCCTTGCACGGGGAGACTTTTCTGTTCTCTTTTCCCCCAGTCTCACTTCAGCCTGGAACATTCCGTTTGTCCCAGCCCTGCTGGCTCCACGCTGGGGACTGCAGGGATGTCCCATTGATCTCCGCAGAGGAGGAAGTTTTCTCATGCTCTAGAGCAGCCAGATGTGCTGAACCCAGGTCACTCTGCCCAGCTGCTTTCAGATATTCCACATGAGGCAGGTTCAGGGTTTCATACCAAATTCACTTCTTTGAAGTTACTTGACATTACACGGGATTTTGGTTTAACAGAGTGGCACAGTGCTGTACTCACCACCACGGCAGCCATCCCCTCTCACTTTGAAGGCAGAAGGGGGTTGACACCAGCTCAAGCACGTCGCTGTCTTTGAGTTCTTGTTCAGTTTTTATATTCTCTGTCGGGCTCATCTGCTTATACAGTCCTTCTCCCCCCCTTCTGATCCTGGTGACTCGGGAGGGCTTTTGTGCCCTTCCCATTGCTTCAGGGATGAAGTCACAGAGCTGGTTGGCCTGATCACCTGGAACAGCTGGAGGATCCCCGCAGCTGCTGTGGCCGGTTGATCTAAACCAGGGCTGCTCTCCAGCCCCCTCGGTGGGGAGATCGGTTCTGCTGTCATGGCAGCCGCTTGGGCCAGTCACTCCCTACATCCTTCCCTGAGCTTCAAGAGCACACGGCTCTTGCCTGTCTTTCCAGAGCTTTCTCCTGCCGTAGGGGTTTGCTGGTCAGTCACAAGGTGGGAAGTGTTAGTGCTACTCACCTGGAGTAATACCCACCACCCTAGAGATCTGTGTTCAGGAAAGATGAATTCAGGCTGGAGCAGGAGCACAGAAAAGCTACTGAGATGATCAGGAGAATGAGGACTTTATCTCCTGTGCCAGTATTAAAGCTTCATATCCTTATCAGCTTGCTGGGTGGGTCAGACTGAAGGTGTGAAATGTCCCAGAGGCCCAGGCGATGGTCCATTAGCCCAGCTCCCTGTCTCTGACAGCAGCATTACCAGATGCTGTTCGTTAAGGAGATCACACGTGCCCGGCCATTTCGGGTGGTCCCTGTCCCGGTGCCCGCCAGCACCCACCGTCACCGCCCAGGGGACGTGAGCAGCAGCGGCCCCACTCAGCCCCATTCGTGTCTGTGCCAGGACCTGCTCTCCAGGAATTCATCTGAGCCCCCTCGGCGTGTACCAGCGCTGTCCACCCCCACGGCCTCCCCCGGCAGCCAGCTCCAGGAGCCCATCGCCAGCCGCACAGAGACGTCTCGCTCTGCTCTGCTTTAGTCTGAGCTGCCGCCGGTCTCGCCGAGAGCCCTCTCCTCCCAGCGCTGCCGGGGCTGGTGAACAGCGCTTCTGCCTTTGCTGCTTCCCTGCCTTGAGGAGTTTTGGAGCCTTGGCCGTGTTCCTCCCTAAGCCTCCTCTTCTCCAAACCGGAGTCATAGCATCACAGAGTCATTAGGCTGGAAAAGACCTTTAAGATCATCAAGCCCAACTGTAAACCCAGCCCTGCCAAGTCCACCACTAAACCACGGCCCTGCGTCCACAGCTACACGTCTTTTAAGCACCTCCAGGGACGGTGACTCAGCCCCTTCCCTGGGCAGCCCGTTCCAGTGCTCGATAGTCCCAGCCTTCTCACTCCGCATTCGCAGGGCGGTGGCTCCCTCCCCTGACCGTTTTAGTTGCCCTTCTCTGGCCCTTCTCTACTTCCGCCGCTTCCTCCGTGAGGTGCCGGACCAGACCTGCGGCCGTGCTGGAGGCGTGCGCGGGCAGGATCAGCGCAGCCCCATCGGCACTGCCCACCTCGCTTTCTGCCTCTTCCCCCATATATTTTGTTGGCGATTTTGGCTGCTGCTGTGCTCAGAGCCCAGGATTTTGAGAGCCGTCGGTACCAGCTCCAAGAGCTCTCTGGAGCTGCACCCCAGGCCCCTGCTCAGCACCGCGCAGCGGGCTCGGACGGCCCCTCCCCAGAAGCATCACTTTGAGGGATCTACACGGGGACCCACCTGCCACCTCCTGCCCTCTCGCTCTGGGAGTCCTGGAGCTCACCAGCACTGACGCATCGTGTGGCTACTCGGGAGATAGTTGCAGCAGTTTATAATGCCCAGACTTTGACGTAGTGTCTTCACATTTCTAAGTACTTTTCCGTTCTGTAGACGCTTTCTGCGTGATTTAACTCTTGATCAATAGTCTTCTTCCAGGCCAGAAGCATATCTCCAAGAGCAGGGCATCCTCATCAGGCAGTTGTGTCCAAGAAACCGGAATTTTTCTTTATTGTTGGATCAAAACCAGTCATATTTCCACCACTGCCTGTCTGAGCTTTCTCATTCCAGCACCTCCCTGTTTGAGGGCCAGCAATTGTTCGGAGTGTTTAATCCGACGGGCAGGTCTCCCCACAGCCGGTCTTCTCCAAGATGCATCTCTGCACTTCATAGACTGGGACCAAAATCTGGTTTTCATGTGTGCGTCTCAGGTAATTCCCCTGCATCGCTCCAACGTTGTCAGGCAGCCCCAGGCTGGCTGCATGACCGGGATCCTCTGTGCAGGGGTCTGCTCGGAGAGATGAAACACTTTGCTTGGTTCGTTTTGCTGCCTCCTTTCATGTCTTAGTGCTCTTGTCCCTCCGGTGGGAGGGGGCGTTGTGCTCCTGAGAGCGGGGTTCGACGCTCCGTTGCTGCTGAGGGCGGGGGGTGGCTCAGCTGAGATCCTCTCGCCATTGGGCAGATCAGCACCATCATCACAGCGCAGCCCCTGGTGCCCCCGGGGCACCTCGCGCCCGGACCACTCCCCAGTGACGAGCGTTCGCCTCCCTGGGGGCTCTGAGCCCGGCCCCGGTGCCAGGCACTGCCGCCTCGGTGCTCCCGGTTTATCGTGCCGTACTGACTCAGCGCAGCTTTGAAGCTGAAAAAGAACTGAAAATCTTCACGTCGTCTTCTCAGTGAGCTAACCTGTTCATCAGGTGTGTTCTTCTGTTGTATTCTGAATTTTTCAAGAGCAACTGTTCGAGAAACTTCGCTCGGATGCGTGTTCACTCAGAGTTGTTCGCAGTTGCAGGGTTCTGTAGTTCATCTTCTTCCTGGTCTCACCAGGAACTGGGGGTGAATCAGGATTTCGTATTTTTCAGAAGTTGTCTTTTTTCCCAGATAGTCTCGTGTAGTACAAGCACCTGTCTGACCAGTCTCCCCTGCGGTTGGCTTTACTGTAGAACACTCATTCTTGACTTCTTATGTTACTTTAGCTTCTTGACTGCTTTTCTTACCTGCTTTCTGCCAGATGTCATTCCTTGAGCTACAGTCTCCTGGGTTTCAGCACTCCTTGGTTTTACTCCATCTTCCACAGGAAAGGCCTGGCAACATGGGGCTGATGCTTTGAGGTTGTCACTGAAAGATCTTTAATGTGCTGTTCCCTCCCTTTAAACAACACCAGAGATTATTTTTTTCCCCGTAGGCCAAATTATCCACATCCACACTCCAGTGACCCAGCTTTTCTCTGCAGATTCGGTAACTCAACCAGCTCTGGCACGTCCCTGGCCGCTTTGGTTGTGGCTTTGGGTTGGCATCCTTCTGGCCAAGGGTGTTACTGAGAGACAGGGTCAAGTCAGCGGTCCTGGGCAAGCGTGGCACTGAGACTCTGCACTTACTGGCCAGCATCATGTTCTTCTTGTCTTTGTGGCTGGCCCTTAGTGTGCTTTGTAAAGCCAGTGTTGGTCTCCCCATGACTGCTTTTTTGTGCTCCAGACAGCCCAGGAGGGCCCAGCGGTGGATGAAGTTGCACAAAACAGGCTGAGTTGATGTCTTACGGCTGTTGTAGGAGTTGTCCATCCGTGGGCATACGTTGGGCAAAAAGCTGCCTGACCACGTCAGTACCTTTCCCTCATCCCTGATCTCACCCGGTTATAAACAGTTGAAAATCAACATTCTCCATCTGTCACTTGTCTGTCAGCAAAAACATCGAAGTCTGCCAGAACCCCCAAGGAGCCGGTGCTCGGGTCGTGCTGCTGCCAGGCAGTGGGTGCCACAGCTCGGTGCTCTCCGGGTGACCACGTGCCCCCGCTCTCGCCGCCAGCGCTGCGCCAGGACGGAGCGGGGGGATCCTGCTTTTCCATCCCAGAAGGTCAAAACCTCCCACTCCTGCTTCTCTGCATACAAGTAACCTAAAAAATCTGAACTGCTTCCCATTTGGGTGGACAAGTTTGGATGATTAAAAATGAAACAGAAAGCTCAGGCATGTTCTGTCAGTATTTCTGTTCTTTATTTGGAAGGGAGCAGGGTGATGTGCGTGTATCACATGCAGATGATGAAACGCTTTCCAAGCCATTAGCAGCTGAAGCTGTAAGCATCTTCCAGGTGGTAATTTTTCAGTATTTGTGTTTTGTAATTGTGTGGTGCTGGGGTAGTGCCAGGAGAGCGGCAGAGCGCTGGTGTTTGGAAGGGGCAAAGGGATGATCCAGTCGATTATAAACCTGTGAGTCTGATACCGGTTGCTGGCAAAAAATAAACAATCAGATACTGCAGGCAGTTGATAAAGAGTTAAAGAGCAGAATATAATTGCCAGCAGAAAACCTCACAGAACAAAGTTCATTGTTCTTGGAGGTGTCAGATTTGTTTGGTAAAGGTGACTGGATGTAGTAGATTTTGTTTACCGCTCTGTAACATCCCGTTACAAAACCGGGTGCCTGGGCGGGGGTCACAAACCGCCGGGGCTTGGCGAGCAGCTGCCAGCCAGGAGCCGGACCGGCCCGAGTTTCCAGTGGGTCCCTCCAGGACTTCGCTCCAGACCTGATGCTGCTTGGTGATTTCATAGACGCCCAGGGAATGACCCCGGAACCCCCGCTGATAAATGATGGGTGTGCAGGGGAGCGGCGGGCTGCGGTGCCAGGCAAGCGCTGGGCTCTGCCGGGAGAAGGTGCCTTGGGAAACTAAAAACTGCTGAGGTGGCTTAGGATCAGGAGAAAACACGGGATAACCGTGCTCCAGGATGCAATCCGTTCCATCCAGCTCGTCCAAAACAAAGATTAAGGGTGATTTAACCAGAGTAGGCTGGTAGTTTCGTCAAAATCAGATTTTCTGAGGAAAACGTGTGTTTTCATGCAAATTGAATAATTATTGAATCAATTATAATCAAAACTGAATCAGTTGAATAATTGAATATTTGAAATAAAATTATTATTTCGAAAGCTTTTCATCTTAGAAAACGTTGATGTTCCATTTCAGAATTCAGTTCAACCCCTTTTTTCATTTTTATATTTTTTACAGTTTTTCATAGAAAACAGCACCACGGCTCACGTATTGCAAATGTTATAACCTACAAACTTTTAATTATTTCAACAACCGTGCAGTCTGCCCTAAAGACGAAACATCTCCAGCTGGAGTTGGAACACGTAAAACCCAAACATTCTTGAAATGCCGAATTTTCCAGCATCCAGGATAATTCTGCGTCTGGGCATGTTGTGGGGGTGACCCCACGGGCCGGGGCGCTGGGACGCTGCCGGCAGGGAGCAGGTGGGGCTGCGCCGGAGGGGGCAGCACAAGAGCCTGTGCCTGAAAACCAATTTCTTAATAGTAATATAGGAACGAGTTGTTGGTTTTTTTAAGTGGTGGGAATGAGTAAACGTTTGGGGCAAAGCTGCAGAGGAAGGGCTGGTGTCTGAGACCCGCGGCCGGTGGCGTGCAGCGGCCGGGCTTAGCGCTGCTGGTCTGGAACTGAGGGCGACGGAATTAACGGTGCACGGACAGCCTGAACCCTGTCCTTGCCTCCGCTGAGCGCTCCACTTCTGGAAGCGTAAATATTAACGTAAACATTAACATAAGCGCTTGTCTGTTTATTGCCCACGGGTAATCTCTTGTCCCTTACTTGCCATCGGTTGGTACCTTACACCCGGAGTAGCCGGCACATTGCAGAAGTGCCAAAGTGTGCAAACACTCGGGTTCTTTGACAAGCGGGTAACGAAGCCGCAAAAGTTGAAACCAGTTTTTTCCAGCGGTGAAGTGTCTGAACTGTGGCATCCCCGTCCCCACGGCCCCTGAACCTCAGGTACCTAAAGCAAGGGTCCGTCTGCTCGTGCCCCGAGGGGAACCTTGTGTTCTTTGGTACTCGCTGGGTACCCCAGTACTGAGGATGCATTTTCCAGTTTATTTCTTGGGTCTGTGTCTTGCGATCGCGGGGCCGGCCGTCGCAGCCCGGCGCCTGTGGTCGGAGAAGGGAAGAGGTGACGTTAGTGCTCAAAACAGCGGCAGGAATGAGCTTCAGCGTGTGTCCCGCAGCGCCCTGCACGGGGCTGGTGGCGTGTTGGTGGCTGGGGAGCGGAACAGTGTCTCTGTCTGTACAACACAACTAGGAAGTGCCCAGTTTTTAGTGATCTCGGGAGGAAGGGGGAGGTCCAGCTCCTCCCGCCTGCCTGCAGCCCTGGGGCGCACTGGTGCGCACTGGTTTGCACTGGCCTGTTGCAGGTCCCTCAGCTTCTCCAGGGGGTTTTGCTCACTGGGAGGTGACGCCCCGCAGGAACCGCGAATACGGACACATACTAGGCTGTAAAAACAGGTGCAGGGATGCAAAATCCTCTGGTTTTGTGGCTCGACATCCGTCAGTCTCACCCTCTGCCCGCTCTCCGGGTGACAGCCAGCCTTCACGTGGCTCTTCTCTGTTTGTGTCCTAGGTGAACGGTGTCAACGTGGTGAAGGTGGGGCACAAGCAGGTGGTCTCCTTGATCCGGCAAGGGGGCAACCACCTGGTGATGAAGGTTGTTTCCGTCAGCCGCAAGCCAGAATCGGAGGAAGTTGTTCGGAAGAAGGGTAGGTGTGGAGCCTCGTGGTTCTCAGAGCAGGGGGTCGCGTCGCCTAAACGTCAGCGGGGGTGCAGAAGCCCGGGGGTCTGCCGGGAGGAGCCTGGCACGGGTGGAGGGCGGGTGTCATGGTGGGGGTCTGCCCCTCCTTCGGTGCGTTGCGGTGGGGAACCGGCCCCACCGTGTCAGGGGGGGTGACGGGGAGCTGCCCCTGTGTGGGGCTGGTGGGGTCCCTGTGAGGACACGGTGGGGCCGGGGTGGAGGACGGTGCCCACAGGAGTGCAGGGGGGTGCCAGGGTGGGGGACAGCCCCTGTGACAAGGCGGGGGTGCCAGAGTGGAGCCTGTCCTCTCCTGGGGGGGGCTGTGGCTGTGGGTTCCTGGGGGGCACGGCCAGGCCTGGGGCTGCTGGCCAGCGGGGGGGACTCACCCTCGCTCAGGCAAGTGCAGGCAGCCGTGGGGCCCCTGGAAGGCTCCAGGCCTTCACCCTGATGTCCCCAGGCCCCGAGGGCAGAGCTGAGACCCTCAGCCAGAGGTGGGGCCTGGGGGGAGTGTGATGGGGGCATCCAGCTTAGGGGGGCAGGGGCACATCTGGAGGGCAGCTGGATGGGGGCAGCCAGCTGTGTGGGGGGGGGGACACATCACAGCATCCAGCTGTGGAGGGCAGGGGCACATCTGGGAGCAGCTGACAGCACAGGGGGGGCTGTTCCTGCCCACCCCCTGCTCAGGGCCGTGTGCGGGGAGGGGGAGGCAGGCTGCGGGGCAGGAGCGGTTTGGGGGGGCCGGGAGCGGGGCGCTGGCAGCGCAGCACACGGGGCGTGGGGGAGGGAGGCAGCTCTGCGCGCTGACACTAAGAGCTGCAATTATATTGTCACGGCACAAAAGCACGAGCCGTGGGAAAGGCTGAGGCTCGGGAATTGGTGCTGGGACCACCGCTCGCCACCTCTGCCGGCGCTTCCAGCCCTGCAGCCGGGGTGAGCCGCTGTCCCACGCTGCCCGTCGCTGCCCGTGCCCTGAGCCCTCGGAGCTGGGCGGCCGCTCTTCCGTTGTGGGGTGCGGGGACCGGAGCCGAGTCCCCTCTGCGGGACCCCGATCGCGGTACGGCCGGGGGGTGCCCAGACCCCCCCCGTCCCCCCCCCGGCTGGGGCTCGCCTCTCCCCGGGTGATGGAGGCCTGTGTGGGACTGGCGTTCTGTGGCTGAATCCGCCCCTGACGGGGTCTCTGATGCAGGCAGCAAAGCCTGAAGCTCCGGTTGCCATGGCAATGCCTGAGCGTTGAATCCAGCATTGTCAGCGAGCGAGCGCGAGGAGGAGGAGGAGGCACCCCAAGTGAAGAGGAAGAGCCTTCCAGCCGTCCCCGCTCCGGTGGGCTCATGGCATGCGGTGCCTCCGGGGCAGCCCCGCGGGCCGGCCCGCCTAGGCAGCCCCTCGGGGTGGCCTCGCGCCCCGGCACAGCCCCACGCTGGCCCGTGCCGGCCATGTGCCCGCGCTGCCCGCGGCGGAGCCGGCCGTAGGGCCACGGGAGCCTCGCCCCGTCCTGGATACGGCCGAGCCGGCACAGGAGGGTGGGTGGGCTGCGTTTCGCTGGGGGATGCGCCGCGCCGAGGCGGGAATGAGAGACTGAGATCAGGCCTGCTGGACTTGTTTCTCCCTCCTACCCTCCACCCATGGCGTGTGCGGAGGGGAAGCAGCCATCAAAGCTGTTTGCTGAGTCCCACAGGCAGGCAGCCAGCTGCCTGAGACAGATTTAATTCGCGAGAGGCTTTCATAGCCGTAGCATCTCCGGTAGCTGCAGGGGGGCAGGCGCAGCCCGGGGACATGACTTGGACTCTCCTCCGCTGAGGGCTGTGGGAGCCTGGGCAGCCGGCACGTGCCTGCGGGAGCCACCGGCCCCTCCGCACCGGGGCCTGCCCCGTGCCCCGGGACTGTGCTATACCGAGACCATGAAGAAGTTTGCTTCCACGCGCAGCCTCAATAAGATCCTGCAGCAGTGCGACTCCTCATCCCGCGAGTACGAGGAGATCCAGGCTGTGGAGAAGAAGTGGCATCTGCATCTGGCCACTCCTCGTAAGTTCCTGGACAAGAAATGCAAAATGCCGTCTCTCTTCCTTTCAGCTCCGCCGCCTCCCAAGAGAGCGCCCAGCACCACCCTGACGCTGCGTTCCAAGTCCATGACGGCCGAGCTGGAAGAGCTGGGTAAGCGGCAGCGGGGGCTGGCGCGGGCATGCCGGGGTGCATGAGGAGCATGCGGGGCCGCGGCCGGCAGCGCGCTCGCCCCACCTCCACGTGCCAGAGGGGTGCATGAGCGGGAGCGCGAGGCGACGCGCGCGCCTCCTGCGCCGAAGTTTCCGTCGTGCTTGGCGGGGGGCTGGGAGCCACAGGGCCGCGGGACCCCCCCTCTCCCGAGAGCCCGTCGGTGCCACCTCCCCGGAGAGGCAGCCAGGGGGAAGGAGGCCGGGTGTGTGCGGAGAGCCTCGCCGCCCCCGTGCCCCATCCGTCAGGCACCCTGCTCCTCCCGTTCTGAGCAGCCCCTTGTTTTTATTTCCCTCTGCCTCCAGGCCCATACCACACGCTGCCAGATTAGCTGGCATCCCCTGGCCACCCTCCCCCCTTACACACACACATGCCTGTGCACACACGCTCACACGTTCTGCTGTCACTACAGAGCCTACCCACGTTTCCAGATGCTTTGCTATCCCAGCTTGCATCTACATGTTCCTATATTCTCTTAAACCCCTCCACCCCCACCCCGTCCTCGCTCCCTGTGCCGAAGCCCCTTGGTTTTCCCAGCCGCTCCGGCAGCCGCGCTGAGCCCACGCTCCCGCAGCGCACGGGGCTCCCCCGGTCGCCTCCTGCCAGCCGCAGGGGTGCCAGTGCCCTCCCGACGGCAGCCCCTTCCCTCTGCGCAGAGCGACGTGCCCGCTTGGGCCGCCCGTTGCGCTGCCGAGGCCGCCGGGCAGCTGAGCGGGGCTCTCTGCTGGCGTGGCAGTGGGGGAGCCGGGGGGACCCTTCCCTCTCAGGGAGCCTCCGGGGTGGCCACGCTCCGACGGGCAGCTCTGGTGCCAAGACGGGCTGTTCCGGGCTGGCACAGGGTGGGACCGGGACGTGGAGCATCAGCAGAGCGACAGGGAGCAGCCGGCGGCACGGCACGGCCCCCTGCCCTGCCTCACGCTTCTGCCATTTGTATTTCTGGTTTTGTCGTGCGGAAATGAGGTGACATGTACAGATGTGCTGGCCGGGGCGCGGGGGCTGTGCCTGGCAGGCTCCCGTCCTGCTTGGGGGGCAGGAACCTGGGCAGAGACCCCGCCACCCCCCTCTCTTTTCCGGGGCGTTGAAGGAAGGTCCGTGACCTTTCTCGCTCTGCTCTGCTCCCTGTCCTACCTGCCTGTCCAGGCTTCACAACGCTGCGGGCTTCTCGTGAAAGAATAGGCCTTGAGGGCTCGGGCTCAGCACCCAACCGTAGGTTTGAAGGAGCAAATCTCAGCTTTTAGGGGTTTGCATCAGCTGGTTGATGGCCGCTGTGGTTTATTCTGTGCTGAGCCCACTGCCTTGATTTTCACCCTCGCCCGTTCCCGCTTCTCCAGACCGTTACTGCTGAGCCTGAAGGCACGGTGTTTGCTAGTAGCCGTGAGGAGAGGGTGCAGAATAGCCCCTTTCTTCCACTTTTTGCCCTTCCCTTTGTACAGATACCGCACAGACCCCGGGGTTCGTATTTTCCCTCTCGGTCGCTGGTTCTGAAAGCCATTGCCAGCCGGTGCAGCAGGTGCCTGCTCGCACACACAGGCAGCATGTCGCCTCTGTCGGAACACGTTCCCCAGTTGCATGTGCCCATCTCGGGTGAATGTCGTGTTGTGCAGGCACCTTTGCAGGGGACGGGCCCCCCAAGCGCAGCACCGGGCCTCGCGAGCGCTGGGTGGGCTGTGGGGCATCACCATGGGACAACCAGCACCGCAGAAACCCGCAGCGGTGCGAGGGAAGGGGCCCCCTTTGCATGTTTTGGCAAGCAGAGCTGCTCGCTCGAGGGGGAGGGGAGCAAGCTCGTGGAAAGGGAAGTCACGAAAAGCAGAGAAATAGCTCTGCCAGAGAATATATTAAAGATGAGTCCTCTAGGTCTCCCTGAGGATTTTGCATCTAGACGCTGCCTCTCTCCTACCTGGAGAGGGCCTGGGAGCGGCAGCTGCCCATGTCTCCCGGGAGAGGGATTTGTGGACAGTGACCAGTCTTAGTCCACATGTTTTCCAGGAAATCGTGGTGGTTAGTCCCTGCTTCACGTCCCGTGGATCGGGGAGTATGCTGTAGCCAGTCACACCACGCATCCCCAGGGCGCACGGCACAGGGAAAATGGGGGATCATTCCTCCTCCCGCACTTTGTCTCCTGGTGGTTGTTCCTCCAGCTTTTACTGCGAAGGGAGAGGCTTTGTGCGGGTCATCATCCCCCGCCTCAGCCCTGAGTGAGTTTAGAGCCCAATCTCCTTTTCTGAGGGGACAGTGGTGTTAGTGAAAGGGACCTTTCTAGCTGCAGCTTCTTGAGGGGAGCTATGTCGGATGTCCCTGCCCCATTTCCCTGGAAGCCTGTCCCTGCCCTGCAGCTTGCGGAACATCCCGTGTCCCCGTAGCCACACCTTAATGTTTGCTTGCCACGTGTTGTGCCAGTCCCCTTGGAAAAGCAGATTCCCAGCCACCTGCTAACGGGGCGCTCCCATCCAGCAGAACCTGGCTTGGGGGGACGTGCAGGCTGTGAGCAGGGAGGGGTTAAAGGCTTTTCGAAGAGTTTCTCCATGGCTCAGGTGTTAAATACCAGACCTCCCAGTCTTACTGCCTTCTGACATCGCACCTTCCCGCTGCTCAGTGGGGCTGTGTGGAGGGTCCCTGCCCTCCGCCCTCCCGCGCAGGGGAGGGTGCGCATGGTGCTGCACCCCCCACCCTGCCTGAGCCCTGGTCCCCAGAGCCCCCAGCGAGGCAGGGACGTGCTGCCCTCGGGGCCTGATCCTGCCAGCATGCCGGGCACAGGAGGGCGTGCGGGGAAGAGGCGCAGCAGGCAGGCAGCAAGGCTGGAGCTGGGGGTGAAAGCAGGAACTGTGCATGCCATTCATGTTGTCTTTTGTTTCTTGATTCCAAGCCTCCATGCGGAGAAGAAAAGGGGGTGAGTGAAACCGCACATCCTGGGGCTTCTCCTTTCCCCATCAGCTGCCCGGCCAGCACCCGGCCCGCCCCACACGGGCAAAGTGCACCCCAGGGGACTGGCCCGGGTCACCGTCCCCTCGCTGTCACGGGAAGGCTTGGCCCAAAGGGAGCCAGAGCTCCACAGGTCAGCCTCCCACCCGGCACCACCGCCGCGGGCAGCAGCCACCACGTACAGCTCCGGCGGGGAGCAGGGAGAGGCCAAGATGGGCACGGTCACACGGGGCTCGTGTTGGCCACAGGCAGGAACGGCCGTTTGCCAGCCGGGCCCCTGAATCTCCAGGGCTGACTTCCCCAGGAGTTGCGCTTGCTTCGTTCTGGCTCCACGGTGAAAATGCCTCGCACAGAAATGTCCCCGTGTGTGGGGCCCAAGGTAGGGCCACCTTCAGCCCCAGGTCAGGCCTCTGGAGCTCAGTTGGATGAAATGGCGGCTGCGGCCTTTCCGTGTCCAGTGAGGCCGGTGCTGCCCCCACGCAGGCTGTCCTGCTGCTCCCGGCGGGCCCGCGCCGAGGAGGCGCCTCAGGATGCACCAGACAGGGTTTGGTGGTGGCTCCAAGGACGTGCCTGAGTTAGCTGGGGGAGAGCTGGTGGGGCCATTAATGGTCCTGGCTCTGGGAGGAGAGGGCCACCCACTGCGAAGGCCCTGTTACGGTGCCCGAGCAGGCTGGGGTGACGCTGGTTGCAGCAGGGCTCTGTATGCGATGGCTGCGCGACGCAGCGTCCCTGCGGACGTTGCATGAGGGACACTACAGAAACAGGAGGTTCCTGCCAGGGCTGAGCGCCAGAAATGGACAAACCTGAACGGAGCAAGAAGGCTCGTCCCGTGCCAGCACACAGCTCTGCGTTCCTCCAGCACAGGCACAGGGCAGCGGGGAGGGAGCCTGGAGGCCTGGACCCAGTTCCTCACCTTTCAGGAGCAAAACTCTCTGTCCTGGTAACGTGAAGCTGCAGAACTGTTTCCCCAGGAACAGGGAACGGGAGGGACCAACTCGTCCACCGTAACAGTGACAGCAGAGGGAAGAAGCTGAGCAGGGCTTACGAGTGGGAGATCTCTGAGGGACCTTCCCAGACCCCCTCTATTCCAAGCAGATCTGTCAGTACCAGAGGTGGAGGCGATGCAGAGCTCCCGTGGGTCAGAGCGATCAGCTGGGGGTCACCAGGGACATCCTGACATTGCAGATGACATGGTCAGGGCAATCCCACCCACAGAACCAGGCTGGGCGAGGAGGGGATGGAGAGCAGCCCCGAGGAGAAGGACTTGGGGGGTGGAAAACTGCCTGTGAGCCAGCAACGTGCGCTGGCAGCCCAGAAAGCCACCCGTGTGCTGGGCTGCACCCAGAGCAGTGTGGGCAGCAGGGCGAGGGGGGGATTCTCCCCCTCTGCTCCGCTCACGGGAGACCCCCCTGCAGTGCTGGGTCCAGCTCTGGGGGCACCAACAGCAGAAGGACACGGACCTGCTTGAGCGGGGCCAGAGGAGGCCACAAAGATGCTCGGGGGGCTGGAGCACCCCCCTGTGAGGACAGGCTGAGAGAGTTGGGGGGTTCAGCTGGAGAAGAGAAGGCTCCGGGGAGACCTTAGAGCGGCCTCCCAGGACTGAAAGGGGCTACAGGAAAGGGGGGAGGGACTCTTGATCAGGGGGGAGGGATAGGACGAGGGGGAACGGGTTTAAACTGACAGAGGGGAGATTTAGATGAGATCTAAGGGAGAAATTGTTCCCTGTGAGGGGGGTGAGGCCCTGGCACAGGTTGCCCAGAGAAGCTGTGGCTGCCCCCTCCCTGGAAGGGTTCAAGGCCAGGTTGGACGGGGCTTTGGGCAACCTGGGCTAGTGGAAGGTGGCCCTGCCTGGGGCAGAGGGATTGGACCAGATGGTCTTGAAGGTCCCTCCCAACCCAAACCCTTCTGTGATTCTGTGATCTCCAAGCGCGTGGTGGGGAGCTCTTGCTGCTTTGGGCAGGCAGAGCCCTCAGGCACACCCACTCCTGGGGGTCCCTCCCAGGCATCTCCAGCACCCCCCATCTCCTGCCCGGCAGCCTGGGGGCAGGCAGGCTCTGCTCCAGGCTGCTCTTCCATCTCCCACGAAGGCCTGGCAGGTACCAAGTGCAGTTCGTGGTGGTTCGTCTCCCTGCGCCCCAACAGCGTGAAGAGAGGGAGAGCAGAATAAAGCGGCGGCAGAGGCAGGGGGAGGACTGAGCATTGCAGCGCTGGTGGCCCCAGACTGACATCGCTGCAGGGCTGCCCCGAGCAGCTTCCAGAGACACCCATGAGGCAGTTTCCAGCACATGGTCTTTCAAATCAGCCCATGGCCCCTCCCGAGGCTGCTGGGCCTCCCCGCAGTCACTTGGTGTTGGGCCGTAAGGGATGAGCCAACTCCCTCTCAGCCAGGTGAACCGTTTCACGGTGAGCGCAGCCAGCGTGGCACGGCGGTGAGGAAGAGGAGCCATGAAACCCCCCTTCATGGGTGGTTGGCTACTGGCGGTCTGGTGCCGAGGAGGCTCAGGAGCTGGCCTGAGCTGTTTCCTTGGAGCAGCTGCAGGTCTTTACAGAATCCCAAAATCATCTGGGTTGGAAAAGCCCTTGAAGCTCCTCCAGTCCAACCATGAACCTCACCTGACTGTTCCCAACTCCACCAGATCCCTCAGCGCTGGGTCAACCTGACTCTTCAACCCCTCCAGGGATGGGGACTCCACCAGGGAGTTGTTGGGGACCAGGGCTTTGGTGGGGACCTGCCACTGAGCGTGCTGGCCTCAGAGGGCACCTAAATCCCCTTGGCAAAGGCCCTTGGCGTCAGTGTTTGCACAGGGCTCGCTCCTCCACAGGCTGGGCTTCTGAAATGTTTGGGACTCAGTTTTAATTTCTTAACTCAGGAATGTTGACTCACAAACTGCCACACAGACAGCTGCCGTGGCCGCAGTGTGCGGAGGTTCTGGAGTCCTGTCAGCCCCCGGTTTTGTAGGAATAGAGGCCCGATGGTCACAGCACTCCAGGGTCAGCAGTGACGTTTCGCAGTCCCGAGTTCCAACAGCCAGGCTGGAAGGAGCCCAGAAGTTTGCAAACTCTACCTGAAGGCAGGCAGAGCTTGTCAGCCTGGCGGGACGAATGCTGCACATGTCCTCCCCGATCCCTGGGCAGCTCCGGGACAGTGGAGGTGGAGACATCAGCCCTGGCACAGCACCGTGCCGGCACGGTGGCCACGCTCCGGGCCCAGCTGACACCATTTGTGACATGGAGCCGACAGACCCCACCCTGCCCAGCCCCGGGAGCTGTAGGAGCAGGGTCAGTCACACTCAAATGGACCCTCCGTGGGCTGAGCCCCAGCCCAGCAGCTTCGTTAGCTCGGCTCTGCCTGGCTCCACGCTGAGGGAGCTCAGGGGGTCGGTGGTGACGTCGGCCAGCATCTGCCTGCTGCCCTTTCCGATGTCCTGCGTTCCAGGACACTTCACAGCCCCAGACAGAAAACCCCAGCAGGAGCCAGGGCTGTGTCCGAGGGGGTTGCACCCTCCTGGCGCGAGTGGGGGGAGCAGCGGGGCTGGCTGCTCCCCAAAGGACAGACATGGTCACACGGCCGACGGGGCCCACTGCCAGAGCAGACCGAGCTCTGGCCTTAGTCCAGCCCGTCAGGTGGGTCTGTAGTGATGAGACAGGGCCAAGGTCAGGCCTGGGAGCTGGGGTGGGGGTCAGGCCCGTGGCAGCTCCGCAGCTGCAAGCACTGACACCCCCAGCCCGCACCGACCTGGAGCTCCCGGGCTCACGGACACGGGGGACACAGGGCCCGGGTTACTCCTGTCAGGGCCATTGGGGCACACGAGTCCACTCGGGCAGGAGACATCCCAGATTGTCTCAAACATACACTGGAGTGATGCTGGTTGTGCTGGAGCCAGACTGAGCCCCATGGAGTCCCATGGACTTCGGTGTTGGGGCACCAGGGTTCCCCTTACCATGGCGCAGCCGCTGCCCACGCCTGCCTTCGCCCTGTGAGAGTCACAGAGTCATTCAGGTTGGAAAAGACCTTTAAAACCATCGAGTCCAACCATAAATCCAGTACTGCCAAGTCCACCATTAAACCATGTCCCGAAGCGCCACATCTACACCTCCATGGATGGTGACTTGGGGAAGGGGGGACTCGGTCTCATTCTGAATATCAAAAATGTATCTGGACATAAATTTACTCTTCTAACGTAAGGATTGAGGCTTCCCCAACGTGTGGCACAGCCAGGAGCGGTTCCCCATGGTGGGAGCTGGCAGGTCAGGCAGGCTGGTGGGGTGCCCGGGTGCAGCCAGGGTCGGGGAGCGGCGTGGCGCAGTGCTGCTGTGCCTCAGAACCCCTCAAATCTGCGTTAGCCACTGGCTGGGGAGGAGACGACGGAGCGGCTGCTTCCTCAACTCTGTGCTCTACGACCCACTCTCCCTGCGGGGCCGTTCACTCCCTGCTGAGCCGCGCTGCCGGGGATGGGCCTGTGGTGGGGGAGCCGCCTCGGTGCGGCGGCCCTTGCTAACCCGTTCGCTCTTATGTTTGGATTTTCAGAGAAACTGGATGAGATTTTGGCAGCAGCCGAGCCCGCGCTGAGAGCGGACATTGTGGAAGCAGATTCCAGGGCAGCCACTGTGAAGCAGCGACCAACAAGCCGGCGCATCACGCCAGCAGAAATCAGTGTGAGAGAGGAGGGCTCGCGGTGGGAGAGGGGAGGGCAGAAGCTGAGTGCCAGCCCCGGCACTCGCGTGGGGAGCGGGTTTCCCCGGGGGGGTGAAAGGAGAGAGTCTAGGGGGAGATGGGGACACGGAGCAGGAGTCGGGGCAGGTGGTGGAGGAGCTGCCCTGGGCGGTTTGGCACTCGCTCACCACTACGGGATTGCCACCGGGAGGACGGAAGAGCGGGTCTGAAGGAGTGTGGAAAGCTGCGCTGGAGAGCTTCGTCTGGCTGCAGTTTTCTGGATGTGAAGCTGGAAATTAGGAGGAATCAAAGGAGAGAAAAACGCTGTCTCTGAGGGGAAGCATGGAGGGAGTAGGAGTGGGGCTGCCAGCTCCAGGCTGTCTGGATTGTGAAAGTGCTGCAGGCGGTGGGAGGCAGCTTCTGGAGCAGGAGGTAAAATGGGACAGGCAGCTTCTGAGCAGAGACCGGCCTGAGCGAAGCCTTCCCACGGGAGGAAAGCTGCTGCTGGAGTCGGCATCGCTGGGCCACCCCGCCCCAGGCACAGCCTGCCCCAGAGCCCGCAGCGGGGAGCAGGCAGGGGAGAGAGGGCAGGCAGGGGGAGCAGTCAGGCAGGGGAGAGAGGGAGGGTCAACCCTTCAGGGGGCAAAGCACAGGTTTTGGGGACACGCTGGAGGGGCAGCATGGAGGAGGGCAGCTGAAGGCGGCAGTGAGGAGGGGGCCTGTCCCTGCCCCGGGGTAGCCCCCCCCAGGGGCTGTGGCCATCCCGGGGCGGGCTGGGGGCTGGCAGGCAGGGACGTGGGGTAGAGCCCCAGCCTCACCCGCAGCCAGAAGGATCAGGTAGACTGAGAGGAACTGTGGTGCCCTTTCAGCTGAGTCTCACGGATGTCCAGAATGGAAATTTCCTGGTTTTCTCTTCCAGTCACTCTTCGAACGCCAGGGCATGGCAGCACACTCGGGGGTCCTTGCGGGAGCTGAGAAGCCCCATGTTTCACTGCGCAAAGGAATTCCACGGACAAAATCTGTAGGTAAGGCAAACTGGGGGGGAAATCCCTCCCTAAAGAGGAAAAACCATCCCCGTGGAGCGTCCGTGCCTGCACAGGCACCAGCAGGAAAGACGGGGCCCTCTCTGCTGGCTTGTAACTAAAGATCTTGGACGTGGGGACGTTGAACGCGATTCCTGCGTGGAAGGTTGTGTGTGTGCTGAGAAACCTCCTGGGACGCTGCCGCCGGCCCTGCGCAGACGCCCGGGCTGGGGAGCTCCAGAGGTCCCTGGCACTCTCAGTCTCTGCAGCACTGCCAGGGGCGGGGGGGTTTCTCCCACCCTCCGGCTGGCAAACGAGGGGCGATGGGTGATGGAGTCTGCCCGGGCAGCGTGCGGAGCACCTGGGTGGCTGAGCCGGAGACCAGGGGCTGTCACAGGCTCAGGCGATGGAGCAGGTGGCAACTGAGTTTTTTTCAAAGAATACACAGGACAGGGTCTATGTTGGGATCTTTAGAGCCTGTCCCAAAAGGTTTGAAATGCACCTAAAACCAAAAATAGGCTGGAGGAGGGAGATGGGAGAAGAAGGCAGAGCAGCAAGGGCTGGTGGCACCGTGACAGCATGGGGGCTCTCGTTTTCTCCTCTCCATTTCGTGCATCAGTGGGTTTCCTCCAGGCAGTAACACCAAGGTGGGAGCTGGGCTGCGTGTGTCATCGCTTACATAGAGAAGCTCTGGGGCAGGAAGGGGGCAGAGGGAAGGGTGGGGTGCTCTGGGGCAAGCGGTGCATTTAGGTAACCCCAAGGCATCGTCTGATGGTAACGGTGGGGCCAAAGCAAGTTGTGAGTTTGACACACAGGATAAGCGAATAGAAAGTACCTAGAAAGCGAATAGAGCTACAGCTGAGAGCAGCAGAACCCCAGCAAGAATGTAAAAATTAGTCAAAAAATTCAAGGGTTAGGATTCAAAATGTACTTTTTAAGGTGCAGAGCCACAGAATTGCCACGCATACATGTCCCACGTTCGTGTGTGTACGAGAGCAGCCGGTACCTGTAGCCCCCCATGGGACTGGTCTGAGAGCGGTGGGTCGCTGGAGATAAGCAAATGTGTGTGTGCTTAATCTGGAAAACAAACTAGGAGAGATAATCTTAGCAAAAAAAAAAAAAAAAGCCTGGGTGTTTAAGGGTCTGCTCTGGTGCGTCCACGTACACCGTGTGGATAAAGCTGCTGTCCTGGGGTGAGACCCGCGGGCGAAAGCTCCTGCTCCTCGGGGCAGCTGAAACGGGACCTGGGCCGAGCCGGTGACACGGCACAGTGTTGGAAGTGAATGTAGGCATTGATGAGCTGCTCGTGCGTTGCAATGCTGTTAACGTACGTGGTAGGAAGGGAGCGGAGCTGCCTGCCTCAGTGCCTGGGATCACGCAGCCCCGGCCCGCGGCCTTGCCGCAGGGGGAATGACCTGCTCATTCGCTCAGGAAGGTGAAAACGCTCGGTGGCACGTGCAGGGCGGGGTTGGTCTCATCCAACCTTATGCATCAATGGTGCAGAAATCCCCATCCAGGGAAGGTGCTCAGGAACCTCCGTGGTGACCAGAGGGAAACGGGCACTTTTAACGTGATCTATCCTGCATCGTGGTCGAGGAGGTGACTCCTGCACAAGTGCCCCTTGACTGTACGAGTATCTGGTGGTGGCTGCGGCCCGGCAGACCAGCGTGCCGTGGCCGGTGGGGTCTGAAGCATGTGTTTATTTTGCAAACTAAATCCTAGGGTTTGTATGTGAGGATGTTTGTGAAAATGCTTCTAAGCAGAAGTTGTCCAATCAAGCCACAAACAGCTGGAAATCATGTTAAAGGGGATCTTTTGTGTGAAGTAGCATCTTAACCCAGTAATAGATCATAAACTGGGAAAGTATTCATGAAATAAGAGATACTTGCCCGTAAGGAGCTCCCCTTTTGCTTGTGAAAGAAGAGTCAGTGGCTCAGGAAGTCCCTCTAAGCCTGCACCTCGTTGCGTGGCGCTCGCTGTGCGGGTACGCCATCACGGATCACTGCGTGCGCAGACGCGGGATCCGGCCTTCGCAGGGTTTATACACCCATAAGGTCTGTTGGGTTGTGTGTAGGGTTTCTACGCTCACGAGCAAGGAGTGGAACATGCCATGTATGTCGTCTTTGTGCAGCACCTGGAGCACTGAGACCCCGCCCCTCGCACGGGATCCCAGCTACAGGCATCGTGCAACAAGGGGATTAGAAACGCTAAATTGAATCTGCATCAGGGAAGATTAAAAGCAGACCTGGCGCTGCCCTGTTCTGAGCCGGAATGGCTGCAGCTGGCACAAGCACAGCATCCAAGCACAACCCGGCAACAAATACAGGAAAAAATCGCATGTAGCTCTTAATTATGCTCGATCCAAGAAAGGCATGTGTGTGTCTGCACCGCAAGGGAACAATTCCTCTTGAGGAGGGGACAGCAGCTTCTTGTTCCCAGTTTGCCTGCCACAGTACACACCGAAAGCAATGCCTCTTAGAAAACGGCTAATTTTTGTGGAATTCCAGATAAGCTAAAATAGAAAACAGCCAAACAGTAGAAATTGGGTTGCAATTGGCTTGTTTTAGAAGTCCTTGAGCTGTCATTTCACACCCACAATGACAGGCTCATACGCTGTACAGTCAGTTGACTTCATGATAAAAATCACTACTAAAAGCAAGGAACTAGATGAAAAATAAGCAGGGGTTGGTTGATTGGTTGGTTGGTTGGTTGGTTGGTTGTTTTTTTGTGAAGAAATGCTCTGAACTATTTGCATATTACACAGCTGGTTTAGATTCCCAGGGACTTGTAACAAAAGATCAAAGCATTTCATGTTTGCATCTGAAGATTTCTTGAGACAAAGGTAGTTAACCCTCGGCTGGCTACAAAGCAAGCAGAACAGAAGAAATATTTCTACAGAAATGTGAAGAAAAGAAATGCATTGCAGTGGGGAGGCTGATAGAAAAGAAAATCTCTGTCAGACTTCCAAGATAGCTACCACGCCATCTGCTCCAGCATCAGAAGTTAAAAACACTCGCAGGTCTGCAGAGCCGTCATGGTGCTCGCTGAGCCTCAGCAAATCCCAGACACTGTGGTGGTGGCTTTGCCCTGGTAGTGGTAGCCAGTGTCCCCGGGTCCCTCAGAACCTCGGTGGGCTGCGGGCGCTGGCGGAGGCCCCCGACCCCCAACGCCTTGTCTCGGTGCTCGGAGGTGCCGGGGCTGTCACTCACCACCTCGGGCCGAGGGTGCCCCCCTGCCCCCCCTGCCGTGAGGGGGACTGGCCACCCTCCCTGATCCCAGAGCATCCTTCCCCAAGCCCAGGGGAGCTCCTGGCGCTTCCCCTCTTCTGAACAGGCTCTGGGGTTCACCCTGGCTGCAGTTTAAGCTCTGTGTGCTGGAGCAGCCAGCACTGTTCCTCCTCCTCCTCCTCCTCCTCCTCCTGTCCGTTCTGTTGGTGCCTGGGGCTGGTGCACGGTGATGCTCGGCCGCTTTCAACTTTGAAACCACAGCACTTGGCACCTTTGTGCTCCTGCTCAGGGGTGGCTTCAGGAGCTGCTCTGCTGTCCCCGCACAGGGACAGCGAGGCTGGGGCAGGCTCCAGAGAGAGCCACCTCATTAGCTATCCCGCATTAATGCACAGAGTTAGATTCTCACAGGGATTTAGGCTGTTATGGCAACGGGCCCAAAAGCATTATGGAGAGTTTTTGTGTTTTCTTTGGAGATTAATAATGCATTGAGTGTGCTGCGAGTTGCAGAGGGGGGTTGCCATGAGGCTTGTGGCTTTGCCAAGCTGCGCTCCAGGCACGCACCCACCAGCGCGCGTCCCAGCTCAGACCAGTCACTCGGGGTGCTCAGAGACAGGCTTCGTTACTGGTCCTTGCTGGGCGCTGGCGGCTCCGTTTTGACTCAAGCTCTTTATTCCTGCGTGTGCCAGCCTGCATAGTTTGATCCTGGCGGTGTCTTGTTGCAGTTTGTAGGCAGCCTATATGCCCCACCACGGTGAAGACGCAGTATGTGCTGTTTGAAGAGAACTGAGAGACAAAATCTTGATGGCACTTAACAAAGGGTTCTTTTACTTGTCACTAAAGTTTCATCTTCTAGTTACGTGCATGGAAGGTGGAGCGGGCACAGAGCGGGGTCCCGGGCAGCACACGAAGGGTTGTGCCCTTTGCGACAGGCAGATGCTCTGCTCTCAGGGGTCAGCCCCACCTCCACCGTCCCTCTGGAGAAGCAGCTCACAGGGTATCACGTTCTCCCGTCGGCGGGAGGCAGAGGGGTGAGGTCTGGAGGAGGCGGGAGCGCTCGGTCACTGGCAGCAGAGTGCGCTGGGAAACAGCACAGGCGCGGCGTGTCGTCCCGCGACGCGGGGGGAGA
Organism: Strix aluco; assembly: GCF_031877795.1. Classification (NCBI taxonomy): domain Eukaryota; kingdom Metazoa; phylum Chordata; class Aves; order Strigiformes; family Strigidae; genus Strix; species Strix aluco. The sequence continues at coordinate 88,791,026 of NC_133935.1, read as the reverse complement.
GCAAAGTGGTAATGGCTGGGTCAGGATCCGATGGAACGAAAGGGAGATCTAGTTCAGGTGGTAGAAATTTAAAGGAACTGCCCTCCCTCGGCGTCATGCTGCGTGTTAGAGTCTGCCTGAGGCTCATCACTGGAGGCTTCTCGTGTCGGCTGATGGGCTGTTCCATGGGTGCGCGCGGTGGGGAGCAGCTCTGCCCTCCCTGGGTACCTCTGGGCTGTGTAGGAGAGCTCCAAACGCTGCAGGGCTTGGCCAAGCTCCTTCTCCTGCAGATGGCCCGTCCCTGGGCCGAGGTCTGCCCATGGCCCAGCGCAGCGTTTAGCAGCAGGCAGGTGTTAAGATAAAAGTGAAAAATGAAAGTATTTACAAGTCACTAACTGCTAACATTTCAGTCAGCGGGAGTGGAGTTGGATAAAAGAGAGCTGTGCTTTCAGCTACCTGCATTTTAGATAAACTCAAATCAATTCTCTGCCCGTTTCAGGTTAAAAGCAGCCAGGATGGGTTCACAGGTCTTGTAGCTGGTCCCTCAGCTTTTAGGAGGACCCTCGTCCTCGGCGCTGCTGTCACCGGGGGTTTCTGGCTGGCTGGACGCTCAAGACCTCTGCAGGCTCTGTGCAGGGCCCAGCCTGCTCCGCAAGGACTGAGCCCGAGCCGTAAATCCGGTGCTTAATCAAGACATCAGGTTTCAGTCCTGCTCCCACGGGATTACGGGTTGCCTTTGTTCAGCTTCGGAGACTCCGTGAGCAGAACTATATCCTGCGTAGACAGTAAATAAAACTCAGCAATGATTAGTCTCATGCTTAACCATAAACAGATGCTTCTCCGTGTGAAGGGAGAGGTTTCATTTTGCCTGTGTGATCCCACTTAAACATCAGCGAGGAGTTTCTTTCTGTCGTGAAGACTCGTATTTTACAAAATTTGCTGCCACAGTAGGAATGGGTAGTGAAAGATTTGAGCGAGAGAACACAATAGCACAGCAACACAATTCAAAGAAAGCCTCGTAAAAGGTCTTTACAGACCAGATGGGCATCAGATTGAACTGATAGATGGAGTTTCAAAAGAAAGAAAAGGAGGTAATTCTGCCCACGGTGCTGGTAAGCTGCAGAGCTCCCTGCTGCAGGATACTGGGCGTGTGAGAGATTCGCCTGAGTTCCGAGAGCGCTGCCGAGTGCAGTACAAAGGTCCTCCAAGGGTTAAACGCAGCGGGGTCTGGCTCAGCCAGCAGCCTCGGGGTGGGGGGGTGAAGCAGGCTGCCTGCTCCTGTGGCAGGTTCGAGCGCCCTGGACGTGCCTCTGGTCTGCGGGGCCCGAGGGGAGGTGGGGAAGGGGGGTGCCATCAGCAGGACGTGGGGAGCAGCGGAGAGGAGCAGCGGCCGCGGGGGGAGTGGATGTGGTTGTTTCTGCAGCGAGCAGGGGAGCTGTGTCAGAATGGGGAGTTGCAGGTAGTGAAGAAAGAGCCTGTCAAGAATTAGCCTTCCTCCCACCTCTCCCATCCATGATCTCTCCTGCGTGTTGATTTTCTTGCTGAGGAGCAATAGGAGATGTTCATTTTCGGAGGGAATCAATGTTATTCCCGCTATTCCACGGAGTGGGGTTGTAGAGACAGTCAGAACGGTAATGAAGCCCCTCTTCTGCCGTAGCATCAAAGGACAGGTCAGGTCAGAAGGGGGAGGTCTCTAGGCCAAGCTCCCTCTCAAAGCAGGGTCAGTTGTGACATCAGATCATGTTGCTCAGGGTTTTATCCAGTCTGGTCTTGAAAACCCCCAAGGATGGAGACTGCACACCCTTTCTGAGCAGCCTGTTCCCCTGCTTGACTGTCCTCGTCGTGACATTTCTCCTTGTATCCGTCAGAACCTCTTGTTTCAGTTTTACTCGTTGCCTCTTGTCCTCCCACCATGGACCTCTGTGAAAAGCCTGGCTTTATCTTCTTGATGACCTCCCGTAGGTACCAGAAGGCTGCTGTTAGGTCCCCCCAAAGCCTCCCTCTGGTAAGCTGAACAAGCCTAGCTCCCTCAGCCTCTCCCAGCAGAGCAGGAGCTCCAGCCCTGACCATCCTGGTGGCTCCCCACTGAGCTCCCTGCAGTCTCTTGGTCTGTTTCTTGCACTGGGGGCCCCACACCTGGATGCAGTATTGCCGGTGTGGTCTCGTGTCTGGCAGTGGGAAGGATAACCTCTTTGCTCTGCCTCTTGACCAGGACGCTGCCGAGGCCGGGGGCCAGCCCGTGTTCCCTCGCTGCCCGCCAAGCCCCCGGCTCTTCGCCTCGGAGCTGCCCCCCAGCCCCAGCCTGCCCACTGCAAGGGGCGATTCCTTCCCAGCGTGGGACTTTGCATCCGTCCTTGTTGGAATTCATGGATTCCTGCTGGCCCGTTCCTGTCTAGGCCCCTGTGAGGTGTCCAGCTGGTCACTCGACTTGGCAGTGCTTCGGATATCGATTTCCATAGCGCTCCCCTCCTCATTTAAGAAAAGAAAATGGAGGAGAGATGCTTACAGCAGAGAAAAATAACAAATGGGGAATAGAGAGAATAAAATGAATCATTGTAAAAGCAGCTACATAAAATAAAACAAAAACTACTACCCACACCTTGAATACTTTTAGATTATCTAACCGTCCCCTTCACCCTTCATGTGAAATACTTTGCTTTAAACACTTTAGAAGAGCTTCACAGCAGGGACTGTGAGCTCCCAGGTAGACCAGGGCTCCCACACCTACAGCTCTTCACGGTCGATGGCCGAGAATTTGCAGCAGCTTGTTGGTGACTGTTGGTAGCCGGTGTCTCCTCGGGCCTGGCAGCCGCCTGGCCAGGCTGCTCTTTGCAGATCAGGAAATTTGAGAAAGATGAAGCAGCTTCCCACACGCAGGAGGTACCCAACGCAGTAGTACCTGTCTACAGGACGCCCAGCGCGTCCCCAAGACAAGCTCTAATGGTGCTGGACCGTGTTCTCTGACAGTCTGGGCAAGGTGACAGAGCTCTGTGCTGCATAAATTTCCTTGTTTCAACTTGTGGCCATTCCCAGGTGAGAAGCAGAAATAAGCATAAAGGCATGACTGGTTTTTTGGATCATCATGCTGTTAAGAACATGACAGTGTCTGTACTGAATCAAACCGTGGCTCCATCTAGTGCAGGATCCTGTCTCAAGCCTTGCTCTTAAGCAGATGCCCAGGGAAGAGTGAAAACAGGGCAAGGATATGCTCTTTCTCCCGAATACTCACCCAGGCAGCTACCATCTTCAGTTCAGAGGCTTCTGTGCACGTAACAGCCCACAAAAAGTGCATCGGCCGTGGCTTTGTCCAGCCTCTCTTTGAACTTGTTCTGTGCTTCCAGTTCATTATGCTGCCTTGGTATTAAAAATCCCCAAACGGCGTTCAGCGAAAATAGCACAGCTTTGAGCACAGCGATAGTCTGAACAGCGGGATGGGATGCAGAGTTCAGTGCTCACTGGCCAAAATACTCCCCTTCTCCCCCAGCGGACTCTGCATCTGCAGGCGTTTGGTGAAATCGCGACCATAATGCGAGGCAGTTGCCAAAGCCCTTTGAATGCTGCTGGCTGTTAGAGGAGAAGCAGGTGGTCACCATGCTGCTGTGCCAAGACGTGGCTTTCGGCCATCTTGAGTGTTCTCTCAAGAGCAATTTGAAACCTTGAAAACAGCTGAACTGTGGCTGCAAAGAAGGAGGCAAGTAAGGGATGGGCATCGCAAAGCAGGACGCAGTGAGGAGGGGCAGGGTGATGCAGGAGGCTGGAGCAAGCTGCGTCGGGTAGCACACATCCCGGCAAGTTCTTGCACCGAATTCGCTGTGTTCGTGGATTTTCCCTCCTGTCACTTCTCTTAGCAGGATTCTGACACGCTTTCACTGAGTAGTACAAGTACCTGGGAAAGCTCTCGCTGTGCAACCAGGTAGTAAGTTCATGGTAAAAACGGCTTTCTGGGGCACTTCCAATTCTTGCAATACGTAAGATCCTGCTAGACCCTGCTTCTGCATTCAGTCTCGCACATCGAAGCATATGTAACCCCTCGGGGGGAGGGGGGAAGTGCGACACAAGAGCAGCGAGCGGGAGAGCGCGAGAACCCGCCCCTGCGGGTGGCACAACCTGGCTGCGCCCGGCTGTCTGACACGGTGGCGCTCGGGTGTCGGCAGGTTTGATCGAGCAAGGGCTCAGTTCTGTCACTGTTGCGTTGCTCTGGAGAGCGTTCAGCCTGGCTGGAAAGCGTTGGGCACAGCCGGCTGGTGGATTTAAAACAATGTAAGATGTTGTGCGAGCCTGCGGCCGCCCCGCTGAGCCAAGTGAGCGCAAGCGAGGGGCCAAACTGCAAACACCTGCACCAGGCAGGTGAGGGATGGAGTGGAAGGTCAACTCGGAAGGGAGGTGGGGTGGGGGGAGGGAAAGGATGTCGTCTGTCCACTTTGCGGCGGCTGTCGTGCGCTGGATTCTCTAGAGACATCCTCTCTGACTTCACTGTTCATCTTGTTTTCCAGGTGAAGACGAGAAACTTGCTGCTTCTTTGCTAGATGGGAAGTTTCCCCGGAGCACATCGATGCAAGACACCGTTAGGGAAGGACATGGGATTCCACCACCACCTCAGACAGCCCCACCCCCACCTCCTTCTCCATATTACTTTGACACAGGCCCCCCTCCATCCTTCTCGCCACCTCCACCCCCAGGAAGAGCTTACGATACCATAAGATCAAGCTTTAAGCCAAGCCTGGAGGCTAAACTCCACGGACTCCCGCAGGTCATTAGCGCAGCTGAGATGTATGATCAGGCGAGGACTTCCATTCCTTACCCTGAAAGGCAGAAGAGGGCCCGATCCATGATAATCCTACAGGATTCCTCCCATCTTCCCGTGGAGCCAACAGAGATCCCCCGGCCTGGCCCATCCGCAACCCCTCCGGAGAAGCTGAAGAGGAAGGGGCGAGTGATTGACAACCCTTATGCCAACATGGGTCAGTTCAACGTCAGCCTGTTTGCTCCCACCAAGCCACAGAGGAAAAAGAGTCCTCTTGTTAAGCAGTTACAAGTGGAGGATGCCCAGGAGAGAGCAGCGCTGGCCATCACCGGCGGCTTCACCCGGGAGCCCTCTCCCACCCGCAGGAGCCATCGCCTGAGTGGAGTGGAATATCAACACCATGCCGGCATCGCTCAGGTCGAAGCCACGAGCATCCCCTTTGCCACTGCCATCGCTGGAGTCATGAAGGACCGAGACCGTCGTCTGGATGAGAGGCGGAAATCCACTGTCTTCCTCTCGGTTGGGGCCATTGAAGGGACCCCCCCCAGCAGCGACATGCCATCCCTGCAGCAGTCCAGGTCTATTGATGAGCGGTTGTTAGGAAGCCGAGATGTACTACTGCCTTCCCCTGTCTCAGCTTTAAAGCCATTAATTAGCAGCTCATCCTCAACGTTCATCCACCCCCTCACAGGAAAGCCCTTGGATCCGAACTCACCACTGGCGCTTGCGCTGGCCGCAAGGGAACGGGCCCTCTCAACTCAAGTCCCATCCCGGTCGCCCACCCCGATCCACAGCCCAGACTCAGAGAGAGCAGCACCCCTGTTTGTGGACATCCAAACCAAAGAACCAGAGAGGGGCGAGTTGGAGAGCTTGGTGTCCCCTGCGTACTCACCCGGAGGCAAAGGGGCAATTGGAACAGACTCTGGGACTTTGGCCCCTGCGAAGAGCCAGTGGGGGACTCCGTCCACCCTGAGAAAAGAAACCGAGGCAAGAGCAGAAACACCTGGGAAGGAGGAGAAAAAACAAGAAGACAAGAAGTCCATGATTATTAGCATAGTGGATACATCACAGCAGAAGACCGCTGGCCTCATTATGGTTCATGCCACAAGTAATGGCCAAGACGAGATAGGACTTGAGATAAAAGAGGAGAAACCAGCTGTCCCTGAAGCATGCACAGAGCCGGCAGAGTCCCCCAAAGCAGAGCCCCAGCCCAGTCCCGCGGGGAAGCCTCCGGTCAGTCCAGCCTCTGACAAGACGTTGGGACAAGGGAGTTCGGAGGAAGAAGTGGAGCCCTACACGGTTACCCTCCCACCAGCTCAGCTGTCTTCAAGTGACGAGGAGACCAGGGAGGAGCTGGCCAAGATAGGGCTGGTGCCTCCACCAGACGAGTTTGCGAACGGGGTACTGGTCACCACCCCTGGCACACCGGTCAGCCACCTGGCTACGCCTAGCACGCCATCCATACCAGCGGCAGCAGTAGCACCTTCTACCACTGGCGGAACACCCTCAGGGAAGCCCTCTGATGCCCCCGTAGCCCCGGAGTCTGCTGCAGACTCGGGAGTGGAAGAGGTGGACACCAGAAGTTCAAGTGACCATCACCTGGAGACCACAAGCACCATCTCTACGGTCTCCAGCATGTCTACATTGTCCTCAGAAAGCGGGGAGCCTACTGACACATACACTTCCTTTGCGGATGGACAAACTTTTATACTCGAGAAGCCACCAGTGCCTCCAAAGCCAAAACTCAAGTCCCAGCTCAGCAAGGGGCCAGTTACTTTCAGGGACCCACTTTTGAAGCAGTCTTCGGACAGCGAGCTCATCTCCCAGCAACATGCGGCCACTCTGGCATCCGCCAGCATTGGCCGGCCACGCTACCTCTTTCAGAGAAGGTCCAAGCTATGGGGGGACCCCATGGAGAGCAGGCCGATCCATGGGGCTGACGATGACAAGCCAACTGTGATCAGTGAGCTAAGTTCCCGACTACAGCAACTGAATAAGGATACACGATCACTGGGGGAGGAACCAGCCGGGTCCACGTTAGATCCCGGGAAGAAGTCACCGGTGGTCGCGGCACGGTAAGACACTGGTCGCTGGCCAGGGGCGGGGGCGGGCGCAGGGCGCAGGCACCCGGGGGGACGGGGAGGTGCATAACCAGGGTGTAGCTGTGCCCGGCAGTCCTGGTGTGCTTTGAGGGGCGTCCCAGAGGTGTCGGGACTCCTCAGCTGCACAGGGAGAGGTAACGCTGAGACATGCTTTCAGAAGTCGGTGTGATCTGCTCCTGGCTCCTCTCTCCGCACCGCACACACGTAGCGAGTCACACTGTTGCTTTTTCCCTTTAAATTGCCTTCCTGTTGCTCCATGTTCCTCCTCTGTCTCAATGCTGCTGTTAAGCTGCTGTATTTAGTTGTGGGTTTCACTTCTAAATGTCTGCTCCTGAACAATTAATAACAATGTGTGTTTCTCTAGTGCTTTTCATTTCAAAGGATCTCCAAATGTTGTCAGACTGTGTATTAGAGCTCTGGTCAGTCCCTGCTGAGCGGGAGCGTCACGAGGGTGGGCTGTGACAGCCCGTAGAAAGGACACGGCAGCACCAGCCCGACCTTTGTGGGCTGGGGCAGAGCTCGGTGCCGTTTCTGGAACGAGCCAGCTCTGGTGAGCTGCCGGGAGGTGTTTTGGCAGGGAGCAGCCGGGGGGGGTTCGGTGTGGCTGCGGGCAGGGGGTGCAGCCGGGCATCCCTCCCACAGGGGCTCGCGGTGGCCGTCTCCTGGCGAGCGCAGCGCTGGGTCACACACGGCTGCGGGCCGGGGGGGGTTGGCTGCTGGCTCAGCGCCTGAGCGTGGTAGATCCTCTCAGCCCCTTTTCTCCTCCTCCACACACCGACCTGCCCAGCGGAGCTGAAAGGTCGCAGCCGAGGGACCCCAGGACACGCAGGAGCCTCCTTCTCTTACAAAGTCCTGCCTGGGTTCCCTCGTCCCTCATGGCACTTGGGAGACACCGGGTCCCTGTCCCTTGCTGGAGCTGTGACCGTCGCGCTCCCCCGGCAGCACAGACCTGCCCACGTCCCTCGCGCTGCCCCGCACTGCTCCTGCCCGGCGTGACCCACCTGGCCACCCACCGACCTGCTGGCACCCGGCGTTTGTCCTGACCTGCTGCCCTGCAGCAGCAGTGGCCCCTTTGTCCCGTGCTTCCACCCCAACATCCCCACCTAACTGCAAAACTAAACTAAACCAAACAACCCTTAAGTTAGAGCCCAAGATGTGAGAGCGAACCACTACAAGGCTCTGAAATTTGAAGTTACAGCAGGAAGTGACCCAAAACTCTCCAGCCCCGTGCCACCCTGTCAGGACGCAGCCACACAACGCGTCCCACGGTAGCAAAGCCACAGGAACCAGGTCCCACCAGTGGGTGGTTGCCAGGGGTCAGCGAGGTGCCAGTTCAGCAGGGAGCTCTGAGTGAAGGGGAACCCTTCTTTTGGAAAGGTTTTCCTAAGCAGGTCATCACGGTGACAGGTTACAAGTCCACGTGGTGCTGGCACAGCTGGAGACGTTTCAAGCTGTAGCACAGGGGACAAAGTGTCCTCCCTGACGTACCCCCCGGGTCACATCGCTCCATCCTTCAGCTGGCTCACATCTCCCTGGCCGTGCTGGTCATCCACCTCTCAGTAGGTGCCAAACTTGTAGTTAATGACCTCAGTGTGGAATCAAATCTCTGGATCTTGCCCTGCTACGCTCTCAGCTCTCTGGATTCAGCCCCAAATGCACGATGGCCGTTCCCTGGAGACCGGTGTCTCACACGTGGTCCCTTCCCCCTGCTCCGCTCGGTCAGGAGCCGCGGGGTCCTGCACTGAGCGCACTTGGTTTAAATTTGGGGACCCTTCTGAAATCAGGCGCTCTCTGCCTCCTGTTCCAAAAAAGTGCTGCCTGTGCATGTCTCCAGCGGGACATTACCGGCCTTTCAGGGCAGCCGGGCGCAGCTCCTCCAGCCGTTCGCCCGTGCCAGGCGCTGGCCCTCCGCTGGGGCTTGCTCTGGGGCCCCGCTGACCCCCCTCACCCCGGGGTGGCGGAGGGGCTCTGCCTTGGCTGCCCTCGGCCCACTTCAGGCTCCCAGACCAGCAGCAAAAAAGCACCCGTGCCTGCCCGTGGGGTGGGAGCGCAGCCCCCCCGCCTGTCCTCGCCCCTTCCCTGGCCCCCCGTGTCCATCCAGATCCTCCCTCGGCCAGAGGTGTGCGAGTACCCCCCCGTTCCTAGGGGACACCCCTTGCCCATCCTCTGCCTCTCCTCAACCCTTCCCGTCCTTCACGCCTCCACTTCTTCCGTTTGACTCCTGCGCTTCCCTCGCCCCCGCCTCTCCCCAGAGCACAGACGCTGCCGAAGCTCCCCCCCCGCCCCGTGACACGACGCTGCATTTCACCTTCTGTAGAGACCCCAACCCCCTGCCCCGGGAAGCGCAGCCCTTCCTCCTCTCCTTACCCACCCTGCCGCCAAGTGCTCGGCCCTCTCAGCTGTCCTGCAGAGTTAAGTGTTCTCATTCCTTTTTCTGAAAGCCATGGCCTTTCAGCTCTGAATTTTTTATGCTCCCAGTTGATGTCAAAGACTTGAAATATTTCCCAGGAAGTCAGCTGTAAATAGAATATTTAATGATGTCAGCCACGCTCCTTCACTGTGAAAAATTCCTCTCTTTAATGAAATTGCTGTAAATTCAGAAAATAATGTAAAGAGCAGTTAGATAAGCTTAGACAACCCATTCCAACACACATTTTCCAGTCTGGGAAATGGGCCTGTCCATTTTTCCTGGGCCTGTCCTGAGAATGGCAGTATTACCTAAAGCTCCCCCGAGAGCCACCCCTGGTGGTGCTGAGGAGGAGCGAGATGGGACCGTGCTGGCGGGGTGGCCCTGGAGCATCCCCTCAGGGTCTGAAGGCCGCTGCACCCCTTTGGCCAGGCTGCGTGAAAGCCCGGGTGATGCTGCGGCCAGAGCCCGTTTGAGCCCCTCCAGGGGTGTTTGGAGCACTAAAGGGCAGTGACCCGACTTGTGCTGCAGCTTTTTCTGTCATTCTTTAGCTCTGCTCCAGGCAGGGTCGGGAGCCAAGCCAAGGCTCTTACCTAGACCCAGAGGTGTTCTTGAGTTCCGCAGGACTTGGGGATGACGAGGTGCCCTTGCAGGAGCTGCTGCGGCAGGCGGAGCCGCTTGCCTGCGGTGCCACGTTTCATTGCTGGAGTTCCCTCCTAAGCCCATTAAATTCTGAATTTACAGTGGTTCCATCTAAGAGCAGGTGCTGCCTCTGGACGTGGCGGCTGTAGTGCAGGCCCTGGTCCGTTTCTCTTGCAGAGGTCTGTGAGGGTCCTGGCTGGGGACCCCGGGAGCAGAAGACAAACCACTTCCTCCGTAACTCTAACTCTGGCCGTATCTCCTTCCAAGACGGTCTCCCGCAGGAGGACATTTGACAAGAGGGACTGAGAAAGAGGCCAAGAAATACTGAGAATGAGAACATAAGGTCAGAGTTAAGGTGATCGATAGAGACGATCTTTATTGCAGCCTCCCCAGGCCCGGGCTGAGCGTGCGAGGGAAGCTCTGCTGTGCCCCTGCTGTCGGAGGAAGGCTCCGCTCCCCGGGCAGTAGCGTGCCCGCTTGCCGAGATGCCACCCCCGCTGAGACGCCGTGGTCGGGCGGTGGCAGTGACAGCAGAGTGGCATTGCTCTGTCCCGTGGGAACAAGTGATGAGCCTTGAGCGGGGGACACATGGACTCTGCTCTGCTGGGAGCTGCCCGGACCGTTCCGTGGCACAGCGTGTCTCCGAAGGCTGACACGAGGCCGGCAGCAGCGACCTCCGTGTTTCACGTGAGTGGGATCCTTGAAGATCCAGTGTCCCAACACGCTGTAGCCTGTGCTCAGCCGAGCTGCAGGAGAGCCACCAGACGTCTTGGCGTCTCTGAGCTGCACCAGCCGGCCCCGGACGGAGCTCCTGCCGCAGCAGAGGCCCAGCGGGCGTTCCGCTGAGCAGCGCGAGGACCCCGTGGCCCAGAGCTGCTGCCCAACGCTGCAATGGATTCATCGTGTGACATCCATTACCACAATAAAGCTGACGCCAACTAACGAGAGGTGTACGTTTGTGATTAGCGACCCAGTGAGTCAGAGCTAGCGCTGCAGATGCCGGCTGGAGAACTGCATGAGCACCAGAGCCCAAACTCAGGCGCTTGAGGGTGACTCGTGTTAAATGGGCGACGTTAAGCCCTGTGTTGGGGTGGCATCAGTGTTCAGTGTCCCTTGTCCTGTGACTGGCCGTGGCCACCGGCCTCAGCAGGCTGGTGTCATCCCCCCCCGCGCATGGTCCTGCTCAGACCCCGACCTCCCGCCTCCGCTGAGGGGCTGGCGCGGCGCCGCCGGCCCGGGAAGCTGAACCTCAGCTCCTCTTGGCTCAAGGCAGAAGCATCACAAGTGTCAGCACGGTCCAGGGCTCCAGCTAACGCAGCCGAGAACCTGGGTTAGGGGGTGCTTTGCAAAGGGTGGTTGGTTGGTTGTTTGTCTGCTTGTTCGTTTATCTTTAAGCAACAGCCGAACATGCCAAATGTATCATGTGGAGCAGAATTTTAGATGCAAAACTGAGTTTTTCAGGTGCTGTTCTGGAAACCCACAACTGCTTTGTATTTCTACAGATCTGAAAGAGAGAGAGAAGAAAAATAAGCCCTTTAGGCATTTAGCTCCTAGGGTAAAGCTACCTCTTTCTATATAAACTCATCAATTAATTCTGTTTCAGTTAAATGGTGTAACATTTCTGGTGCAAGCTTTCAGCCGCTGCAGATACAACCCCCTGTTTCCTTGTAGGCTTTTTGTCTCTTCATGGTGTCTCAACTCAGGCACAAAGCGGAGCTGAGCTCGCTTTCCGCAGCCAAGGGGATTGTCCGTGGAGAGCTGATGAAAAGCTGGAGATTGGCATTGATGAGGCCAGCTGAGATCTGCGCTTCTCGGCGCCTCCCCTCGAGGGAGTTTGGGCCATTTCGGGGAGTTATTTGTGCTGCAGTGAGGTCCGGAGGGGAGGTGGCACAGTCTGGGCAGGGGCCCAGCAGCAGCCCCCGCCCGTGGCGGGTGGAGGCTGAAGCCCCTCGGCAGGCGAAGGCAGTGTCCTTCAGCCACGTCCCACAGGACATCCCCCCAGCCCTGCCCACAGCCCTGCCCACAGCTCTGCCTGCAGCGAACGGCCCCCGCTCCCCCGAGCACCCCACCTTTCCTCACAGGCCGGGCGCAGCCACCGAAGAGGAAGGCAAACCTGCAGCCCCGTGACGAAGGCTTAGCAGGTCTCCATCCCACTTCCCCGTGGCAGCTGGACTTAGAGACGCTGAACGATGCGTCCTTCACTCCCGGGGCTGCCCTTCCCGGGGGGGCTGCGGGGGGCTCACCCAGCTCCAAGCAGCAGCGGCCGGAGGATGCTCTGCCTTCCCTTCGGGTTGCCATGGCATTTTCCCAGTGTTCACCGCAGGGCGTCAGGCTGAGGATGGGGCGCTCCTGAGCCCAGCTTTTCCACGTTAGACACGGCTCTGAAGCCAGCAAGGGAGTGGGAAAGCGCAGGCTGTTGAGAGAGAAGCAGATGGAGGTTGGGTATTTGGAAAAGCAAGAGTTCCGAGGGGCTGCTGTGACAGCGTAGCGATGGAGAGAGCACCCACCATGGGGAAACGCTCCCCTCGGCCCGAGGTGACACCCCAGTCCTACACCAGCTCAGCGTTTCCTGCCGCTGGTGCCCGGGGAGGGTCTGGCTTTGACGTTGCCGTGCGTTGCCTACAAGGAGACAGGGGCATTGTAGGTAGCAAGTCTCCGCATGCGTCCGTGTCACAGCAAGCACCGCTGGCTTCACCTCATCTGGTCACTAACATCTACTAATCACAGCTCATCCGCTCATCCCATGAGTGAGTAGAAGAGCAAACCGTGACTCTGCCTCATGCTTGTCCGGAGCGAGACTTTGGGAAGAGCAGTGAGGGGTTGGGGGGGCCTCGGGGAGAAGAGCTCTGGGTCCCACCAAGACTCTCTCGGTGCCAGAGCGGCCTGAAAGGGGGAAGCGTGAAAGCCTGAAGAGTTCACTCCTTGTGAGTCGAGCTCTGGGAAGGTCCCCGTGCAGTTGTTTATCACCCAAGCACAGGAGAAGAGCTGTAAGAGCTGCTCCTGTCAGGGCTTTAGCAGACTAGAGGGGGAAGTCACAGAAAAAGGGCTTTTCTTCTTGTATGGAGAAGTACGAGGGGACCCATTTAAATTTCAGGATTTTTGTCAGCAAACAGGAGGCAAAGCAGCCGCATGGCAAGGGACCCGTGTGCTGCCTGGCGCAGCTCTGCAGGCAATCTCCAGTGAGAGCCTGGGGAGAGATTGGCTTGGAGAGTCCGAGGGGCAACACACGAGGAGACTGGAAGTCTCCTGTGGATACCAGCCCTAAATTTCCTTTTCCTACAAAGAAGAGATCAGAGGAGCACAGAACAGGCTTGCTGCAATGAGATCTAATGTTTATTTAAGGCGTAAGCAGCTTGCTGCAACGAGAGATGTAACGTTTAGTTAAGGCCTAAGCAGCTCTTACATCCATAATGCTCTGACCCTGCCAGAACCTCGCTGGTGTAAATGTGTCTGGGTCTGCTCCCAGTTCTCCCAGTTCCACGAGGGAGCACAGGCAGGCTCATGGCTGAAGGACTCACAGTCCAGCTACAGCACCATCCACAAAATTGCCCAAGAAAACCCATAGCTGAGGGCCGAGACCCTGTTGTGTGGAGAAGCGTGAGAGGGCGAACGGTCAGAGCGCGTGCAGGAGTCCTCCTGCTCTTCCACATCACCCCTCCGGCGTAGCAGGTCGGTCACCGCGGCACAGCTGGGACACGGTCCCGGGAGGTGCCGGCCCTTCCCCAGGGGAAAACCACGCGTCCCTCAGCCGGCCAGGCCAGGGGCTGCCCGAACACCTCCCTGCGCAGCTCCGGGCTGGATCCTCTGCTGAAACAGCTCAGCCTTCAGCTGTGGGTGACCTGGCCGTGCTTTCCACCCGCCGGCCCCTCTTTGGCCAAGCAAGCCCTGCCTGGAGCCTCTGCGCTCACTGCCCAGCTCCTGGCCACTTCTCCCCATTCCCAACAACTTCACCTGCAGAAAAGGGATAAAACTCCGAACGCAGTGGTCGTTTGATGTTTGTAGCCGCTGTGCCAAAACAAACCGTTGCTGGAAGCCCCTGGTATAGGGAGGGCCCTGGAGATCAGGGAGACAAGGAGGAGGTGGCCATGTCACCTACGTGGGACGAGGCCCCTCACTCCCTCCTGATAGCCACAGCCGAGGGGATTCCTGGCACACAACGAGGTTTGGAAAGCTGAGGAGAGCAGCCCAGCACCCAGGCAGCGGGTGCAAGGTCTCCCTTGCCCCTGGAGGACATGCCACTTGTCCTGCCTGCTCACTGGGGAGCAAACGCCCAGGGCAGGTCCTTTGGCTCAGCCCAAGGGGGTTCAAGTAGTCCTGCGCCAGAGGAGCTGTGATTATCCCCTCTGGGAAACACTCACTCACTGCAAGGGCCTAATCCTGTTCCACTGACCTTTGGCTGTAGCCGTTCTCACAGTCATGAAAGCAAAACACTGAACACAGCTATTGGGTGAAGTCAGAAAAGGCGTTGAACTGTATTTGCCGCTCTTGTTCTTGCTGTGGGGCACTTTTTCTCATGCATATGTTGTTTCCTTCCCCTCCCTCTTCTGCCCTTCCCCAATCTCTGTCCTGTCCCTTCCCTGTCTCCCCCCCTCCTCCTCCAGCTGTTACAAGTAGCACTGTCGGATCCTTCAGGCTTTGGCTGTTGAATTCATGCAGTTATGAATGTCCCGTACCCTGTAGTGAGCACACGGGTGTAACCCCAGCCAGTGTGGAACGTCCCGACCTCCCCTGGCCCCAGAAGCCCCGTGTTGGCCATTTCTCGGGTCCCCTCGCCACCCCCAGTCTCGCCCCTTCCCCAGAGCTGCCCAGGGCTCGGCCACCCACCCCAGATGGCCGAAGCCTTCCCGCGCGGCGCTGCAGGGCCTGCCCTGTCCCTGTCCCCGTCCCCATCCCTGGGTGCTCCTGGGCCACGCACGCCGGAGCCCCCGGGCCCTGCCGAGACGGTGCCGCTCGGCCCCGGGCTGCGTGATGAAGTCCGTTCGCTCTTCTCCGTCTTGTTGCCGCCCCGGACCGGAGCTAACATTCTCTCTCATTGCCTCTCTTCCTGCTCTCCATCTGCATGTCCGCGCTGCTCTGTCTAGAACCGCCTCTGGCCTCCGGAGGGTGGGCGAGTTGTGTAAGTGAGCATGTTCTCATCCCATAGCAAACTCACCTCGTCTCCCCGCGCCCGTGCCGGGGCCCGCTCCCCGCTCTCCCAGCTGGCCGAGGGCGGGCAGCGGCGCTGGTGCTGGCATGTGAGTGTCCCCCCTCCCGCCCTGGTGTGCCCCGGTAGCATGTCCGTGTCCCTGTGCTGTGCTGTCGTGTGCTGCTGCTCGGAGGTGACGACTGAGGAAATTCCCTCGGGCTTCTGTGGGATTCGTCCCGTGGCCCGGACAAGACCGTTGGGCCCCCATCGCGAGGGACACCCAGCCAGTGCAGGGGAGGGACCTTGGCAGCGGTGGGGGGGGGTACCCTGGCAGCGGTGGGGAGGGACCCCGGCAGCGGTGGGGCTGAGCCAGCTGCTGCCCCAGGAGGCACCATCTCCTCCCTGAGCCTCAGCAGCTCCCCCCGTGTGTTCGATGCACCAGGCTTCCCCCTCCCCACAGGGTCATGACTTCCCAGTCGCAGGGTGTCCCCAGGTCACCTTCTCGAGCTCTAAAGCCCCGTGAGGCCGAGGCGGCAGCATCTCAGGCTCTCTGAGATCACACGGCCATCCCAGGCTGGGGATCAGTGACCAGCAGGGAGAGGGGGGGCCTGGAAGAGACCAGTGGGGCAGAGCCACAGGAGATCCAGCCCAGTGACCCACAGCGGGTGACATACAGTGTCCCCAGGGCAGTCACCAGTGGCACAAACTTGCCAGTGGGTAAGAGTTCACCTGAGACAGCTGTAGGGAAATTGGGGTACAGAGAACCGACCCCCCTTCTCCCACACTGTTGCTGGAGGGGTCCTTGCTGGCAGAGGCCGTGGCCCCAGCAAGTCCCAGTTGCCACCAGAGCTGCTGGAATCCCTCGGCAGGCCCATGGCTGAGGAGCTGTGTTCGGGCTGGACCAGGCACGGGGTCCCTTGAGCTGCCTGGCAGGATCCCTCCCCCACTCCCGGAGGTGACCCCGGGCCTGGGTGGGCACTGGGGGGTTGAGCTGTGGCACGTGCCCCCAGTCTGGATGCCCACTGGGCGAATTTCCCCAGCGTGCATGGCCAGCTGTGTGGTCTTGGTTGTGCTTCTTCTGTGTTTATTTGTCTGTCTGTCCTGGGTTTTTTTACCTGTAGCGTGTATGAAACTAGCTACCTCCATCTGTGTCGCTTCCACGTGTGAACGCAACCCCAGAGCCCGCGCAGAGCTCTGGACAGTCTCACGTTTGATTTTACTTGTCATTTTCTGCCAAGCGCTGAATTTTCCAAGTCTGCATCCCCTCCCCGGTGCCCAGCTGGACCGGGCCAGTCCCGGGAGAGCAGAACAGCAGCACTAGGAGCCTCCTCTTGCCAGACGCCCTGCACCGCCGCCGGTGCGGCTCCTTCCCCGGGGATCAGCTCTGCCCCAGTCCCAGGCTGGTTCCAGCAGAGACTCAGAAGCCGTCTGGCCCGCTCCGGTCCTTCTGCTGGAGCAAGAGGTTGTAGAGCCCCCAGGTCTGGCCGGAGAGGGAGCGCTGCTCTGGCTGGAGCCGGGCGGGGAGATTCGGTTCTGCGCAGCAAATCCCGCTTCGTTTGCGTGTGCCCGGCGGCGGGAGGGTCCTCATGTCATCGCATCGCCCATGTCTTCATGCATTCAGTCCTGTTGCTGGTGTCACAGAGAGTCTGAGCGTTCGGGGTCGCACCCAGGGGAGATCTGCGGCCCATGTCAGCGCCACAGGCGCCAGGCTCGGCCCTCAGCCACGTGCTGCCTGGCGCAGGACAGGCCCTGCTCAGGCTGTCTCCTGCCCCCAGCCCAGCAGCTGCTCAGAAAGCGCTGGGGGACGATGGCTCGTCACGCTGAACGGGAGCTGGCTCGTCCCCGTCCCGCTGAGCCGGCGTTTCAGACAATGGCAGTGCCTGCTCCCGTCCAGCACCGTCTGACTGACTGTGGTCGTCAGCTGATGTTTCCTCTCTGTTGCACAGCCCTGTTTGTGTGAAAGCTTTGGACATTGTTTCGCCGGCGCCCAGCATCCCTGCCCAACCCGAGCGCGAGCTGCGGCCGCCCCATCCAGCCCCGCGGGCCCCGATGAGCCATGAACACGCAGCCCCTGCCCGTGCCCGGGGAGCTGCCGTGGGCTGTGTGAGAGCGGAGAGGGGAACAGCAGGCACTGCCTCTGCCCGGCGCCCGGCACGAGTGGCATTAGTCCCAGTTGTGCCTGAAGAGGTTAGGTTCAGATTAGGGTTAGGGTTAAAGTTTGGGTTAAGATTGGGGCTAGGGCAGTTCGGGTTAGGGTTAGGGTTAGCTGCTGTCTTGGTCCAAAAGGATCAGCGATAAACCTGGGTGTGCAGTCCATGCTGGTGCCCGCTTAACTGAGCACCTTTAACATTTTCTTAGCACAGGTTTTTGCATTGAGTTCCTTGGAAGGGACAGAGGGGTGCTGTAAACACAGGGCATTTTTAGGCTTCACAAGCGAGGAGGCTCAGTCCTACAATAGCTCTGAGGCTCTACCAGTTCAGCTGCAGGAGTGCTGGCGGCTGGCTGGAGGCACGGGGTTAGCCGTGTGTATGTAATTAGCTGACCCTGTAGATTAACCTTTCGTGTCATCACAGTTAAAACACTGATGGGCCAGCTTCCCCTCTCATTAGCTGCGCAAAGGGTCAGGCATCCACTGCAGACCGTGGTCATTTTCCCCTGCAACAAAATTTGTCACCTCAAATGTAAAGCTTCAGACCTGCTCTCCTCGGCACGGGGCGGGGCGCAGGCTCTGGGGCTCAGGCAGCGCTGCCGGCACGAGCCACGCTGCGGGGGTGCTCGCCCCACACCCAGCCCAGCGCAGGCACCGGGTGGAAAGCCGAGCCCATAACCCAGGCTCAGGTTTTAGTGGTCAGTGAGATTCCCAAGGCGAGCTGGGTCTGAAGGAAAGCAGTGAAACGGCTCAAGTGAACCCTCTGTGTCCGGCAGCCGCGGTGCCTCTGCCCTGCCAGAGCCTCGGGACCCACCCGGCGCGTCGTCGGGGATGGTGGGAGAAGGGCTGCGCCGTCGGGGCTCTCAGAACTCAGCGCTGGGAACTGGGAACCGAAAAACAAACACAAATGTGCCCTCCCCCAGCTCCTCTGAGACCAGCAAGGAACAAGAAGTAGGAGTAGTCCCCAGTCCTTTTCTGGGCACTTCTTGGACAAGGACCTCACTGCTGAGCCTTTAGGTGCTACCAGGGGCCCGGTAAACTCAAGTGCCACAGCCCTGCCACTGCCGGTGCCTGTCACCATCCCTTCATCTTCTACACAGAGGCTGCTGCGCGCAGAGGCCGTTGGGCACCTGTGACAGAGCCGGGAGCTCAGGAGACCATGGGACAGGCTGGTCTGACCCCGAAGACGGGTCCTGCTCCAGTTTGTAGGACAGTGCGGCGAGCTGGGAAGGTCAGTTAGTCTTTGGAGGTCGGGGGAAGATGCTCCAGCAGTGAGCAGCAAGAATGACTGCTGTGCTGGCTGCAGACGTGTGATCAGAGAGGAGAGGGGAATGATGGAGTGGGAGAGGACAAAAAAGGCAGTTTTGAAACAGGAAGGAGGCATTACGTTGAGAGGCCACAAAAGGGAATATACCTCCAGTGTTTCTGTGGCTGGCTGGCTATTTCCCAAATCCAGCCTCTGTATTTTATTGGGATAACATCTTATATACAGTTTGGGAGAGCCAAAAAATAAACAAACCCAACAAAAGTGCGGTTTGCTCTCACCTGCCCATGGCAGGCAGATGGGAGCTCTCCCTAAGAAAGGCACTGCAGTCGTAGATGGGCCCGGGCCAGCGTCCAGTCCGTAGGTGAATGTTGAGTATCGTCCTTCCAGCATCGCACCAGTTCAGTTCTGTCTTGGGTTGCACCTTGCACTGCAACAAACCCCAAAGCCTCAGAGCAGCAGCTTCATCCTTACCCAGGCACCAGCCGGGGTTCCCTGTCTTGTCCTCCCCCCACACAAAACCCCTTCCCCATGTCAGCTCTTGGGAAAGTCACAAGTTCTTGGCTCCTCTTCTGTCCGTGGCAGACTTGCAGGGGCAGCGCAGCTCGGCCCAGCCCAGTTCAGGAGTCACCGCCCCGTGCTGTGGCACGTCAGAAGTCAGGGCCTGAGCGACTTCATCTGTTCCTGCGGTTTTTAAAAGCACTTGTCTGCAGCTGTACTGTCGAGCATTCTCCCACCTGCAGTGCCTGTGCCCGTGGAGCTGCTGGCCACTGTCCTGCCGTCCTGTGACCCGCAAACTTTGCTGGTCCTACAGGATCTGGCATTAGGGTTTATTAAAAACTTGCGTTGTTAAATGGGGGTCCCTCGCTGACCATCGAATAGCAGCAGAGCTGACCTGATCCACACCACCGGTTGTGACGTGTTCAGCTGCTCTTAAGCTGTGGGCATCAGCTTCCTCATCTCTTTGTCACCCCCCGTGTCAAGGAAGATGCTCAACCTGTGCTACCTGTAGGACTTCCTCCCTCGCCTGCTCTGGCAATAAGCAGAAGGAAGTCAAATCCCAAGCAGACCAAGGAAATCTAGAAGGAGGTCACTTCCTAGGTGTAGAAACTTAAATCTCTCCCCTGCTTTTTCTGCAAAAAGAAAAGCTTTGCACTGTACCATGGTGTGACACGGATGCGGGAGACCCTGGCTCTGCCTGGTGCCCGGTGCAGAGGGGTGTCAGCAGTACACGTGCCTCAGGCAGGGAGGTTTGTCCTCTCTAGACTCTTTCACTGCCCTGAGTAGCTTCTGCTTCACCAGCCGGCAGGTTGCTCTCACCTGGGGACTTGGTGTGCTGCCTGCACATCTGCCCTCATCAGGGGCTGAGCACCTCCAGCCGTGCATGAGACGGTTCGGGCCCCTTTGCACTTCACTCGCCAGGCAGAGGATCAGGGGGGGGTTTGTTGTCTCCTCAGTGGTCAGATGTCACGGTGAGACTTGAGCTGAACGCAGCGTGCTGGGACGCTGGAGACACTTGGCTGAGGGAGCCGTGTGGGTTCCACGCTCGGTGCTGCTCGGGAAGGCCCCTCCTGGGCGGGCGAGCGTGTGTCCTCCTGCCGCTGCCCCTCGCGCGGGAGCGAAGGCGTTGGTCCCTGTTCCAGACAGCGGTTCAGGAGCTGGGCATCGGAGGGGTGGGAGAGGGATTACTAATATTGAGGAATTCTTCCAGAGCCAGAAGTAAGACTTCAGTCTGGACATGTTTTACAGAGAAAAAGATACCAGAAATGAAGAGTAGAAGTAGCTTGTCAGGTTTCATTGTGGGAAAAGGTTAATAGCAGGTATTTTGTAGTGGGGTCCCATTTCATTTAATAGATAACACATTTCATTTAATAGATAACATCCCTGGGTGTGCTTAAGGGTCGTTTGGATGAGATGTTGGGGGATGTGGTGTAGGGGAGAACTTTGTGGAGTTGGGCTGAGGGTTGGACTCGATGATCCCGAGGGGCTTTTCCAACCTGAAGGATTCTGGGATTTATTGTATGGAAACCACTGTGATGAATGAGAAGTCATGATTTGCAGAAAATATGAAGTTTTGGGGGACGTCAAGCTTAGAGAGGACAGTGAAGAGCTAGAGGGAAACTAGCCAAGCTAAATGAGTGACCCACATGAGAGCAGAGAAAGTTCAGTGCTAAGAAGTGTAAAGAGATGGGCAGCCGAGGGCAGCCGCCGGCTCTGCAGGCCAGAGAGCACAGGCCCTGTGAAGTGGGGGCGACAGCATCCCGGGTGATTCCAGGGCCCCACAGGCAGTGGGGAGCGAGAGCCGGTGCTGAAATGGTGGGGGCTGGCAGGGCAGGTTGGGCGCTGGTGGTGCTGCAGGAGCACGTTGCTGTTTGCTTGCTGCGTGTGCACCAGAGGAGGTTGCGGGTGCTGGCAGGAAGGTCTGGAGGAAGGTCCATGGGAAGGTCCGTCATCTCAAGCCCTCCCCGCCTAAACCCTGGTGGAGGAGTGACCTGGAGGAATGGGCTCCGGCACGTCGTTGCTTTCTCCTCGGGGCGTTGGCTGTCGGCTGATGGCAGGTCTGCGCAGGTCCTCCACCGTCTCACAGAAGAGTTGAGGTGGGAGAGGATCTCTGGGGATCGTTTGGTCTTCCCCCTACTCTGGCAGGGCCACCTAGAGCAGCCTGCCCAGGAGATTGTTACGTTGGGCTTTTAATATCTCCAAGGATCCCCACCCTCCACCACCGCTGTGGGCAACCTGTGCCAGTGCTTGGTTGCCCTCACAGTGAGTGAGGGATTTCCCATGTTGAGGTGGGATTTCCTGTGTTTCAGTCTGCGCCCGTTGCCTCTTGCCCTGTCACAGGCACCTCCAAGAAGAGTCTGGCTCCATCTTCTTTATTCCCCCCATCAGGTCACTGGTAGGTGCCCTTGAACCTTCTCCAGGCTGAACAGTCCCAGCTCTCTCAGTCTCTTCTGTGCCCAATACCTTCCTCATCTTTGTGACCCTTCACTGGACTCTCACTCCAGTAAACCCGTGTCTCTCTTGTACTGGGCCCAGTACTCCAGGTGTGCTCCACCAGTGCCAGGCAGGGAGATCACCTCCCTCGACCTGCTGGCAGCACCAGTCCTGATGCAGCCCAGGACACCAACAGCCTTTTTCTGCTGCGGGGACACGTTGCCGGCTCGTGTTGAGCTCGGTGTCTGCCAGCACCCCCAGGTCCTTCTCTGGAAAGCTGACGTGCAGTGGCTCAGCCCCTGGTGTGACCTGGTGGGTGAGGTCATTCCCCCCCTTCTCAGGTGCATGACGTCGCATTTCCCTCTGTTGAATTCCGTGAGGCTGCTCTTGGCCCGCTCCTCCCGTCAGCGGGGGACGCTCTGAGGGGCAGCACACCCACGGGGTGTATCAGCCACTCCTCCGTTCTGTGTCATCTGCACAAAACGTGTCTCCTCCCCTTGCTGAGGAGACCCTCTGCCCCGGGTATTTAATGACACCATCAGGAGGTCTTGGCCCCAGGACAGCCCCAGCGGGGTGCACCACAGGTCAGGAGCCTCCAGCCGGCCATCACACCCTTAGACCTGGCAGTTGGGGCAGTTCCCAGCCAGCCCCACCTTCCGCTTGGCCTGGCCGTACTCCACCAGTTTGTCAGTGAGGACCTCTTGAAATCCATCGCTCGTCCTTCCCCCACCAACCTCGTCACCTGGTCGTAGGCAGCCGCCATGTTGCTCAGACATGCTTTCCCCTTTGTAAAGCCATCCTGTCTACTCCTCATCACTCTCTTGTCCTCAGTGTGTTGGAAAATGGTTTCCCGGATGATTTGCTCCATCACCTTCACAGGGATTGATGTGAGAGGGGCCAGCCCGCCCTGCCCTGGGCCCTCCTTGAAGGCAGGAGTTCCTGCCGTGTTACGGCAACCGCTTCGCTGAGCACCTGGACAGCGGCTGCAAGCCAAGACAGGCACCAAGAGTGGGCTGCCACTTGCCAAATACTAGGCTTAGACCTAACTAAGCATGTTGGTTGCCATAACAACGCGATGGGCTGTGGAAGGAAAAGAAGAGGGATTGCCTTCTGGATGCTGAGCTTCTTCCGAGGGAGCTGAGCCCCGGCACGGGCGAGGTGCAGCCGCTTGGCTGCAGAGCCAGCGCAAGGTGAACCCCTGCAGATACCCCTCAGCCTCCTGTGGCCCGAGCGCCTCGTGGCTCCCCTGAGCCACCACGCTGCGGGGTTCTGGAAGGTTTTCCTGCCCGGTGCTGTGCGGACTCTTTGCCCAAACACCAAGGTAACGGGTCATCCACTCGATCTCTTTTGGCACCTTCCTGGAGGGAAAAAAACCCACAGTCTGGCCCGAAGGAGCCACCCCTCTCAGAAGAGGAGTATAGAGGTGCCCGACTTCCGAGTCCTCCCCACAGTGCGTCCCTTTCCATCCGGGCAGAATCTGAGGATTTGGGAAG
The DNA here is from genome assembly GCF_031877795.1 of Strix aluco. Lineage (NCBI taxonomy): Eukaryota > Metazoa > Chordata > Aves > Strigiformes > Strigidae > Strix > Strix aluco. The sequence continues at coordinate 88,768,187 of NC_133935.1, read as the reverse complement.
TTTATCGGGGATTCCCGGGCAGGTGGCACACGGCAGCGGGGCTGTTCCACGCGCAGAGGTACGAGCTGCTTATACTGCGTGTGCGCAGCGCGTCGCTCGCTTTCGGAACACATCGGCTTTGTGGCTCACGCACAGTGCGGTTGCTGGGCCCCTTCGTAAAGTCTCTGACCCTGTGAAATCTCTTTTGGGAAACAGGAGACCAGTTGCACGTGCTCAGAGTCTGTCTGTGCATCGTAAGTCCAACGTGGACCAAGCTGCCTGATCTGTAGGACTTCACGCACAAGTGCTGCCTGTAGCTTCTGCATTTATTCCTGCTCGGGAGACTCCATACAGAAGTGCAGCAGCCCTTAGAGTTACAGGATTTAACCGTTCTCTCCTGGTTTGCTCGTTCTTGTGTTGGTCTGAAGATGAATTCTTCCAGTGCTGCTTCAGCATCGTCAGCCCTCCGGGTGCTGCTGGAGTTACTGCACCAGGAGGGACAGTACCTTGGGTACCATTAACCCCACTTGTTTGTAGCAGTTTTCAGGTGTTCCCTCGCAGCATCCCTTTGTTTTTCTGCTGTGAAAGAGGAGAGCTCAGAAATGCCAGATTTATCTTCCCTAATGAAAGTGCTGGCTGCACTAGTAGAGTCCTAAGAAAAACTGACAGGAGGAAATTAGGTCGCCTCTGGTGAAAAACCTTGTTCTCAGTAGTTCTTCAGCTAAGCCTCGCACACTGTTGGGCACCCTTTTCCCTGCGGGCTTTCTTTATGGGGATAAGCTCTCTTTGGATTCTTTTGCTGAGAGCCAGGAACAAATTTCTTGCTGAAATTCAGCAGTTAGGGAAGAGCAGTGGGTTGGCAAATGGTCCCCGAGAGGAGCTCATCAGTCCCCCGTGGGGCAGCTCGCTCTGCCGCTGGGGCCGTGCGCTGGCAGGGCGGGTGGCTGGGGGCTGCCTCTCGTCCTGGGGCTTCGTTTCTGGTCAGGGGAGGCTTCCTCGGGGCTCTGTGGAGAAGCGCGTTCCCTTCCACCTTCCAAAACAGGCCCGTACCCCGTCACCAGCCCCCCCCAAAGCAAACTCACCCGAGCGGAGCCTGTGGGCGTGCGAGAGCGCCCAGCTCGTGCCAGTGAGTTTATGTCCCGTTTGGCGGTTGTGTTATTTCCATGGTGACACGTAGCACGAGTGCTTCTGATTTTTGTTTTGGGGGCCATCCAGAGAGACTTTCTTTCCTTTCTGCACCCCTCCCCTTTGTCCTCCCTTTTCAGGGACAGTTCTCATGAGACAGTTCTGGAAGACAAAACCCTTTCCAAACGGGAGCTGTAGAGGTGTCATGACATCTGCGCATGCATCGCTCTAGGCAGGAAGCCACAGAGCATCCACCTGCATTTCGTGCAGAGAGAGAGGATTAGTCTCCAAGCCCGGCCTAAAGCGCAGCCTGGCCACGGCCACAGATCGCGCCCAGCTCTGCGGCGGAGCCTTCGGCTGCACCCAGCACCAGTGGAGGATCACGAGAGCGGTCTCGGGTCTCCCATCAGGAGCGGAGGTGGTTCAGCACAGCAGGAGAGTCCTTCGTGCAGTTCCAACGAAAGCAGGGGAGAGGCTTTTGGAGTCCAGTACGAAAACACCCTGAAGCCAAGAGCAGCAACACGAAAGACTTGCTGAGCAAAAGTGAAGCATCTCTCTTTGGAGAGGTTAGAAGTGCGTTAATGCTGTTGAAATCTGGACCGAGATACAGAGTTCAAAGGAAGAATCCTCATGCATTAGTGACTCATTCAACAAATCTGCTTTTCAATACTTTCAGTAAAAGTATTCCCAGAAGGCTTAATTAGCTGTCCTACAAACGCATAATCCCTCTTTCTTTGGGTAGAACTTCCTTTTTCATCAAGCTGGTGTTTCTTTGCTTGTGCAACTGCTTCCCATGAGACCTGTTCTCCCTCTCCGCTGATCCCGGTCACTCCCACATCTGTGCTGTGGTGAGCGAACAGAGCCGCATCTCCAAAAACTAGTTTATCTGGCTACGCTGAAGAAGCAGCCTGGGCAATCAATCTGCTGCTGCTGCTGGTGCTGCCAGACTGCCACCGCCGAGCTCCGCAGGACAGGGGTTGAGAGCTGTCACAACCTGTTTGGAGAAGACAAGCGTGGAGGCACAGCCCGACCCCGGGGAGTGCAGCTGCCACGTTCCGACTCACACAGAGAGACCTGTGGCAACTGGCAACCCCTCCATCTCCGGGCTGCTGGACTTCTGAGCAGAAGGGGAAAGTGAAGGAAGCATTTAATTTTTCTTATTAAGCTCCCCTCTAACATTGACTTGATGTTGCCTAAAGGAGACGTGGACAATGCCGTAGTGTTCATGAATCCTGACAGAGCTGAAGTCCTTGACAGCAGCGTCCTGAAACGTGGCAGCACTTGGCCTTGGTTTGGCTAAAGGCGGCTGGTCCACACCTCTGCCGCTGTCCCCCGGGGCAGGACACGGGATACGCCGACGTGAATCTGCAGCGGAGAAGAGCAGTGACCCAGGAAAAACCCTCGAGGCAGATACTGTCGCTGCGCACAATGTGCAAGTCCTTGGAAGGGGTATTGTGCTGAGGTGCCACTTGTGAGTGATCACATCCCGAAAATCTTGCCTGGCTTCAGAGCAGGATGAAGTGGCTGTGACCGACTAATTGGGCTGACAGCCCCCAATGAAATCAGCTCCCAGAGGCAGCGAGCGGCGCTGGGGGTGTGCAGAGCCAATGGCATGGTGCCAGCAGCGCGTCACGCCCAGCTCTGCAGAGAACAGACCTGCAGCTTACATCTGCTGGCCAGCCGTGGGAGCTGGGGCACGCGGCGGGTTCCTCGCGCGTGGTTCCAGTGGCCCCGTCCCCCGAGCGGGCATGGCCACCTTTCCAGGCGCTGTAAGCCACCAAACGAAGACGAAATGGTGCCGAGAGCCGGGGAGGCCTCGCAGCATGGCCTGCGCACGGTGGGGGTCTCTGTGGGACCTGCCCCTCCGCTGCCGGACGGCCACGGGGCATCCTCCACCCCCTCAGTGAGGAGCTGGGCTCGCACAGGGCTACCGCAGGGCTCGGTACCCTCAAGTCTTCTCCATTCACAGAGTGACAGCACCGTCCCCCTCTGTCCCCCCTTGGGCCAGTTACAGAAGCCTTTGGCACACGGGCTGCTGTCTCCGCAGCCGTTCCCGATGGCCTTTACCTTTCTTGAACATGAGTGGCCAGAACCGTGCCTGGAATTTCAGATGAGAGCGTAGCGGTATCTCCTACGGCGACACGGATGCGTCCGTGTGTCTTTGAGAACTGCACCCCTCAGATCCTGCAGGTTCCTTCTGCCTTCCCGCGGCCGCGCCGCGTTGGCACCTCCCAGGCAGCCCCCCCGGGGTCTCACAGTAGACCCAGAACTTTCTTTCCGTTAGAGCAGAGATCCCTTGCCAGCCCTCTGAGTAGGACGCTGTATTCTGTACTGTCACTTTTCATTCTGTTTCTTGTACTGCTGCCCTCAAGGTCGTTCAGCTCTTCCTCTTCTGCATTGATGGAGCTTCCCAAATGTGATTCATCGTCACGCTTCTTTATAGCCGTCTTGCTTTCTGTGCCAAGGTGGCAGGAAAATAAGAATAAGACGAAATGTGCCTGAGCCCGCAGACTATGGACAGACCTTCATATTCACGTTCCGCTCATCTTCTCGGAGCCATCTCTAAGAAATCATTAGTGCTTACTAACCTCCCAGAAGTGCGGCTCGTGTGTGGCGTGCGCTTTGGCAGTGGGTGTACACCATTAACTGTAGCCCTTGGACTCCCGTCGTCAGCAACAGGTTTCCAGAGTGTCCGTCTGTTCCAGGAAGGGCCTGAGAGGGGAGGGCAGAGCTTGGAGGGCGGCGGGAGAGCAGCGGGGGGCTGCCCACGGGGCACCGTGCAGACGGCCCAGAGGGCTGCTCGTTGGTTAAGCGACGTCATGTCCAGGAGCCAGGGAGCTGCTGTTCTGTTGCATTTTATGGGTTAGTTTGGAGGAGAAGCAAACCGGCCTTGCTTGGCCCAAATGAGTGGCCGAGGACCGTTGAGCAGAGATAGCCAGTGCAGCCGTGGTCCTGCCGTGCCTCTCGGCCCCGGAGCCACGACCCTTCCTCCCTGCTCCGTCAGGGCTGCAGCGTTTCTGCCACGGGACCTGGGCCTCTGCTGAGAGCCCTCCTGGGAGCTGAGACCCCGCCAGCCTCCGCGGAGCCGTGCCCAAAGCCCTGGGGCAGGCTCAGGGTGCTGCGTTCGCTTTCGCTACCGGGACAGAGAGTGCACGGGGGTCCCAGGTCCCTCCCGGTCAGAGTCGCGTCCCCAGCCGCAGCCGGCAGCGGGTGCCCGTTCCAAGGCAGGGTGTGCTCGGGGCTGGGCCCAGCAGCATGCCTTCCCCAGCCCCCCAGGCTGAGGCCCGCACTCAGCTCATTGCACTCCAAGGACTCATCCTCCGTCACCTTGCCCTGTCAGGTTTTAGATCCGTTTCTTTGCGCATACCCATAGCGCTTGTTCGTGCTGGGGGGGCACTGAGGGCAAGAGGCGAGGGCAGAAGGCAGAAGGCAGGTGTGCTCGCAGCCCGGTTTGTCCCCTGCCCGGCTCCACGGCCTGCCCCCGCCACCACCGTGACATGGGGTGCAGGCCGGGGAGGCGGACACAGCACGGTGCAAGGGGACAACCAGTGCGGACGCCTCCGGGCTGCCGCAGCCCTGGTGAAGGAGCTGCCCACCATCGGGTGAGGGTCAGACCCCGCTGGCTCCCTCCCTGTGGGGACGTGCTGGTCCTGCCGTCCCCACGCCGCACTCTGGGGAGGTGCCACAAGGTCCCTCTTGTCCCGGGAAGGAACTGGCCGATGCGCTTGGGAGCGTTGATTTGCCCCGGGTCCATGGTGGGGCCCGAGAGCGTGCCGAGCCGGGGGGTCCCTGGTGGGAGGTGGGGCCGGTGGGCTGCGGTGCAGCTCTGCCGCAGGGTCCTGCCCAGCGGCCGGGGCAGGGCGAGGTGCAGGGTCTTGGGCCGCAGCAAGTCTTTGTGTGCACCCGGCGGGCTGCGGGGCCGCATCTCCCCCGCCCGGGGCAGGTCTCGAGGGGTTCAGAGCTGTGGAGTCAGGGCAGGTTTGGCCACGAACCCAAGATACTGGAGGTACTTACTCGAACCTCTTCTACCTCCCCCGAGCAGCCCTGGCAGGGCTTGTGAGAGAGTCTTGGCCGAAGGGCTCCGAGCCGTGTCCCCCGAGCGCTGCAGAGTCCCCCCCCCCCCCATCTCAGGCCAGCCCAGCCCTCCAGCAGCACCCCCCGTGTATATTGTGTGTGTGCTCCTGTGTCTGGGGACCTCCGCCTTACCCCTGCCCTCTGCTCTCTCTCCTCTCTCTCGCTGTACCGTTCTTTCTGCAGACTTTTCAGTAGTTTAGGAGAACTCAGCACCATTTCCCAGCGGAGCTCCGGGACCACCTACACAGTCCGACCTGGCAGTCGCTACCCTGTAACCCGACGTACCCCCAGCCCCGTGAAGCCGGCTCTGGATCGGACAGAGCCCCTCAGCACCGTCCGGCCCTACGGTCTGACCCCTCCCACCATCCTCAAATCTTCCAGCCTCTCCATCCCACACGAGCCCAAGGAGGTGCGCTTTGTGGTGAGGAGCGTGAGCGCCCGGAGCCGCTCCCCGTCCCCATCCCCCTCGCCAGGGCCACCCCTGCACACCCTCCACCCGCCTCGGCCCTTCATGCAGAAACCCCTCCACCTGTGGAACAAGTACGACGTCGGGGACTGGCTGGAAAGCATCAATTTGGTGGAGCACCGAGACAAGTTTGAGGACCATGAAATAGAGGGCACGCACCTGCCTGCCCTCACCAAGGAGGACTTTGTGGAGTTGGGGGTGACCCGGGTCGGGCACCGGATGAACATTGAGCGGGCACTCAAGCAGCTGGTAGACAGCTGACCGTCCCAGGCAGCGCTGGCCTCTTCCAGAGCCACCACGGGGGGGGGGGGGGAGTTTCTACTAGACTAATAAAACCCACTTTGATTCTCTTTCTATTCTGAGCACTGCACTGAAGGGCGCGGAGCCGAGAGGCTCCCGCCCGCTCCCCCACCGCCCCGGCGTGCCACGCACACGCAGACCCCCCCGCTCAGCCCCGCCAGCCCCGCGACGCCTTCGGGACAAGGAATGTTGCATGAAATACATCGTCGTTTCTGTTCCTCCCAGAGAGTCTGGCCTGTATATCGCTTGATGTGCTCTTGCCCGGGGGCGTCGCTGGTGGCCGGAGGGGCCGAGGCACCACGTGCTGCTGCTGAGCCCAGGGCTCCCTGTGGCCGAAGGGCAACACCTGGTTGGGGTGGGGAGCGGGGCAGGGCCAGCGGTGCAGTGAGGAGCCGAGCCCCAGCTAGGGAGAGGGCTTCTGCTGCAGGCCGAGCGCCGGCCACGCTGCCGGGGCGTGACAGGCAGGGAGACGCCGGTTGGCACGCGGCGGGGAGGCCAGCGGGCACAGCGCTCGCCGCCGGCCGCGTCCCGGGCAGGTCAGTCGGGGCCTGGAGCCCCCGAGATGCTCCAAGCCGGTGCGGCGGGAGCGCGGCAGGGCAGGGGCTGGTGCAGGAGGCAGGCAGGGCCGGTGCTGGCGCTCAGCACGCCGCGGGAAGAGCAGGCAGGAGGCACCGGGGCCGCAGTGGTGGCCCTGGCCCCGCTGGGGCCGGAGGCAGGCGGCCAAGCCGGCGCTCGGAGGGAAAGGGCCCCAGCGCACAAAGGTCTCCGTGGACGGGCAGCGCCAGCGCGGCGGCGGGGCAGATGCCCGCAGTGAGCCTGGACCCGCTCCCTCCTGCGCAGAGCCGCCCCGGGGAGCCGCCAGCCTTGCCCTGCGAGCCAGAAGAGCGATTCCCGCGAGAGAGAGGAGAGAGAGAGAGAGAGAGAGAGAGAGAGAGAGACTAGCCCTGGACTCTGAGCTGTGCTCTGCCTGTCGCCCTCGGTTGCCCCGGTGAGAGAGGGACTGAAACCGCATGGATAGAAGCATGTTTGGGGATGTCGGAGGGAGGCTGGTGGGGAATCCAGCAGAAAATGCTTTGCCAACGTTCTACTGGGGGGAGGGGAGGGAGGGAGATGTTTTATTTCCTCTTGGTTTGGGGTCTTGTTTCCAAGGGGGACACGTTGATGGATAATATTTAATCTCCGTGCATTTATATAGAGAGCAGCTGATGATCTACAAGAGATGATATTGAACTACAGGATTCCCACTCCGTCCTAGTCATCCTTATTTTGCATCTTTTTAATCAGCTATATATTTGAAAAGAGAGAACAAATATCTATATATCTATATCTATAGCTATAGCCACCTGATTTTGTTATAATTTTACTAAATCTATATATCTCTAGACTCGTTGAGATGCTGGCGAGGCGGTGCCTGCACCCCTCCCCTGGGACGCCCATGGCTCATGGGAGTTTTTAGCGACTGACTGAATGAATGTTAAAGTCTTTTTAAAAAAAAACCACAAAAAAACCCCAACAGCTCCTTTCAGACACTCTGGATTTTAAAGATTTAGAAACACAAAACAAAACTTGGGTTTTTGGGACACACCGAGTCTTCCACCCCCCCGCCCCCGCCAGGCAGAGACGCACGGAGCTGGCGCTTCCACCATCCCGCAGCCCCCCGCACCTCGGGTGGGCGCAGCCCCGCGGCATCGGGGCCCCGCTCCCGGGGAGCAATCGCCGCGTCACGCCCCGGCTCAGCCGTGAGGGTCCCGCTGGGGCTGCTCCTCCGGAGCGGGGGGACGGCGTGCAGGTCCGGGCAGCACCAGGGCAGCAGGGCTGGGCAGGAGCCACTCTCTTGCCCAGCAGCTTCGGGGGACGCGGAGCGACCCAGGCCAGCCCCGGCGCTGGAGGAGGTGGCCTCCTCGTTCCCCGGCGAGCTGCCCGGCGCCCTGCGTGCCCCCTCCTTGCCGCACCGTCCCCCAGCCTTGCCCTGCCCTGGCTCAGGGTGGCCGGGGCTCGGCCAGCTCGGGAGGGGATGGCTCGGTGACCGGTGTTCCCAAAAAGCTGAGTCCCCCACGAAGGCATTAAACTCTTCTGGTGCTAGAGGGAAGGACAAGGAGGTTCCTTCTGACCCTCACACATCTCCGAACCTTTACAACCTTCAGCCAGGGAAAAGGCCCAGGCCCGGGTTGGGGGCGGCAGCCGCTCCTGTGCACCAGGCCCTCCCCAGGACAGATCCTGACCCGTGCCAGCACACCAGGGCCTCCCCAGGAGGGATCCTGACCCGTGCTGGTGCACCAGGGCCTCCCTGGGACGGATCCTGACCTGTGCCGGCACACCAGGACCTCCCTGGTGATGGATCCTGACCTGTGCCAGTACACCAGGACCTCCCTGGGAGGGATCCTAACCCGTGCTGGCACACCAGGACCTCCCCGGGAGGAATCCTGACCCGTGCTGGCACACCAGGGCCTCCCCAGGAGGGATCCTGACCCGTGCCGGCACACCAGGACCTCCCTGGTGATGGATCCTGACCTGTGCCAGTACACCAGGACCTCCCCGGGAGGGATCCTGACCCGTGCTGGCACACCAGGCCCTCCCCGGGACGGATCCTGACGCGCTGCAGCGCCGTCTCTTTTCCCTGAGCTCTTCCTGGGCATGTGCCCGAGCAGCTCCATCCCGAGCTCTCTGGAAGCCGCCGGGCCCTGGGGGTCCGCGGCCTCCCCCCCTCCCCGGCCGCCATCCCGCTGCTCCCAGCTGGGGCAGGCGCCCGGGGACGGCGAGAGGGGCTTCAAGCTGGACCCGCGAGCGAACAGCCCGCGGTCCGTACCCCGGGGTACCCCCGGGCCTCGCGCCCCGGCGAGCCGAGAGGCGTCCGAATTGCGATAGCAGCCATTGCGTCTGCCGGAACCCACCGCCTGCCCCCCCGGGGTGTGCCACCGCACCCCTCAGGCGCCCCCGGCCCGGCACCTCCGCGCCGGCGCTGGACCTGGAGCCGCAGACCAGCTCCTGCCCCTTCCACCTTGTCCCCCGCAGCCGCAGCCCGGCCCGTCACCCCCCTGCTGCCGCATACCCAGCCCCCCCATTCACCCCCCTGGGCACCCTCCCGGCACCTTCACACCCCCCCTGCGCACCTCCCGCCTTCCCCCTCCCGCCTTCCCGGCACCTTCCCCCCCCAAATCCTCGCCGCCAGCCCCCGCATGCCTGGCCCGCGGCCGCAGCATGTGCAGCAGCTTGCGCAGAGGCCCTGCACCCCGGCTCCCCCCCTCACCCTCCTCCACCCACGCTGGCCTCACTTGGCACCCTCCGGTCGCCAGGGCTCGCTGGCCCGGTCCTGCACGGGCAGGGACGGTCCTGCTCCGCAGACGTCCCGTGCCACGACGCGGTCGCACCTCGCCTGCCAGCATGGCCACCGCCACCGCCGCTGCTCTCGCGTCCCCCAGCCCCGTGCTCGCTCCCTCCGTTCCCCCCCGGCTCTGGCTGCCCCCCGCATGCTGCGCCGTGCCCGCACCCCCGCTGCTGTCCGCAGACACCCGCCGCCAGCCAAACCTGCCGCTTGTCCCCCGCGCCTGGAGCTTGTCCCCCCTGCCCGGAGCTTGTCCCCCGCACCCAGAGCTTGTCCCCCGCAACCGGAGCTTGTCTTTCCATGCTGATGCTGCCTCTCTAGCAGCACCGGCACGTCCCGGGCTGTCAGCGAGCATCCAGCCCCTCTGCATCCCTGCGGGCACACCGGGCCCACCACGGCGCAGCCCCCCGAGGAGGCTCTGCTGCGCGCAGAGGCCTGGGCACGTCCCCGGCTCGGTGTCGCGCAGCCTCTTCCCCAAACCTGAGAGATCAGGGTTTCCTGGGAATTCCCTGGGCTGTTTGCTCCTTTGACGAGGCCGCTCTGAGCCGATGTGGATGTGCCCGCTGGCTGGCTTCGGCCCCTGCTGCCGCATGTTGGCCGAGCCCCACCATCCCCGCGCGTCCCCGCCGGGGCTCGGCCGAGCCTCTGCACCGCTGACAGCTCGGCCCTGGCTGCGCGGCCCCCCCGGCCCCGCTTGGCGCTGCCAGCACCCAGCAGCCCCTCCGCACGCCCTGTCCCTGCCCGCCCGGCCCCGCTCATCCCTTTCGCCTCTTCATTCCCATCGTGCCGCTGGCTCCTTCCCCGCCTCCCCGCAGGTATCGGCGACCCCGGCAGCCCCCGGAGACCCCGGTGGCCCTCGTGCCCCGGCACGGCCCGCGGCCGGCAGAGTGCCCCGGCTCCCCACAGGGCATCGGGCAGCTCTGCCGAGCGTTGCCCCCTCGGCGCGACCCCGGCTCCCAGCCCGGCGCGGGCCCCTCGGGGCAGCCGGCGAGCGCTGCTGGCGGGACTGTGAGGTGTGTTGGCCTGAGTGCAGGCAGCTCGGCGGGTTCACCCGGCGTGAACCCGGGGTCTCTGCCCCTTCCGCAGCTGTTTCTGGGGCGACCGAGAGACCCGCCTGCACCCGCCTCTTGCTGCGAGAGGCCAGAAGTCTGCAGAGCGCAACTTGTCTGCAGAAAGTTCGGTCTGGGACCAGGAAAGCTGGACGCCTTCTTGCCATTTCTGAGGAGCCCTCCTCCTCCTCCCGCTCCCCGATTCCCGCCCTTGCCCCACTCCTTCCTTGCGAGGGCTGGAAATGGTGGATGCACCGCTCTGCCCCAGCAGAGCCGGCGGCCGTGCCGCCCCGCCGTGCATCCCAGCTTCCTCCAGCAAGCAGCTGCAGCCGTACCTGTGTTGGCAAACACTGCGTGATCCCGCTGCGGGACACCACGGCTCATCCCAGTCAGGCCTAACACCAAAGAAGGCGACTTCCCGCCACGCCGCCGCGCCGCCGCCCCCCTCCCTCCCCAGGGGCTGCCCAGGGCTGCCGCAAACCTGCTCCCCCACGCCAGCAGCGACCGCTTCATCCTCCTCATCCTCCTCATCCTCCTCATCGCCCTCTCCTGTCCCCCACCCTCCACGCCCGCCATGGGCGCGTGGCAGAGCCGGACGAGCGTGGGCCCGGTGCTCTGGGGACGGCACCGGGGTCACCGGGCGGACACGGTTCGCTTCGGGTGGCTCCGTGCCGAGGCCCCTCAGCTGAGCTGCTCATTCCCCCCACGCCGCGGGCAGCCCACACCCCACCCCACCCCCCCCCGCCCGTCTGCACCCCCCGAGCCCGCGCTGCCGGGCGGCTGCACGGCCCGAGCCCCGCGGCACCACCGGCCCCGTGTCCCGCACACTGCCAGGGCCAGGCCACTCGCCCCGGTGGCCGGGGACCCCGGGTTGCCCGACAGCCGAGGGCCAAGGTCTTGTCCCATGGCCGTTCCCACCCCCCCGGCAGAACTGTAAACCCCCCCCTGCTAACGCAGCTGCTGCTACTTTACTTTTATTTTCTCAGCTGAAGCAAAGAGGATTTTCCCCAGGTGTAGATAGCGCTTTCCTGACTCTATATCTATTCTGGCTGCATTGGCATCTCCGCTCCCAACATCTCCAGACCCAGTGAGACATTTCATTTTGAAAAGCCATCCAGGAGAAGGCAGAGCGGTAGCGGGCGAGGAACCGACCCCACGAGCCTGCGGCGCGGCCGGCAGCGAGCGCCGCACCCCTCGGCCGCGCGCGGCGGTTACTGTGATTCTCATGGCTTCTCAATGACTTGGGTTATCTTCTGTAAAAAGGGATACACTTTTTTTTTTTTTCCTTGCTTTGAAGGGGGTTTTTTTTTAAAAGTTGTTGGTATTTTTCCTTTGTCCAGACTTAACGTCATCAATTCCCTGTTGTCCATCAGCTCCTGTCTGTAATTCTGACTGTAAAAAAAAAAAAAGAGAAAACAAAACCCAAAGCGCTTTGTTCCTGGGGGTGAAGAGCTTCGCCAGCCGAGACCATTTCCCAAGTGGGACGGAGCGCGGCGCGGTTTTCTTTCTGTCGCCCGTGGGCAGCCCTCACTGCCGCATGCATGTGTCACCCGCGGAGACACCCCCGCTCGCCCCCGGGCGCGCGCTCACACCCACTGCATGTGCATATACCGGCTCCCGCCCTCGCCCCGCGCGTGCCACCACACACGCACGCACGCGGCTCCAACATCCACACTCTTGGTTCTTACCCAGACGGACTCACCTGTGGGTTTTTGTTCTGTTTTTAATTTTACAGGGTCAGTTTGACTTCACCCTTATTTTGTATGGATTTTCGGAGGAGATTTCTTCTTCTCCAGAGTCATGGAGGTGTGGCCATTCGCCTCCCGCCCTTGACGTTGTGATACACATACCCCACAGAGATCTATGTTTCTTATATTATATTATTATTATTATTAATTATTATTATTATTATGTAATAAATTTATAAGAAAGCTCTGCTTTGTTCTGTGGTGTCTCTCAGCTCCAGCAGCCCCCAGACCATGCGGGGCCCCTCCGTGCCCCTCCACGGGGGATGCCGTGGGCAGCCATGGGCAGCCTGCCTGCCTTCCTGCCCGCCAGGGCTCCTGTGCTGCTCCGGGCCGAGCCAGCAGCAGGGACAGCGAGGGGGGAGTGGGCCTGGGCAGGGGCGACGTCCCGCTGCACTCAGGGTGGGGCAGCAGGGGCCACTCGCTGCTCCCCAGGGCTGCTGGTCTGGGCAGGGTGGGGGGGCACAGGCCTGCACCATCACCCCCCCACACCCTAGGGCTCCCTGGCTGGGGGGGGTGGCAGCTTCCCAGGGCCACTGCCCAGGAGCTGGGATTTCAGGAGGGGATGGCCCTGGCGCTGGCTTGGTGCCGCGGGCACCCTCGGGTGACCTGCGTGACCAATGTCCCCTCCTGTGCTGGCCCGTCCCTCGCACAGCCCCACGTTTGGTGTCTGGGCTCCCCTCATGGGACCGGGGTGGGACAGACAGGGCAAGGTCCATCCTGTTCATGGGGTCCCACCACTCCCGGGGACTGCGGCCACCCCACCCTTACACCTCCGTCCCATCCCTCCCCAGCGCCAAGCCCTCGCTGTGCCCGGCCAAGCCATGGCCAGGGCACCCCATTCCCAGGATGGGTGGGCTGCTGAGGGGCTGGGGGCACTCACCACCCCCGAGGCTGCTGAGGGACTTACCCAGGCAGACAGGTGGCCCCGAGCTGTGCCACTGCGGGGCTGGGGCCATGCCGGGAGTGGTGACACCGCCACAGGCCCCACAGCACCTCGTGTCCTTGAGGACTCGCGTTCCTGCCACCTCCCCGACCCCATTTCACAGAATCCCAGAATCATTCAGGTTGGAAAAGCCCCTCGGGATCATTGAGTCCAACCATCAGTCCCACTCTACAAAGTTCTCCCCTACCCCACATCCCCCAACAGCTCATCCAAACGGCCCTTAAACACACCCAGGGATGGGGACTCCACCCCCTCCCTGGGCAGCCTATTCCACTCTCTGACCACTCTTGCTGGGAAACATTTTTCCCTCATGTCCAGTCTGAACCTCCCCTGTTGCAGTTTAAAGCCGTTCCCTCTTGTTCTGTCACTAATTCCCTGGGAGAAGAGACCAGCACCAACCTCTCTACAACGTCCTTTCAGGGAGCTGTAGAGAGTGATGAGGTCTCCCCTCACCTTCTCCTCCTCACACTGAACAGTCCCAGCTCCTTCAATCTCTCCTCACAGGATTTATTCTCCAGGCCCTTCCCCAGCTCGTTGCCCTCCTCTGCACTCGCTCCAGCCCCTCGAGATCTCTCTCGTATTGAGGTGCCCAAAACTGGACACAACACTCCAGGTGTGGCCTCACCAGTGCAGAGCACAGGGGGACTATCACCTCCCTGCTTCTGCTGGTCACACCAGTGCTGATACAAGCCAGGATGCCGTTGGCTTTCTTGGCCACCTGGGCACACTGCTGGCTCCTGTTCAGCTGCTGGTCAATGAGAACCCCCAGACCCTTCTCTTCCAGACAGCTCCAGCCACACCTCCCCAAGCCTGTAGCCATGCAGGGGGTTGTTGTGGCCCAAGTGCAGGACCTGGCACTCAGCCTTGTTGACGCTCATGTTGAAGCTCATTTCTTGCAGCTCCTCGGGTGAGCTGTGAGTGGGACGAGCCAGGACCCCGCAGAGCTGCCCATCGCTGGCCCGGGGGCAGCAGCCGCGTTTGGGGATGGTCCCAGCTCCCACCAGCCTCCGGTGCCGGGGTCTGCCTGTGCCAGACCGACACGTCTGCCCGGCCGTAGCCTCACCGGGCCCTGGCAGAGCTGCCGGTGCCGAGCAGTGCCTCTGCCCAGGCCGGGGCGCGGTGCCACCAGCCGCAGCCAGAGCAAGGGCAAAGGTTTACAGCAGCTCCCAGGTCCCAGCCACACGGCACCAGGGTCCCCAAGTGCCAAGAGCCGAGGGGGGGGGACGTGCACGAGGCCACGTTTGTTTGCCAGCGAACCTGGACATGGCGGCTGCCTTGGGGGGAAAACAGCGGCCAAGGGAGAAGGAGGGGAGGGGGGAGGGCAGGAGAGACGTGCGGGGTCCTGGGGGACCCCAGCCGAGCAGCCCGCCCCGGGCGGCCTCTCCAGCACAGGAGGCAATTATGAGCACCCCAGTGACCCCCCTCAGTTTTCCCCAGGACCGTGACCCCTCCGCTGGCACACGCTCGCCCTGCTCAGCCGGGGTCTGGGTTTGGCAGCATTATTAGCACTGACTGGAACACGCTTAATTAGATGCAAACGTTGCCTAAGGACCGGCCGCTGCGCCCGGTGCACGTCCGGTACCCGGCGAGACTCCGTGGCCACCAAAGTGACCGTTACTCACCCGTCACCTGGCCGACGCGACAGGGCTGAGAACGGCCACACTCATCTCCTGCAGCGGCAGCTCCGTGGTGGGGGGGGGTGTCAGGGGCGGCTGCCACCACGTCCCACCTGCCACATCAGCCCTGTGTCCCCCACGGCCTTGCTGCCAGCCCAGCCGCAGCGTGCCCGCACCCCAAGTCCCCGTGGCCGTCCCTCCGGCGCCCGGCCACTGTGTGCCGTGACTCCCCCGAGTCGGGAAGCTGCACCCCTAAACCTCGGGGCACTGCACCCACGCAGAAACAGGCTGCAAGAGGGGACAGGGGCGGGGGGGCTGTGCCACAATGGCTGTGCACCCCCCAGCACCCCACACCCCCTCCACGCACACTCACGTACCCCACTCCTGCCTCAACGTGCCTTCCCGGCCCCCACCAGTGCACCCCACACTCCTGGGCACAGTGACCCCCCCTTTCCCCTCCCCTGCAGCCCTGGGGGGGTCCCGGCTGCCCCCATGGCACCGACAGAGCCTCCCCGGCCTCGCGGTCACACCAAGCATATATTTTATTGAAAGACCAAGTGGCTGACAAGGCAGTGGGGGAAGAACCTTTAACCAGGGTTTGTACAAGTGTCGTTTGCTCAGGGCTCCTCGGGTTGGTGGAGTTACGAGATAAATATCGGCACATCGAGCGAGTGGAGTTACAGTCACTAAACTAGCGCTGGGCGGAGAGACGGGGCCGGCAAAAAGCAAAATAAATCACCAGGCACAGCAGTGAGGAGCGGGGGCGGCCGCCTGCCCGCTGCCACGCTCGGGCCCGACCCCGGCAGCCGCCCCGGCCGCCGGTTTTCCTCTCGCAGGGCAAATAAATACATTCAGGCCAGGGGGGGCTCCCACGGGGCCGGCGCTGTCACCCCCCTCCCGCCCTCTGGGGAGCCCCCCCAGCCCGAGCGGCTGTGGGGCAGGGGCAGGGGCTGGGGACACCAACGGAGGGGAGGTGGCTGGGGGGGGGGGGGGCTGCAGTGCGAGGGCTGGGGAGGGGAAGGGGGCAAGGCGGCTGCAAGTGGGGGGCAGGACCCTTCCTGGGGGCCTGCAGCTGTGGGGGGACCCCCCTGGGGGGGGTTTGGTGGGGTGGGGGATGCTGCCGCTGTGCAGGGGGACAGCGTGGACTCGGGGGCTTCATGGCTGGAGATGCTCACCCCAGCACCCCCACATCCCCGTGCCCCTACAGCCTCCCCCCAGTCCCATTCACCCCCTTGAGCGCCCCCGCCCCCGCTGCCCTACTGCCCCCACAAGCGTTTTCCCCGCCCCCCCACAATCCCCCAACCCCCTTCACACACACACACACACACACACACACCCTCCGGCATCTCCATCCCCTGTGGCAGCAGCCGGCTGGGGGCACGGCTGGTCCCTGCTTTGGTGGCCCCCGGGCTCATGCAGGCAGGGGGGCTTCTTCCCCCGCCCCGAGGCTCGGCAGCGTCACCCCCATGGCCGGAGTCCCCAGGGCACGGGGCCAGGGGGGTGCTGGGTGCACCCCTGATACCCACCCGTGGTCCGCAGCTGCGGCCGGGCCCCCGGCCCCCCGAGAAGCAGCGAGGACGTGCGGGGAGGCCGTGGGGCTGGAGCATGTGCAGGGGGGGGCCAAGCCGGCTGGTTGGGGGGGTCAGACAGAGTCTCTGGCCGTCTGTGGGGCTGAGGGGGGTGCGGAAGCAGGAGACACGGCGGCTGCCCCCCTACTCCAGGTAAATGTCCTCTGTGGGGCAGGCGTACTCCAGGTGCTCCTGGTAATATTCCTGAAACGCTCGTCTGCGAGGGGGGGCACAACGGGGGGGGGGGGTGCTCAGGGCTGGGGCCTGGACCCCGGCACCGTAACCTCCAGCACCCCCAGTGCCACCCACTCTGCGCCCAGACCCCCCCCAGCACCCCCAGATCACAACCCCTGGCCCCATCTTACCCGACGCACTCGGCGACGTGCCGCATGGATTCCTGGGAGACGAAGACGTGGCAGGCGAAGCGGCTCAGCACCGGGTGCTTGGTGATGAACCCAAAGTAGCTGCAAGGGGCAGGGCAGGGTGAGGGGGGGGACACACACCCCCTTCCTGCCCCGTGGGGTGGTCCACCGGCCGCGGGGGGCTCTGCAGAGGGGACACCCCTCCCTGGGGCTGGGGCAGCCACACCGGGACAGGGACCAAGCAGGGGGACCTGGCATGGCACCGCAGGGGTGTGGGAGCTGGGGAAGGAGGTGGGGGGTGTCCTTTGGGTCCTGGGGGGGGCACGGGAGGAGGGGGGGTCTCACCAGCTGTTCCGGGGGTGGCACCCGCAGAAGGAGATGTTCTTCATCTGGAAGAAGTGGCTGCAGCGCTCGAACTGGAAGAGAAAATCCAGGGGAGGTGTGGGCAACCCGGCTGGGGGGACACCGACACACACACCCCCCCCCCCCCGGTCCCCCGCTCCCTCACCTCCTCATCCCGGCTGTACTCGGCGACGGTCAGGATGAGCTTGAT
The DNA here is from genome assembly GCF_031877795.1 of Strix aluco. Classification (NCBI taxonomy): domain Eukaryota; kingdom Metazoa; phylum Chordata; class Aves; order Strigiformes; family Strigidae; genus Strix; species Strix aluco. The sequence goes on along the minus strand of NC_133935.1, from coordinate 88,751,082 downwards.
GCCCTGCAGCGTGATCTCCAGGTCGCAGCTGGCCGGCGGGCGCAGATGCACCGTCAGCTTCCTGGTGGTGGCAATCTGGGGGTGGGGGGGACACACACCGGGTGGGGGGTGTGAGGGGATAGCCCGTGCCTCGCCGCTGCCCCCCCCCCCCTCCCGCGGGCTCACCTTCTGCATGGCGGCGCAGAGGATGCCGTTGCCTTGGTGGTACGGCACCTCCACCGAGCCCAGGAACTGCACGTTGAACCGCTCCACCCAGCACGGGTTCCGCTTCAGGCCTGCGCGGGGAGAGGGGACGAGGAGACGGCGCCCCGAGCCCCCTCCCCATGACCCCCCCACGCCACCCCCCCCACGGCCCCAGGGACCCCGCTGGCTCCTACCGATGGCGTCCCTGGCTTGGCCGACGACCTCGTGGGCGTAGAAGGCGGGGAAGATGCCCCTCTCCCCCGTTCGCATGTTGTAGCCCCGGTACCAGTAGTCATCCTCCTCCAGCTCCACCAGGATGGGGTCGTCCACGTCCAGCTCCAGCTCGTCCTCGTGCCGGGGGATGAACCTGGGGGGGGAGGAGGAGGAGGCGGCGGGCAGGGAGGGGGCAGAGCCACGGGAGAGGGGGGTCCTGTGAGACACCCCCCCTTGCCCCGCGGTGCCCACGGCCGGTGCGGCGCGGCCGGGCTCGCTGCTCACCTGAAGACGGCCCGGTGGGTTTGCTCCCGCTCCTCCCCGTTCACCATGCAGGAGAACAGCCCGAAGGACTCTGTGCCTGCAGAGGAGGAGGAGGAGGAGGAGGCTGCTCCTACCCCACCGTGCAGGGGGCACCCCCCACCTCTGCCCACCCCAGGGGCGCTGCAGGACCCCCGGGGCGATGGGAGCAGACGGCCATCACCTGTGGGCTCAGGCCTCTCCTTGGGGGGGGGGGGTCCCATCTCAGCCCCTGGCCCTGCGCCCCCCACCCAGCAGCGCGGGGCCGAGGCGTGTTGGGGGTTCGGGTCCAGCCCCGTGCCCCCCGCAGCCACCCTGTCCCCCTCCCACGCCGCGCAGGGCCGGTGGCACGGCCAGGGTGGCTGCGGCAGGAGGCGGGGGGCGGGCAGGCTGCCGACAGCACGCAGAGCGCGGGCACTTACTGGAGGAGCGGGAGGTGCTATTGACAAAGACGTTGAGGAACTTCTTGGAGAACTGCAGGTCAGCCTCGGGGGACGAGTCCTCGGAGGAGCTGTGGGCGTCGGGGGCCACCAGCCCGTCCCCGAAAGCCGCCTCGTCCTCCAGGTCGCAGCGGTCGCAGGTGCGGAGCAGGTCGCTGTCATCGCTCAGCACCGAGGTGCAGCGCCGCAGGCTCACCAGCTCCAGCTGCGTGTGCTCGTCCACCACCAGCGTGTACTTCACCGAGTCATAGGCCAGGGACTCGTCCAGCGGCCGCGGCTCCAGCGCCCCGGGGGCGGGCGGCAGCTCCCCCCCAAAGCTTCCCCGCAGCGGGTCCTCGGGGAAGGGGGAACCCTTCAGGTAAGGCGCCTCGTCCTCGTCCGTGGAGTAGGCCATGGTGAAGCCGCGGTTGGTCTTGGCGGTGGAGACGTCCAGGACGGGCGAGCCGGCGTCGGGGCCCTGCCCCTGGGGCGCTAACCGGACGTCATCGATCATGTCGTCAGCCTCCAGGACGCCCGAGTCCAGATCCCTGTCGACAGCCCAGTCCTGCGGGCCGGCGGCCGGCGGCACCACGGTGGCACGGGGCTCCCCGGTGGCAGCGGCGGCCTCGGTGCCGGGGGAGGCGCGTGGGGAGGCGCGGGGCGGCCCGGAGCGGCAGCCGAAGGTGGCCAGGACCTCGGAGGGACCCAGCCTGTCGAGGGTGACGGGGCACCCCGGGAAGACGGGCGCGATGGTGTCGTTGGTGGGGTTGCTCAGGAAGAGGAAAGGGCCCGGCTCGTCGGCGGGCGGCTCCGGCGCCGGCTCCGTGCCAGCCCCCAGGGCCCGCTCGTCCTCGGCGCGCTGGAGGGAGCTGCGCAGCGTCTCCATGTCCACCAGCTCGATGGCGCGCTGGCAGCGGGGCAGGGCGGCCGGCTCCCCTGCACCCCCTGGGGAGTCCCGCGAGCCGGGGTCCCCATCCAGCGCCTCACTCAGGATCTCGGGCTCCAGGTCGGAGGCTGGGGAGATGGTGTCGCAGAGCGAGTGGGTCTGCTGGAAGCACTCGTCCGGGCACTTGATGGGGTAGGAGCCCTCCGAGATCATCTTGTTGACAAGGTTGCTGAGCAGCCACGGCGAGTCCGAGTCCTCACTCAGGTCAGGCTCTGACTCCGAGTCGGAGTCGTACTCGCTGTTGTCCTCCTCGTCCGCCTCGGGCATCAGCTTGGGCCCCACGGGCAGGTAGAAGGAGCGCCGGATGCTCTCCAGGCTGTGGTCCGGGTCGATCTTCAGGTCCAGGGGGCTGGAGGCGGAGACGTCCGTCTGGCCCTCGGGCACGGAGGAGTCGGCCGGGTTGAGGCTGTCGTAGTAGCCCTCCATCTTCAGCTCCGCCAGGCTCTCCCGCCTCACCACACCGTGCTCCGGCAGCTCCCTCTCCAGGGTCTCCTCCTCCTCTTCCTTGCCCTTGTCCAGCAGCAGGGAGTCCTTGATGCCCAGCAGGCCGGGGGCCTCCAGCTCCGTCTCCAGCTCGGCCTCCGAGGTGGGTGAACTGGCCTCCTCGATGGAGTTGGTGAGGTGGGAGGAGCGGCCGCTGCTGCTGTCGCTGCTCAGGTCCAGCTCCGTCTCCGAGATGGAGGAGATCATGTTGCTGACCAGGCGCCCGCCGGCGAAGGCCGCCTCGATCTCCCCCTCCACATCCGAGTCGGAGCCGGGTGAGCTGAGGTCTTCGCTGTGCCGGCCGCCGGGCAGGAAGGGCTTGGCTGTCCGGCTGGTGAGGTCGGCCTCGATGCCAGGGTCCGAGGAGGGCGAGGTGGTCTCCGAGGAGCCCGAGGGGTGCCCGCGCACGCTGGCCGCCCGCCCGGGCTGGGGGCCCTCCCCGTCGGAGCTGAGCGGCTCCGCGGGGCACACGTAGGCACCCGCCAGCCGGCCACCCTGCCCCTCGTGCCGCTCAGCCCCAGCCACCGGCTCCTCCTGCGGCCGCGGGGAGCCGGGCTGCTTGCGGGGGGCTGCGGGGGACCCCGGGCTCCCGGCCCCCAGGCCGCCCCCTTCGCCAGGCACCGGCCTCTCTCGGCCACCAGCCGCTTCGTGCTTTGGGGGGGCGCGGCGGCCGTCGGTGGCCGCGGGGGGCTGGGGCGGTGAGCCGGCGTCGGCACGGGGGCCAGGGGGAGCCGCAGGCCCTGTTGGAGAGAGAGACGGTTTAGGGGGCGGCTGGCGGAGGCGCGACGGGGAGTGCGGTGCTCGGAGCGCAGAGGAGATGATATTCATGTTATAATCTTCCCCAGCTCTTGGGGACGATGGGTTACCATGTGCCAGCGACTCGTGGCTGTTGCCTTGCGAGTCAAAGGGGGAGGGCTGCAGCGAGGCGGGGGCCCGCCCGGCCCCCCCGGGGCTCGGCCCCTTCGGGCTCTCCAGGCAGGGTCCGTCTTGGATGCAGGCGTGGGGAGACGAGTGTCCTGAGAGGGAAGGCAGAGCCCCGCATCAGCCCCCTGCGCCGCAGCCAGAGTCCCGCCAGGCTCTACCCGAAGCGGGACAGCTGCGGGACCCCCCAGCGCCGGCCCCCGCCCCACCAGGACCCACCGCGCTCACCAGTGTGTGAGGAAGAGGAGGAGTGGAGAAGGGCATCCTGCCAGGTGGTGCGGTGAGCGGGCGGTGGGAAGCTGCCGTTGTTGTTCAGGGAGTCCTGGGGGAAGAGCAGAGCCGGGGCGGGGGGTGGGTGGGCGAGCGCCGGGGATGGGGCCCGAGCCACATTTGGGGACCCAGGGTGCCCGGCAGGGGCCCGGGGATGCCCCTCAGCACAGCTTGGTGCCACCCACCGGCTTGGCAGCGCCCAGGCCACATGCCATGGGGCTGATCCGGATTAGGGCCACCGTGTCCCCCCCTGCCCGGCCAGAGCAGCACCGAGGGGCTGCCCGTCCCGTCCTGCACTGCCCCGGCGACAACAACCGCGGGGGATGCGCTGGCGCAGAGCCCCCGGCATGAGGCCCTGCTGCACCCCAAGAGCGGAGCCCGGCCCCCGCGAGGGGGGACCCCGCTGCCTCCCCCTCCCAAAGCCACCAGCCCCGTGGCGCGGGCAGGAGGCAGCCGGGCCAGGGCTGCCCCGTCCCGCAGCTGCGGATTAGTCCCGGCGGGCAGCGATAATCCCACCGAGCGGGAGATTAGCGAGCGGGGCCGCGCCGTGTGCCATGGGGCACACAGGAGCGTGGCGGCGGGGATGGGTGCTGGCAGGGGGGGACACGGCACCCGAGGACCAGGGTCTCGCCTCCTCCCGGGGCCGGTGCAAACGCTCCGAGCTGGGATTCCCGGGATTTGCACCCCGGGCACAGGGATGGGGCCGGATCCGGCCACAGCCGGGGCCTCGCTCACGCCCCCGGGGACGATGGACCAGGGCGGTCGGTGGGATCCGGCTTTGCCGGGGTGCAGCGGGTCACAGGCGCTGGGGGAGAGCCCCGGGGCTTCATCACAGCCCCCCCCGACAGCCCCCCCCCAGCCCCAGTGGCTCCCGGGAGAGGGGCCGAGCATCCCGAAAGCCCCCCCGGCACCATGGCAACGCAGCCGGATGCAGGCAGCACCGGCAGCACCGCACGCGCCTTCCCACACACTGCGGCGGCGCAGCAGCGCGGGGCCGGCACCGCACACGCGTGTGCACGGGGACACTCCTGCGGGGGCCCCCCCACACACAGCCGCCCCCCCCCCGGGGGAGCCCCTGAGCCCAGCTCCGGGGATGGAGGAGGAGGAGCAGGGCACGCCCCAGCGCCCACGTGTGACGCAGGGGGAGGGCACGCGACACCCGCGGTGCCCACGGCCACCTCGCAGCCTCCTGCCACACACAGACACCCCGGACCACCCGTGCGTGGGGATGGGGCCCCCCAGACCCCCACCCCGGGATGGGTTCTGGAGGGGGGGAGCGTGCAGGGGCCCCGCTGGGCACCGCTCAGACCCATCCCCAGCGTCCCCCACCCCTTCCCATGCCACAGACCCTCCACTCCTCCTCATCCTCCGCCCTGGGTGTGGGACAGAGACCCCGGTGATGGAGGGGGACACCCCTCCCAGCGACCCCCCCCCCTCACCTGGGTGCCCGGGGCCATCAGGTTGAGGGTGGTGGGTCGGTGCTTCTGCGTCTCCTCCAGAGCGGGCGAGGGGATAGGTGAGGCCGAAGGGGATGGTGGAGCTTCCAGCTCGTTGCCCTCCTCCTCCTCCTCTTCCTCCTCCTCCTCCTCGTTGTCGTCGATCATCTCGAACTCCTGGAAGTCATCCTGGAAGGTGCAGACGGGGTGCGGCTGCTCGCCGCGCTCCAGCACCAGGCAGTCCTGGGGATGTGGCGCTGGGTTAGTGGCCACGGCCACAGCGCTCGCCCCGGCCACAGCCCCGCTCACCGGGACGGCTCGGCCGCCTCCGCCCCAGCCCCAGCGCCACAGGGGTCTCCAAGAGCCACCCGTGCCTCCCGGGGCCACCCCACAGGGCTCAGACAGAGGTGATGAGAGGCCCTGGGGGGCCTGGCCACGCCGGGGGTCCCTGGGCTCGTAACCCTGCCCGCGCCGTGCCGCGCGTCCCCTCGGTGCCGGGGCTCAGCAGCCTCTGCCCCCTCTGCCCCAGGAGGGGCTTTGCCGGGCCGATGCCCCCACCAATGCCCCGCACAGCCCCCGCGTCCCAGGGGGGCTCGGCCCGCTCGGCGGCTGCACCTTCTCATAGTGGTCCGAGTCGTAGTTCAGCCCAATGCCGCAGTCGTCCGTGATCTCCGACAGGTCCTCGTCGTCGAACTCCTCCAGGCTGATGTCCTGGGGGGGCCTGAGGACAGCGCCCGGGGGCGTCAAACCTCGGGGAAACGCCCCCCCCGCGGCACCGCGAGGGCCCGGAGAGCCGAGTGGCACCGCAGGCACGTGCCAGCGTCATGCGGGCATCACCCCCAGGCCTGGGAGCCGGGCGAGGCCGGAGGCGACGGGGAGGGCGATGGCCGCGCGCTCCCTCCCGCCGCATCCACCGACAGCCTCGCGCCGGGGCGGCCAGAGCCCAGCGCGGCTCAGGGCCACGCGGCCGCCGGTTGCCCCCAGCCAGGCAGAGGTGCCAAGGCCACCTAATCCCCAGCCCGGCAAAATTCCTTGAGCCAAAGCCAAGGCGGGTGCCGGAGCCGAGGCCTCCGCCGGCAGGGCCGGGGCTGCCCCTTGCCCGGGGTAAGGGCAGGAGGAGGAACCCGCTGAGCTGTTCCCCTCAGGAACGGGGGTGTCATGGAAACCAGCGGTTTCTGCAGGGAGAGGGGGAAAAAAAGGAAAAAGACGACAACTCTTGGCAGGATTCGGTGTTGGAAAACGGAAACCAAACGTTTCTGGCGGGTCTGTAAGGTGGGAGGTGCGGCAGCGCCCGGGCGCCCATGGGGACCCTCGGCCCACGCCCACGGGGTCTGGGGACACCCAGGGACCCCCCACAGCCTGGCAGCACCCAGGCGGGGGTCGGTGGGGCTCCCCCGGCAGGGACGGGGCTGGGTCTCAGCTGGCAGCAGGAGCAGACCCCCACACAGTGGGGGGGCCACAGCTGCCTCCTGCGTCACCTCTCCCCCTTTTCCCCCTGTTTTTGCCCCAAACTCCCCTTCTCTAGCCCCTCGCCCCAGCACAGAGGCCCCGTGCCAGGCGCTTACTCCCATTTCCCAGGGAGAAACGTTTCCCCTAATCCCATAATTCCCAGAAGTAGGCCAGGGAGACTGCATCGAATATTCACAGATTTGTGGCAAAAGCGTCAGGGCCGGTGGCGGGACCGCAGCCTCTGGGGTGGGCCGGACCCCGGACCCCGGCCAGGGATGGGGGGACCCTGGGGGGAGCGGGGAGCAGACCCCGTGTCCCCAACCCCAGGGGACATCGGGGGCTGCTCCTGCACCCAGGGGATATCCCCCTCAGTGGGGAGCAGCCGCCGTGACGAACCACGGCTGAAATTTCTAGGTCACGGTGTTCCGAGCCGGGTGGGCACGACGGGACGGGGCCACCGCGGAGGGATGGGGCCACCGTGGTGGGATGGGGCCACCAGCGAGGGCCTGCCCAGCCCCGCAGCCACCCCGAGGGGACCCGTGGGCACCCTGGTCGTGGCAGAGGCAGCACCATCACTGCGGGCGCAGGGACGCAGCGCCGGGTGCCTTGAGCATGCTGGTGATGAGCAGCGGGCGGGAAGGATGGCGTCTGTCCCGGCGATGGCTGCACCGGGCACCGTAGCCAGAGCTGAGGCGGCGGTTCGGGGAGGGGGGAGCCCACCCCAGCCCCGCACCCGGAGCCAGGGGTCAGGAAGGGGGACACCCCACCGCAGGGCATGCAGGGACCCAGCACCCCACCTGAGCCGGCCTCGCCGCCTCTGCTTTGGCACGGCCTGAGCTGGAGGAGGGGAGTGGGGGGCCGGGAGCTGGACCCCAAAAGACGCAGGGAGCCCCCACCCTGGAGCGCCGGGACCTGCCTCGTTCTTTCCGGAGCAGCTCCCCGGACGCTTCGCCCTGGCAGCAGCTCCCGGCAATGGCGGCTCCCCCAGGGATGGCAGATGCGTCCCCGCTGCCTGCCGGGGCACAGGGGGGTCGGGGCTGAGCCTCGGGGGGCCTGGCCCTGGCCGGCGTCCCCCACCCCAAACCCGCGACCGGCACCCAGGGGCTCCCGGGGCCCAAAAGCCTCGCAGGCCCCCGCCACCTGCACACCGCAGCCTCGCACCCGTCCCTCCCCGCCACGGTGCCGGCACCGGCTTCTCCTTCCCCTCCCGCCGGGGGATCCCACCCCTCCAGCCCCCCACCGAGCCCCCAGGCTGGGCGCGCCCTCCCCGAGGGTCTTCTTGGAAAGGGCACAATCCGGATTTGGCCCTCGTGGGGCCCGGCTGAGCCGGCGCAGGCCGAGCCCTGGGCTGTGCCGGTGGCGCTGGCGGTAGCCGAGGCCTCGCCATCCCTCGTAGGGACTTGGGCGAGACCCGGGTGCCCCCGGGGACCAGACCCGGTTCTCCGGGCTGGGGCAGGGGGATGGGGGGGGCACGGGGGCAGCCTCCTGCCCCCGGCGGGGGCCGGCACCAGCTGGGGGTCACGGTCAAGGCTCCAGCCCTTTGGCACCCGCAAAGGGGCTTCGCGGTGCCCACGGCGCTCGGGGCCACCGTCGGGGACGGAGTGCTCCTGTGGGAGACGGAGGGTCTGTGGCCCGGGGTGGGGGGAGCCAAGCGGCCACCATCCCCCCTCGCAAGATGTGGAGGAGCAGCGAGCTCAGTCCCAGGGGGATTGAACTCCCTGGGGTGGGGGGGGAGAGGAGCGGGGCTGGGGGGGCCCGGGGTGCTGCGGCAAAGGGCAGGGACCTGGTGGGGACCGGCCCTGACCCCCCCACGGCACAGGGGCTGGTGGGGAGCACAGCGAGGGGGACCCAGCCGAGACCCCCAGAGGATTGCCCAGAGACCCAGATCCCGGGGGGGGCCGCGGGGGGGAGACAGGAAGGAGCTGAGCAGCCACAGCAGAGGCTGTGTCCCCCCCCCACCGCGCAGGGGACACCCCAAGAAAGGGGGTGCCTAGGGACGGGGGTGCCCCGGGGCAGCCGTGAGACCTGCCCAGCGCAGGCCAGACCAGCCGCGGGCACGTCCCGTGTCCCCCCCTCCCCGCACCCCCAGGGCCCCCCCAGACGCCCCCATCTCCCACCCTCCCCCCACCACCCCGCACCCCAAGGTCAGGCGAGGTGTGGGGAAGGGGGGGGGACACCCAGCCGTGTCCCCCTCCCCGATCCACGAGGGACCCCCCACGCGCCGTGGCCCTGCGTCTCCAGCTCCCGTGGGACCGGCGGTGAGGTGACCCGCCACGGGTGACACCGGGGGGGCGAGGGGGGGACACACACACAACACACACGATTTTGACCTCGGGAGCACCGAGCCGGACCCCCCCCGAGCCCCCAATCCCCCGGCTCTGGGGGTTCGTCACCCCGGGCCGAGCGACCCATTCTCCCCGCCGGGCCCCGGGGGGGGGGCAGGAGGGCCCGATCCTGGTGCCAGCACCCGGCATCCCGGGGCCGCTGCGGCGCCTCCGGAGAGACAAAGAGGCGGCGGCTCCCCCCGCCGCGGCGGGATGCGGCGGCACCGGGCACGGCGGGGGGGCCCTGAGGCCGGGACGAGGCGGGGGGGGGTCTGACCCAGAGGGGTGGCAGAGGGGACACCCCCCCCCGAGCCTTGGGGCGGGGTGGGGGGGGTGGTGATGGAGGGAGGGGGGGGGATGCTGCGTCGTTAATCCCGGGGCAGGCCCCGGCCCGGCATCCCAAGGTGAACGGGCGGGGGGAGCGGGCGGGAGGGGCCGCGGGGCTGCGGGGGGGGGGGTTCCGGTCCCGGCCGCCCCATCGCAGCCCCCCGCGCCCCCCAGCCCCCCCCCCAAGGGCGGTGCAGCTCCCGCACCGCAGTGCCCCCCCCCAAACACCCCCCCCATCTCTCCTAGAGCCGCGGGCATCCCGCATCGCCCCCCCCCCCCCCTCCGCCCCCCCCGCCCCCCCCCCGCCGCGGGCCGGGCTCACCTGCAGCCGGGCGGGGAGAGCGAGTGGAAGGTGGAGAGCGAGAACATCTCGGCGCGATCCGCCATCTTCTCCCGGCCGGGCTGCGGCGCCGGACTGCGGAGCTGCGGGGGGGCTGCGGGGGGAGCGCGGCCGGGCGGGGGCGCGGGGGGGCGGGGATGGGGCCCAGCGCCGCCCGGGGGGGCCTTATCGCGAGGGAGGAGCCGGGAGGGGCGGGGGGGAAGAGGGAGGGGAGAGGGAGGGGGATGGTCTAAGCGGGAGGGGGGGGGGGGTGTAGAGGGGAGGAGCTGCGGGGGGGCGGGGGGGGGGAGCGGGAAGGAGCTGGTGGCCGAATGGGGAGGGGGCGGGGGGTCCCCAGGGAGGGGTGAGCATGGGGGGATGTGTGGAGGGAAGGTGCTGGCGGGTCTCTATGAGGGGGCGGGGGCAGGGGGGGCTGCACAGACCCGCGGGGGCTGGATAAGGGGGGACAGGGACTGGGCGGCGCATGGGGGTACCGAGCGGGGGGGGGTGTCTCGGCGGGGACCCTATGGGGAAGTGTAGGGGGAGGTATAGGAGAGATTCGGGGGAGGGGGTCACAGGGAGCTATAGAGAAAGGGCAGGGGGTCTATAGGGGTGCACGGGGTGTAGAGGAAGAGCAGGGGGTCTATAGGAGGGGCAGGAGGTCTGTAGGGAGAACAGGGGGTCTGTAGGAGGGGCAGGGGGGTCTATGGGAGGGGCAGGGGGTCTGTAGGAAGAACAGGGAGTCTATAGGAGGGGCAGGGAGTCTGTAGGGAGAACAGGGGGTCTGTAGGAGGGGCAGGGGGTCTATGGGAGGGGCAGGGGGTCTATAGCGGGGCAGGGGGTCTGTGGGAAGAACAGGGGGTCTGTAGGAGGGGCAGGGGGTCTGTAGGAAGAACAGGGGTCTGTAGGAGGGGCAGGGGGGTCTATAGGAGGTGCAGGGTCTATAGGAGGAACACAGGGTCTATGGGGAGGGGCACAGGGGTACAGAAATGGGCAGGGGGTCTATAGGGAGGTGTAGGGGGTATATAGCGAGGATCACTGGGTCTATAGGGAGGGGCAAGGAGTCTACAGGAGGGGCAGGGGGTGTATAGGAGGAGTAGGGGGTCTATAGGAGGGTCAGGGCGTCTATAGAGAAGGTGCACGGGGTGTATAGGCAGGGGCAGAGCGTGTATAGGGAGAGTCAGGGGTTCTATAGGGAGCGGCAGGGGGTCTATAGGGAGGGTCAGGGGGGTCTATAGCAGGGCATGGGGTGTATAGGAGGGTCAGGGGGTCTATAGAGATGGGCAGGGGGTCTGTAGAGATGGGCAGGGGGTCTGTAGGAGGGGCAGGGGGTCTATAGGGAGGGGCAGGGGGTCTACAGGAGGGGCAGGGGGTCTACAGGAGGGGCAGGGGGTCTATAGGAGGGGCAGGGGGTCTATAGGGAGCTGTAGGGGGGCAGGGAGCCGTATAGGGAGGTGGAGGCGGTGCAAGGCCGGGGGGCGGGGCGGGGGCGGGGCGGGCGCTGTCCGGTGCCCGGTGCTGACGGGCCGGGGGCTGTCCGCGAGCCGGTGCTGAACGGGGCGGGCAGGGGGCGGGGGGGACCCGGGGGTCACGGAGGCTCCTGCTTTGGGGCAGAGAGAAATGGGGGGGGGAAGAGACGGGGGAGGTCAGTGAAGCATTGGGGGGGGATACAGTGGGAGGGGTCAGGGAGACGTGGGGGTCCATGGCTTGGGGAGTGGGGCGCAGTGGGGGGGTCCAGGAGGGGTGGGGAAGGGGCCATGAACTGGGATGGGAGGTGCAGGGGTGCTCAGGAGGCTTTTGGGGGGGTCTGTGCGCAGAGGGGACGGGGTGAAATGGGGGGGCCGGGAGGGAGTGAGGGGGTTCTAGAAGCTGCAAGAGGCCCTGAAGGATTTGGGGGGGGGGGGGGAATGGGAGGGGGGCACAGAGAGAGTGGGACAGGGAGGCAGGGGAGATTTGTGCACGGGGGGGGGCACAGGAGGCCATAGGGGAGAGCAGGTCCCACGAGCTGGCGTGTTTGGGGGGGTCACACAGTGGTGACAGGATGGGGGGGGGGCAGGAGCTTCTGGGGGCACTGGAGGTGGGGGGGGCAGTCAGGGAGGCAGCGAGGGGCCATGAGGACCCGGGGGCAGCGGGGGAATCCCTGCCCTGGGGAACAACTTGCATTTGGGGGGGGGCCCAAAGGCGGAGGTGGGGAATTGGGGGGGCTGGTGACCTCAGCCCCTCTCCACGGGTCCTTGTGCCCCCCCAGCCGGCTACTGAGCCCGGGGGGGCAGTCCTGCAGCTCCTCCCAGCCCCCTCTGCCCCGTCCCCCCTCCCGGCTGAGGGGGGAGCCCCAAGTGAGACCAAGGCCGGCTCGGGAACACCCCAAGACCCCGCCCCTCGGGGGGCGGACCCCGCCTGCCAGCACCCCGAGATGTGGGCTCCGGGGGGGGGGGGGGGGGGGAGGGGGAGGCTGTCGGGGAGACACCCCCCCCCCCAAAGCTCAGGCGTTCCCCTGGGAAATGCAGCTGGCAAACGAGGGGTTCAGCAGCACCCCGTTACCGGGGCGGGGCAGGGGGCGGGAGTGCAGACCCCCCCACCTTTCACCAGCCGCTCCTGCTGCCCCCAGCTCCCCCCAGGCCTGGCCTCCCTCGGGGGGCAGGGGGGCTCTAGCCGCAGGGCCCCAGCACCCCATCCCCACCGGGGTCCCCCCTCCCTCGCTGGCCCCACGGCTGAGCTCTCCCCCCCTCCAGACCCCCCCAGCCTGTCACACCCCCCCAGCCCTGCCTGGCCTCCCCCCTCAGGCAGGACCAGCGGGCATAGGCAGATGGCACGGCCACACAGATGCCTCCGGCCCCCCCCAGACCCCCCCCACGGAGCCATCTGCTGCCTCAGCAGCCCCCAGCACCCCCCCTGACCGCGGCACTGCTGGGCTCGGCTCCCGGCACAGCCCCGGCCGGGCAGCAGAGGTAATCCCGGCTCGGGGCCGAGCGCTGCTGCCCAGCCCGGCCCTCCCCTCCCCGCGCAGCCAAGCCGCCCCCCCCCCGCGCCCCCTCCCAAGGGCTGGCACCCCTCGCCCTGCTTTGGGTGAGGGGGTGTCAAGCGGCGACCGCGGGTGCCCTGACCTTGGCACTGAGGCGCAGCCAGTCCCAGGCACAGACACCGTCTGTCCCCCCCCAGCTTTTATTGTGCAGCGAAGGGCAGGGGCCAGCACCCACGTGGGGAGGGGGGGGCCCTCAGTGCTGTCACGGTGGGGACGGGGCTCAGCCCCTGGCGCAGGGGCCGCCAGCGAGCCCTCACGAGCCCGACTGCCCCTCGGCCAGGAGAAGGTCCAGGTAGGCCCCGGAGATCAGGTCCCCCTCCTCGACCCCCAGCTGCTCCATCAGCCGTCGGGCCACGCGCTCGCCGTCCCCCGTCGTCTGCTCCGCCGTCAGCACCACCTGCGGGCAGCGGCAGGATGAGGCCCGGGCCGCCACGGCGGCCCGCACCCACACCCCAACCCTGCCCCACTCACCTCCAGCTCCAGGAAGTCCCCCAGCCCCTCCACGCTGTCCAGGTGCACCCGGGTCTGTCCCACGAGGTAGAGGAGACGCTTCTTCCTCACCACGCCCAACACGCCCAGCGCCTGCCCCAGCACCGCCTGCGCACCGGGAGAGCTGCTGCCCGCGCCCGGCAGCCACCCCCCCAAGGGGCAGGGGCTGCACCGGGGGGGGGCTAAGGCGGGGGCACAAGCCCCCCCACGAGGCCCCGGGTGCTCCACGCAGCTCCATGGTGGGGAGTGGCCAGCACCGCCCAGTCCCGGAGGGCAGAACCCCCCAGTGCTCACCTCCAGGCCGTCGGGGTCATCCGTGGGGGTGACGCTGAAAAGGGAGAGCTTGGGGCCGGCGGTGTCAGGGCGCTCGTAGAAGATCAGCTCCCCCCGCCCATCCTGGGAAGGTGGCAAGGTCAGGGTCGGGATCAGGCAGGCCAGGTCAGGGTCAGGGTCAATGTCAAGGTGGGTCAGGACCAAGGACAGGGTCAAGCAGGGTCAGGGTCAGGGTCAGGCAGTCCCGGTCAGGGTCAGGCAGTCCCAGTCAGGGCCAGACACAGGGCCAGGGTCAGACACAGGGCGAGGGTCAGGCAGGGTCAGACAGGTGAGACAGTGTCAGGGTCAAGGACGGGGTCAGGCAGGGTCAGGGTCAGGGTCAGGGTCATGCAGGAGAGGCAGAGTCAGGGTCAGGTAGGGTTGGGATTAGGTAGGCCAGCTCAGGGTCAGGATCAGGTAGGCCGGGTTAGGGTTAGGGTCAGGGTCCGGCAGGCCAGGCCGGGCCCACAGGCCGCCCCTCCCCAAGGCCCGAGCACCCCCGGCTGCTGCCCGGGGACCCCCCGCCCGAGGCCTGACCCCCCCCCGTCTGGTGCCCCGCACTAACCTGGGTGCGGCGCAGCTTGAGGCGGCCCCGCGGGACACGGAAGAAGGTGTCGGCCTGGACCAGGACTTGGCCCTGGACTTGGGCCTGGGCTTGGGCCTGGGCCTGGACCTGGGCCCGGCCGGGTCCTCCGAGCCGCTCGGCCGCGCCCCGCGCCGCCGCCGGTGCCCGCAGCCGCGCCTTCACCTCCACGTTCCGCCGCATCCCCGCCGCTCCAGCCCATTGGCCGCGCCTCGTGACGTCATCGCCGGGCGCGCTTTCCCATTGGACCTACAAACGCCCCGTCCCCCGCGCCGCGACGGGCGCTGAAGCCATGGCGGCGGCGGCGGCGGGGGCGGGCATCGGGGCCGGGGCCGGGACCGGGGCCGGGGCCGGGGCCGGGGCCGGGGCCGGGGCCGGGGCCGGGGCCGTGCCCGCCGCCACCCGCCTGCAGGCCTACGCCTGGTGCCGGGAGTTCCTCGCCGGTTCCTGGAAGCTCATCGGGCCCGAGGAGTTCGGTATCGGGCCCGTCAGGTACGAACCGGCGCCGGGGGCTGCCTGAGGGTGGGGGCACCGGCCCTGCCCGACCCCCCCCCCCACCCCGCTGTCCTCGCTCCGGGTGCCCCCGCACCACCGGTGTCCCCGTTACCCCTCCCGGGTGGTCCAGTCCCCTCTCAACTGGTCCCCCCGCGGTGGCCCGGTCCTCCCCCCAGTTCCCCTCTCTGGTGCCCCAGTCCCTCCCCAAGTCCTGTGTCTCCCCCCCGGTGCCCGGTTGCCGGCTGGTGTCCCTGTCCCCCTCCCAGTGCCCTTGTTGCCCCCCCTGACCGAGTCCCACTCCTGGTGTCCCCCAGTTGCTCCCCTCACCGGTGGCCCCAGCTCCTGCCAGCTGCCCCAGTCGTGTCCCCTCCAGTGCCACAATCCTGCCCCCGTCCCCGCACCCAGTCGCCCCAGCCCTCTCCCAGTCGTACCCCAGTTTCCCCCCGCGCTCCCCGCCGGCACCCCCTGACCAGCCCGTGCCCACAGCGGGGGCTCAGCAACCTGCTGTTCAAGTGTGCGCTGCCGGAGCACATCCTCAGCGTGGGGGACGAGCCCCGGCAAGTGCTGCTGCGTGTCTACGGGGCCATCCTGCAGGTGAGTGCAGCCCCCCACGACCGCTGGCCGCCTGCTCAGGGCTCCACCAGCATCTTCCTCCCAGCCCAGGCCCACCACCACGGGATGGGGGCTCACCGGGGTGGGGGGCTCACGGCCGGTATCCGCAGGGCGTGGACTCGCTGGTGCTGGAGAGCGTGATGTTCGCCATCCTGGCCGAGCGGGCGCTGGGGCCGCGGCTCTACGGGGTCTTCCCCCAGGGGAGGCTGGAGCAGTACATTCCGGTACGGGACAGGCTCTGCCCCTCGCCCCATCCCGCAGGAACGTGCCTCGGGGGGCTCTTCGCCCCGGCTCCAGCACCAGGAGCTTCCCCGGGGTGGGCAGGCCGCTCCCATCGCTGCTCTGTGTGTGTCTGTATCCCCCCCACCTCAGAGCCGGCGCCTGCGGACCGAGGACCTGCAGGACCCCGACATCTCCGGGGAGATCGCGGTGAAGATGTCGCGGTTCCACGGCATGGTGATGCCCTTCAACAAGGAGCCCAAGTGGCTCTTCGGGACCATGGAGTGGTGAGGGCAGCCGCCAGCCGGCGCGGGCTCCCAGCTCGCCTCAGCCCCCAGAATCCCGCCGGATCCGGAGCACAGAGAGGCTTCCGGGCCGGCTGCCAGCGGAACCCAGAGGAACAGGGCGCAGAGTGGCTCCTCGGCCGGGCTGAGGAGGTGGGGGGGTGGATTTTGGGGAGGTGGCAGCACCCAGCGGCGTCCGTCCCGCTGCAGCACCGTCTCCTGCGCTTCAGGTACCTGAAGCAGATTTCAGAGCTCACCTTCCCCGAGGAAGAGCAGCTGAAGAAGTTCAACCACCTCAAGACGTACAACCTGCAGGAAGAGATGAAGAGCCTGAGGTGAGCCTGGCCCGCCCGGGGCGGGGGTCTCCTCGCGGGGAGCCTGGGTGGGGTCTCGGCTTCTTTGGGGAGCAATTTTTGCACCCCGTGTCCTCAGAGCGTGTCCCGCGTCCCCATGTCCGTGTTCCTCGTGCTCCAGATCCCAGCTGTGTCCATCAGTCCGTCCGTCTGCCTGCCCACAGTGGTGGCCCCTGCGTCGCTGGGGCTGGTGGCCACGGGCCAGCAGGTCCTGGCCCCGCTGAGGTGTCTTCCCCCTTTCCCTCGCAGGGCGCTGCTGGAGTCCACCCCCTCGCCTGTGGTCTTCTGCCACAACGATGTCCAGGAGGGTGAGCGCGGCGGACGAGCGGCCACTTCCCCTCGCCGAGGCCGGCTCCTGCCACTGCCTGAGCTGCCCCCCCGGCTCCGGCAGAACTGGGGAGGTGCCCCCGGCCCCCCCAACCTGAGCCAGCGCCATCTCTGCACAGGGAACATCCTGCTGCTGGCCGGGCGCGAGGCTTCCTCCTCCGACAGGCTCATGCTCATCGACTTCGAGTACAGCAGCTACAACTACCGGTGGGGCCGGGGGGGCTACGGGGGGTGGGGCCTAACTCCTGCGTGTGAGCAGCCAGGGCCCTGCTCACCCTCCCCTTCCCCCAGGGGCTTCGACATCGGCAACCACTTCTGCGAGTGGGTTTACAACTACACCCATGATTCCTGGCCCTTCTTCAAGGCTTCCCCCGAGCACTACCCCAGCCGGCAGCAGCAGGTAGAGCCGCCCCGGGCAGCGGGCGAGGAGCGGGGGGGCTCCCAGCGAGTTGGGGGGGGCGGCTGGGGGGGGTGTCCCAGCCGCTCTGTCCCTTTTCCAGCTGCATTTCATCCGGCACTACCTCTCGGAGGACTCGGGGCGACGCAGGGACACCACGCACGAGGAGCAGGCCCGCATCGAGGAGGAGATGCTCACCGAGATCAACCGGTGAGGGGTGGAAGGGGGGGGGTCCCTGTAGCCGTGGGGGCTGCCCGGGGGGGCACAATCTCGCTGCACAGAGAGGGCAGCGTCCCCCCCAGCCCCTCCTGCTGGCTGTTGGAGGGGACACGGCGGGGCTGATGGCTGCTCTCCCATCAGGTTCGCGTTGGCCTCTCACTTCTTCTGGGGGCTCTGGTCCATCCTGCAGGCGAAAATCTCCACCATCGAGTTTGGGTACCTGGTGAGCGCTGCCCGGGACCCCCACCACGTCCCCCTGCTCTACCAGGCGGGGCTGGGGGGTGTTGGGGGGGGCCCAGGTGCTCCCTGACTCCCCCTTTCCCACCCCAGGACTATGCACAGAGCCGCTTTGAGGCCTACTTCCAGCACAAGGCACAGTGCTCCTGAGCGCGGCCCCCCCCCCCGGCCCTGCCTGCGCCCCTCTCGCTGCCGCAGCCCCTCCCCTGCCCCGGCCAGCAGTTGGGGGCGGGGGCTGGAGGGGTCCCCCTGCCCCAGCCAGCAGCGGGGGGGTCTGGGGCAGCCTGGACCAGGGGGGCGGGGGGGCTCGGCTGTGCTGGCTGCCCCTCCCAGGGTCCTGCCTGCTGGGGGGGGCCCCGCGGGGGGATGCTGAGAGGTCACGGGGTGCTGCTGGGGCAGAGGGGTGCGGGGGACTCATGCCGGCATCTCATTCCCCCCCCACCCCCTTCCCCAGACCTCGAGGGCCAGGGCAGGATCTGCGAGCTGCTCCCCTGGCCCTCCCTGTCCTGACCTGGCTTCCCCGGGGCTAGTAGCCCCACGGCTAGTCTGGCCGGGGGCTGGGGGCTGCTCCTTTGCCCCCCCCGACAGCAGAATGTAAACTTTCAGACCAATAAACGTGGCGGTGGTGCACGCGCTGACTCGCTCTCTGTGGCCCCGTGGCCACCGCTTCCCCCCTGCTTGCCCACGGCTTGTGCTGGAGTGCCATGGGCTAGCCCAGCGCAGGGGAGGGGGCTGCCCCCCAGCAGCACATGCTGCCCCTCTCCCAAAATCCCCCTCCCCAGAGCCTCAGCCAGCGCTGTGGGGGGGGGCAAGGGGGGCTGCAGCTCATGCCTGCCCGGGGCTGGACTGGAGGAGGAGGGGGCACAGGCTCTGTCCCCCACACTTCGCCCTGGGGGTGCAATCCCTGCACCTACCTCCTGCCCTGGGAGGGTGCTGCCCCCTGCCCTGCCCCCTGCCCTGCCCCCTGCCCTGCCCCCTGCCCTGCCCCTGCGACATCGGCCAGGGGCTCGTGGCTTCACTTGCTCGTTGGCCACCTTCCCCTGTGCCCCCCCCGGCCCCGGCCAGGAGCTCCCCCCAGCATGAGGCTGCTGGGGGGCCCAGGGCCTGGTGTTCCCCCTCAGTGCTCGCCCAGTTCCTCTTTCACCCACATACCAGCTATTTATAGCCCAGTGGCCAGTAGCATCTGCGGGGCACGGGCTGGGGGCTCCTTTTCTGTGGCTCCCCCAACCCCGGACCCCCCAGAGCTGTTGGGGGGGGCAGCAGAGGCCTGGGGGGTCTCGCCCGGGGGCTGAGCCCTGGCTGGGGCGGGCACCGGGCACACACACATGCACCCCCAATGTCCTGGGGTCTGGGGGGGGCTCTGACCGGGGGCAGCAGGATCGGGCCCCCGCCATGGCCCAGGGAAGGGGGGGGGGGGGGGGGGGGGGGCGATGCAGCCCCACATGGTGGGGCTGGGTGGGGTGAGGGACTCTCTCCTTGGAGTTCCCCCCTTGGGGCTGTGGGTCCCTGCCTGGGATGTGGGTCCCTCTTGGGGTACAGGGTGTCCCCCCCAGGGATGTGGGTCCCTTCTTGGGGTGCTGGTCCCTCTCTGGGGAGGTGGGTGTCCCCCCCCGCTGGTGTGCAGGGCCCTTTTTGGGGGACACGGTTTCCTCTCGGGGGGGGCCAGTCCCTGCCCGGGGTGCTGCTCCCATCCCAGAATGTGGGTGTCCCCCCCGGGGACGTCTGTCCCCCCCCCCGCCCCGGGGTGCGGGTTCCTCCCCGACGTGCCGGACCCCCCGCGGGGTGTCGGTTCCCCCCCCGGGCATGTGGGGTGCGGGTGTCCCCCCCCCGAGGATGTGGGTGCCCCCCCGGAGTTGCTGGTCCCCTCACGGGGGTCCGGTCCCCCCCCACCCCCGAGATGTGGGTCCCCCCCGGGTGTTGCCGGTCCCCCATGGGTGTTCCGCCCCCCCCCCCCCCCCCCCCCCCCCTCCCCGGGTGCGGGCCCCCCGGGGCGGTGCGGGGGAGGAGCGGCGGCCGCCGTTGCCCTTTCGGGGCGCGGAGCGGGTCCCGCCCGCCGCCGGTGTCCGGTTACCGGTGCAGGGAACCGCCGTCCCCGGGGCCGCCGCCCGCAGTCCGCACCCCCCGAGCAGGTAACGGGCACCCGGCGGGGGGGGGGACCCACGCGTGGGGCGGGCACACACCCCCCCCCACACCCCCTCGGCGCCGGGGCACCCCGCGGCCCCACACCCGCCCGGCGCCGGGGCCCACCCGTGTCCGTGGGGCAGCGGCCCCCCGGCGCCCCCCCGCTGCTGTGGGTCCCGCCTGCGCCCCCCGGGAGTGGGACCGGGCCCGTGGGGGGGCTCCGTGGGGCGGACGGCGGTTTGGGGGGGGCTGCGGGGCCACGGGGCTCCGGTGACCTTGTGGCGCTGGCGGCAGGGCGGGGGGGGGAGGTGACACCCACGGGGGCCTCGTCCCACCCGTGGACACGGGCCCTGCGGGGACACCGGAGCCTGCGGTGACACGGCCAGGCTGGGCTGTGCAGCGCCGGGCCATACTGGGCTATACTGGGCTGTACTGGGCCATGCTATACAGCGCCAGGCTGCGCTGGGCCGTGACAGGTCACACAGTGCTGTGCCGGGCAGTGCCAGGCTGTACTGGGCCATACTGGGCCGTACTGGGCCATGCTATGCAGTGCTGTGCCGGGCAGTGCCAGGCTGTACTGGGCCGTACTGGGCCGTACTGGGCCATGCTATGCAGTGCCAGGCCGTGCCGTGCAGTGGTGTGGTGCAGTGTAACACACACCAGCGCAGTGCGGTGTGACCGTGTGGGGTAACCATATGGTGTAACTGTGCAGCGCGGTGTAACTGTGCGGTGTAACCATATGACGTAACCACACGGTGTAGCCGTGCAGTGTCACGGTGCCGTGCGGTGTAACCACACGGTGTAACCACACGGTGTAACCACATGGTGTAACTGTGCAGTGCGGTGTAACCATATGGTGTAACCACACGGTGTAACTGTGCAGTGCGGTGTAACCACACGGTGTAACCACACGGTGTAACTGTGCAGTGCGGTGTAACCACACGGTGTAACCACACGATGTAACCACACGGTGTAACTGTGCAGTGCGGTGTAACCATATGGTGTAACCACACGGTGTAACTGTGCAGTGCGGTGTAACCACACGGTGTAGCCATATGGTGTCACGGTGCAGTGCGGTGTAACCACACGGTGTAACCACATGGTGTAACCATACGGTGTCACGGTGCCGTGCGTTGTAACCACACGGTGTAACCACACGGTGTAAACCGTATGGTGTCACGGTGCAGTGCATTGTAACCACACGGTGTAACCACACGGTGTAACCATACGGTGTCACGGTGCCGTGCGGTGCAGCGGTAGCGGTGACTTGCTCCCCGCCGAGCTGCTGCCGTCCCCCCCGTCCCGGGGATGCCGTGTGAAGGGCACCCTGAGCGCCCCCGCACCGGGGACACCCCGGGGGGGCTCCCCTGCCCCCAGGCCGCAGTTGCGGCAGCGCTGGGGCTCAGCCGGCGGCGTTCCCGGCGCGGGGACGGCGTGTGCCGCGGGCCGGCACGGGGGCAGGTGCTGCCTCGGCCTCCTGGGGTCTGGCTGCAGCAGCTGCCTGCGAGCGGGGGCGCGTCCGCACTGCCGTCCCCTCGCCGGTGCCGCGGCCGGCGCTGACCCTTCGCTCAGTGGGCGCCCGGCCAGCGCCGCGTGACTGGGCCGCGGCACGCGCCCGGGGTGCTGGCGGGACACGGCCGGCCTGCCCCCGCCACCGCCCCACCACTGCCACCACTGCCCCGCCACCGCCCCCCCCGCGGCTGCTCCCGCACCCCGGCACCGCAACAGACCTCCCCCTTTCCTCGCCCGAACCGCGGGTGCCGGGCAGGGGGTGTCCCAGCACTCAGCCACCCCCCGTGCGCCCCCCCGCAGGTGCCGGCAGCCCCCCCAGGATGGCGGAGGCTCACCAGGCCGTGGCCTTCCAGTTCACCGTCACCCCCGAGGGCTTGGGACTTCCACCTCAGCCGCGGAGGCCGTGCGGCAGCTCTACCTCGCCGGCATCTCCTCCTGGAAGAAGCGCTTGGTCCGCGCTAAGGTGGGGGGCAGCCAGATGCTTGGGGACCCCCCTGCAACCCCGTCCCTACAGCCCTGACACCCCCCTGTGCCCACAGAACAGCTTCCTGACCGGCGTGTACCCCGCCTCCCCCTCCAGCTGGATGGTGGTCGTGGATGGCCAACCGCTGGCTCCTTCTACTGCCAGGTTGACCCCTCCCTGGGGATGATCGCCCGCATCCGCCACTGCCTGCCCGAGAGGTGAGCGCAGGGGGGACACATACACACCCCCCCCTGCATCCGTCCCGTCCACCGCCCCCCCAGCATGGTCCCAGCACCCCCGGGGCCCTGCCCCACTGGAAAACCCCCCTTTGGAGACCTCCCCATGACACGTCCCCCAATGCCACGGACACGGCCCTGCGTGGGGACATCCCTGAGGGAGGGGGTCGTGGCCTTTATGTGTCCCCCCCCCCTCACCCCCGTCTGCCCCCGCAGCCGCCTCCTGAGCTACGAGAGCCGGACGATGGTGAGTGCCCGCGCTCTTCTCCACTGGCGTCTGGCTCTCGGCCGTCCTGCTCTTCCGGCAGGCGCTGAAGCTGCTCCTCTCCTACCACGGGTGGATGTTCGAGCCCCATGGCAAGATGAGCCGCAGCACCAAAATCTGGGTGGTGAGCAGCCCCCGCAGCCCCCACCGGCACCGGCAGCACCCAGCGTGGGTGCGGGAGGGCGCAGAGTGCGTCCGCGTGCGGGTGCCGGCGCCGCTGGCGGCAGCCATGAAGCTGCTGGCGGTGGGGACGAGCCGAGCCCGCGCCGGGGCACTGGGACGGTGGGTGCCGGGGCCCTGCGACCCGGGGGACAGCGGGCGCGGGGGGGGCTCCTGGTGCCGCCGGCGCGTGGCTGTGCCGCGGTGGCTGAGCCCTCGGCGTGTCGGCAGGCGCTGGTGAAGGTGCTGTGTGGCCGCAAGCCGCTGCTCTACAGCTTCCAGACCTCCCTGCCCAAGCTGCCCGTGCCCTCCGTGGAGGCCACCGTCACCCGGGTGAGGGGCCGGCGTGGGAGGTGGGGCGGCCGCGGTGGGACGGGGATGGGGACGGGGGGTCACACCGAGCCCCCTCCCCATAGTACCTGGAGTCCGTGCGCCCGCTGATGGATGACAAGAAGTTCGGTGAGATGAGGAGGCTCTGGCCAAGGAGTTCAAGGATAAGACGGCTCCGCGGCTGCAGAAGTACCTGATCCTCAAGTCCTGGTGACAACCAACTACGTGAGCGACCCCCCCAGCCCCAGCCCGCGGCCCTGCTGCCCCCCCATGATCGTGGGAGGGGGGGTACTTGGGTCCCCTGGGGCCATTAGGGGCAGGGCAGGGGTTCCTGCACCCCATCCCTGTCCCCGTCCCTGCAGGTGAGCGACTGGTGGGAGCAGTACATCTACCTGCGCGGGCGCAGCCCGCTCATGGTCAACAGCAACTACTACGCCATGGTGAGGCGGGGGGGGGCGACCACCAGCACGACCAAAACCCCTACTGGGTGCCCCCCGGCATCATCACCAAACCCCGTCCCTCATCCCCAGGATTTTCTCTATGTGACCCCCAGCCACATCCAGGCTGCCCGGGCAGGGAACGCAGTTCACGCCATCCTGCTGTTACCGCCGCAAGCTGGACCGCGGGGAGATCCCCCCCGTGAGCACCCGGGGGGGGGCTGGGGGGGCTGGGGGGCAGGGGAGGCTGCGGGGCACTGGGCTGGGGGGGGTCAGGGGAGGCTGGGGGCGGGGGGAGTTGCCGTTGAGGCTGGCACAGGGTTCAGGGGGGGCTGGAGGGCTGGGGGATCAGGTAGGGCTGGGGGTACGCAGCTGGGGAGGGTCAGGTGGGTCTGGGGGTGTCAGGGAGAGCAGGGGGGCAGGGGTAGGGTCAGGGGAGAGTCACTGTGGAGCTGGCACAGGGTCCTGGGGCTGCTGGGGGGCTCAGGGGGGCTGTGGGGCACAGGAGTGGGGGGTTCAGGTGGGTCAGGGAGTGTGTCAGGGAGGCTGGGGGGCAGGAGGGAGTTGCCATGGGGCTGGCACAGGGTCTGGGGGCTGCTGGGGGACTCAGAGGGGGCCGGGTTTGGAGGGTTGGGGGGTCAGAGGTGGGGGCGCAGGGCACCCTGGCCCCCCCTTCACCACCGCCCCCCCCAGATGATGGCGCTGGGCATCGTGCCCATGTGCACTACCAGTCGGAACGGATGTTCAAACACCACCCGCATCCCCTGGCAAGGAGACGGGTACGGGGGTGTCGGGGGGGGTCCCCAAACCCTCAGCAGTGCTCAGCCCCGCACAGTGCCTGTCCCCGGGGGGGGGTGGTTCTGGAGCATCCTTGAGGGTGACTGTGACAACCCGTGTGTGTACGTGTGTCCCCCCCCCCAGACACGCTGCTGCACTTGGTGGACAGCAAGCACCTGGCCGTGTACCACCGGGGCCGCTTCTACAAGGTCTGGGCTCTACTACGGGGGGGCAACTGCTGCCCCCCCGAGACCTGGAGCTGCAGTTCCAGCGCATCGCTGGATGACCCCTCGCCCCCCCAGCCTGGCGAGGAGCGGCTGGCGGCACTCACACCGCCGGCGAGAGGTGCCTCGGCAACCCCCCCCACGCCCAAGGAGATGCTCCAGGATGAGGGTGGGGGGTGGAAGGCTGCGGGTTGGGGGTCAAGGGGGCGGGGGCTCAGCATCGCCTGCCCCTGCCCTGACACTGGCGGCACCGACAGGGTGCCCTGGGCCGAGGCTCGAGCCCGGTTCTTCAGCCACGGGAAGAACAAGACGTCGCTGGACGCCGGTGGAGCGAGCGGCCCTTCTTCCTGACGCTGGACGAGGAGGAGCACGGCTACAGCCCGGGCCAGGAGGGATGCATGGACACCTACGCCAAGTCCCTGCTGCACGGCCAGTGCTACGACCGGTGGGGCACCGCCCCCCCCAGCACCGCCCACCCCCCCCACATGGTGCCCCCCCTGCCCTCACACCCCCCCCTTCTCCCCGCAGCTGGTTCGATAAGTCCTTCACCCTGGTGGTCTACAAGAACGGGAAGCTGGGCGCCAACGCCGAGCACTCCTGGGCCGACGCGCCCATCATCGGGCACCTCTGGGAGGTAACGGGGGGGGTGGTGGCAACCCCTGGGCTGGGCACCCTGCGGCTGGGCACCCTCCTTGGGCACCCTCCAGCTGGGCACCCTTAGTTTAAGACCCCCAGGCTGGGGACCCCCATTTGGGACACCCTCAAGCTGGGCACCTTCTTTGGGCACCCTGGGGCTCAGGACCCCCATTGGGCACCCCTACCCCCAGTTGGGGGAGCCTCCAGGCTGGGGACCCCCATTGGGCACCCCCAATTGGGCAGCCCCAGTTGGGGACCCCTACAGGGCACCCCAGGGCTGGGGACCCCCTTGGGTACCCCTAATTTGGCACACCCAGGCTGGGGACCCTCCTTGGGCACCCTGGGGTTCAGGACCCCCATTGGGCACCCCCAGCTGGGGACCCTGATGGGGCACCCCAGGGCTGGGCACCCCCATTTAGGCATCCCCAGAGCTTGGCACCCCCAGGGCTGGGCACCCCCAGGCTGGGGCACGCCCATTGGGCACCCCTACCCCCATTTGGGGGCCCCCGGCTGGTCACCTGGGGTGAGTGGGGCTGCCGAGGCGTGGCGGGGGGGGCGAGGGGGGGGGGGGGTGTGGGGCGACACTGGGGGCGACTGGGGCAGCCGGGTGGTGGATGGCGCAACACTGAGGGGCTCGGTGGGGGCTTGGGGGGTGGTGCCCCATGCTCAGGGACACCCTTCTCCCCCCCCCCCAGTTCATGCTGGCAACAGACAAATTCCAGCTGGGCTACACGGAGGGAGGGGGGGCACTGCCGGGGGTGAGCCCAACACCCAGCTCGCCCCCCCCGCAGCGCCTCCAGTGGGATCTCCCCCAGGAGGTGGGTCTGATTTCCCCTCCCCAGCCCGACAAGCAGGATCTCAGGGGTCCCCCCCCCAACCCTGACAGTGGGGGTGGGCTCCATGCTCCCCACGGGATCGCTGCGCTGGGGTCCCGGGGCTGAGCCGCCAGCGTCCCCCCCACTGTCCCCAAGGGTGAAAGTGTGGGGGGCCGGGGGGCGGTGCTGTGCACCCCCATCCGCCACGGCCATGTGTCCCCCCCCCCGCAGTGCCGCGCGCCGCCATCGAGGGCTCGTACCGCCTGGCCAAGGCCTTGGCCGACGACGTCGACTTCTGCTGCTTCCCAGTTCACCCAGTTCGGGAAGGGGCTGATCAAGAGGTGCCGGACCAGCCCCGACGCCTTCATCCAGATCTCCCTGCAGCTCGCCCACTTCCGCGTGAGCCGCCGCGGGACGGGGATGGGGGGGGGGACACACGTTTTGGGGGGGACACACATGGGGACAGCATCCCCGCTCCGGCCTCTCCGCAGGACAAGGGCCGCTTCTGCCTCACCTACGAGGCCTCCATGACGCGGCTGTTCCGCGAGGGGTCCGGACGGAGACAGGTGAGGTCCTGCACCCGCCTGAGGCCATCGCCTTCGTGCGCAGCATGGCCGACACACGGCAGACGGTGAGCGACGTGCTGGGGAACACACTCCGCAGACCCCCCCCAAACCCCCCAAACCTCCCCTCCGAGGTTGAGGCCATCCCTGCGCCATCGGGCTCAGCCAGCACATCCCTTGGGGACGTCCCTGTCCCTCGGGGGGGTCCCTGTCATGAGGGGGGTGTCCCCATCCTGCACAGTGGTCCTATCCCTTGGGGAGGGCCCCGTTTCTGGAGGAGGGCCCCATCCCTTGTGGGGGTCCCCATCCTTCATGGGGGTCCCCAACTCTTGGGGAAGTCCCCATCCCTCATGGGGTTCCTCATCCCTCATGGGGGGGTCCCCATCCTCCATGGGGGGTCCCCATTGCTATATATCCATATTCCTTGGGGACGGTCCCTGTCCCTAGAGAAAGTGTCCATCACTTGGGGAGGTCACCAACCCTCTTGGGGGTCCCCAACTCCTGGGGAGGTCCCCTTCCCTCATGGGGGTCCCCACCTCTGGCAGATGTCCCTATTCCTTGGAGACATTCCCATTCCTGGAGAAATTGCCCACCTCTGGAGGAGGTTCCCATCTCTTGGGGGAGGTCCCCGTCCCTCATGGTGGGGGTCCCCAACTCTTGGGGAGGTCCCCGCCTCTCATGAAGGTCCCTATTCCTTTGGGGACATCCCCATCCCTGGAGCAGGTCCCTGTCCCTGGGGGTGTCCCCATCCTCCAGGACACCCCCATCCCTGGGGACCATGTCCCCCCAGTGCTTGCACAGCCCTTTCCTCCCCCATGGCAGGACCCGGGGAGGGGGAGGCCCTCGCCCCGCTCAGAGCCACGGGGGTGGCCGGGTTGGGGGTGAGGGGGACCCCATCCCTGAGCCCATCCACCCCCTGCAGCGAGCTGAGCGCCAGCGGCTCTTCAAGCTGGCAGCCAGAGCGACACCAGCTCCTCTCATCGCCTGGCCATGACGGGCGCCGGCATCGACCGAGCAACCTCTTCTGCCTCTACGTGGTGTCGCGCTACCTGGGGGTGCAGTCCCCCTTCCTGGCCCAGGTGAGCCCTTGGGGGCGCGGGGGGCGGAGGGCAACGCGCCACGGCAACACACCCCGGCATGCGTGGGGTGCAGGAGTGCACAGTGGGGTGCAGTGGGCGCTCTGGGTTGCAGTGGGGTGCTCTGGGCCACAGTGGGGTGCTCTGAGGTGCTCTGGGGTGCAGTGGGGTGCTGTGGGGCACAGCAGGGTGCAGCGGGGTGCTCTGGGGGTGCAGTGGGGCGCAGTGGGGGCTCAGCAGGGTACAACAAAGGAAACAGTGGGGTGCAGCAGGACGCCCTGGGGCACAGTGGGGTGCTCTGGGGTGCAGTGAGGTATTCTGGGGCGCAATGGGTTGCAGGTGGGGTGCTCCTGGGTTGCAGTGGGGTGCTCTGGGGTGCAGCAGGGTGCTCTGGGGTGCAGTGGGGTGCTCTGGGGCACAAGTGAGACACAGCATGGTGCTCTGGGGTGCAGCAGGGTGCAGTGGGGTGCTCTGGGGCACAGCCGGAGTGCAGTGGGGTGCTCTGGGGCACAGTGGGGTGCCTCACCCACCAGCGGCACCCGACGCCCGCGTGGCGGGGCAGGTGCTGTCGGAGCCCTGGCGCCTCTCCACCAGCCAGACCCCGCACAGCAGCAGCTGAAGATGTTCGACCTGAGCCGCTTCCCCGACCCACGTCTCCACCGGTGGCGGGCTTCGGCCCCTGTGAGCATCTGGGGGGCCCCGGGGGGCGCCCGGGGGGGGCGTGTGGGGGTGCCAAGGGGGCGGGTGTGTGGTTCTGGAGGACACCCCCCCCCTGTGGGTTCTGGGGGCAGGCACGTGCCCCACGCTGGGTGCCCCCAGACCCACGGCCCCGGTGGGTGCCCCAGGGGTGCCCTGGGGGGTGTCCATGGGGGTTGCCCCGACCCCACACTCACCCCCCTCACAGGTGGCAGATGATGGCTACTCGGTGTCTCCTACATCATCGCCCGGCGAGAACCTCATCACCTTCCACGTCTCCAGCAAGTTCTCCAGCTCCGAGACGGGTGAGAGACCCCGGGAAGGGTGGGGGGCTTGGCGGGAGGGCCTCTCTCGCGGTGAGGGGGGGGCTCCGGGGGGGGGCCCCCCCAGGCAGCGCAGGCAGCGGCGGCTCTCGCTGGTGCTGCAGTTGCCGTGTCTGTGCCGCGGGGTCCCCTGTGGGTCTGGGGCAGCCCCCCCGACCCCTGACCATGACCCCTCCATGTCCCGGCGGGGGGGGGGGGCCCTGCCCGGGGCGGGGGGACGGGACACGGGGGTCACGGTGTCGCCCCCGCAGGACTCGAAGCGCTTCGGGAGGAACATCCACCAGGCCATGCTGGACATCGCCGAGCTCTTCGACAAGCCGGGCGAGAAAGGGGGGGAAGTGAGGGGGGGGGGCGGGCTGGACCCCCACCCCCCGGGGGGGGACACACGGACACACGGAGCTGGGGCTGGCGGGGGCCACCCCGAACCCCGGTGCTGGGAGGGGGGGGACGGGGGGGGCACAGCGGGGGCCTGGCTGCTCTGTACATGCTTCCAATAAAGGCTGTTGGTGTGAGCCCCCGCCCCCGGCCGGGGGTCCCCTGCCGCCCCCCCCCCCGGGGGGTCCCGGGCAGCCGGCGGGCAGCGGTGGTGAAGGGTGCAGGGGGGCGGGAATGGGTGACCCCCCCCCCCGTGCCGCTGCGCCGCGCGCCCGCCCGGCCCGCCTGCGTGGGTGCTGACGCGGGGTGTGCAGCGGGGGCGCGGGCGACAGGGACGGGCAGGGACGGGCAGGGACGGGCAGGGACAGGCGCTGCGCAGAGCCCACTGGGCCGTGTCCGACGCGGCGGGACACGGGGACGCCTCGTCCCGGGACGCGCCCCACGGCGGGGGGGGGGCGGCACCGTCCCCCCGCGCGCCCGGCCGGAGCCCGGAGCTGCGGCACAGCCCGGCCCGTGTCTGCGGGGTGGGGGGCAGAGGGCTGAGGGCCCCCCGCGCTGCGGGCACCTGCTGGTCCGGGGGTGCTCCGGCCCTGGGGAGAGCACAGCCTGCCTGCACAGCCTGCCTGCACATCCCTGCCTGCACATCCCTGCCTGCACACCCCTGCCTGCAACATCCCCTGCGCTGCACATCCCTGCCTTCCTCGCCTTCACATCCCTGCCTTCACATCCCTGCCTGCACACCCTGCCTGTGCTGCCGGAGCCGCCCACTGTCCCCAGGCAGAGGGACACTGTGGGGAGGTGACCCCCGCAGTGACACCCCCCAGAGGGTGCTGAGAGCCGGGGCCCCTCCTGCCCCCTGGCCCCCAGCACCGTCACTCCGCAGAGGCGGGGGGGAGCCCCCAGTCCCATATTGGTGTGTGACATCCTGCACCCCGACCCCACATAGGTTGGAACCCGGAGCCCCCAGGTGTGCGGTGGGGACCCCGGGGGGCTCAGGCCTCTGCGGGGCGCGGGGGGGGGGGGGGGCGGAGCTGCCGGGCCCGTGTTCCTCGGGAGCCGCCTGGGCTGGGCCCGGGCCCGGGCCCTCACCCCCCCCCCCCGGCCCTGCGGGGGGGGCTGCGTGCCCGGGGAACGGCACCTCTGCAACGGGGTGCTGCCTCCCGGCACCCCCGGTCCCCCTGTGGGACCCTCCTGGCACCCTGATCCCCCCACGGGTCCCCTCCCAGCACCCCAATCCCTCTGTGTGACCCTCATGGCACCCCAATCCCCCCACGGGTCCCCTCCTGGCACCCTGATCCCCCTGTGGGTTCCTCACAGCACCCCAATCCCCCTCATGGGACCCTTCCAGCACACCCAATCCCCCCACAGGTCCCTGCTGACACCCTGCACCCCATGAGACCCTCCCAGCACCCCGATCCCTCTGCAGGACCCTCCCGGCTTCCCAATCCCACCGTGGGTCTCTCCTGGCACCCTGCACCCCGTGGGGCTCTCCCAGCACCCCACTCCCCGCCGTGGGTCCGTGCCCACCACCCAGCATCGCTTGGCCCACGCATTGTGCCCCCACCACCTCTGGGGCAGCGACCCGGGCCCCCCCCGATAGCCGGTGCTCCACGCCAGACCCATGGGTGCCACGCTGGTGCAGTGGGTGCTCATTGCCGGAGCTGTGGGTGCTCATACTGGAGCAGTGGGTGCCAACACCAGTGCAACAGGTGCTCATACTGGTTGGGTGGGTGCTCATGATGGTGCGGTGGGTGCTCGCGCCAGACCCATGGGTGGCCACGCCGGTGCAGTGCTGGTCCTCACGCCAGAGTGGTGGGTGCTCACGTTGCACCCATGTGTGCCAAGCTGGGTGCTCTCACGCCGGTGCAGTGGGTGCTCATGCTGGACCCATGGGTGCCACGCCGGAGCTGTGGGTGCTCACGATGGAGTGGTGGGTGCCACGACGATGAGTGGTGGGTGCTCATGACAGTGCAGTGGGTGCCACAACAAGCTGTGGGTGCTCACAGTGGTGCAGTGGGTGCCATGATGAGCAGTGGGTGCCACGACAAGCGGTGGGTGCTCACGGTGGTGTGGTGGGTGCTTATACAGTGCAGTGGGTGCTCACGATGAGCGGTGGGTGCCACGACGGGGCGGTGGGGTGCCGCAGGAGGCCGCGGCTGGAGCTGGGTGCTGCCCGGCACAGAGGGACCAGCCCGGCGAGATGCAGCCCAGGGCCGGGCACCCACCTCGGGGTGAACACCGGGCGCTGCCCGCGAAGCACCCGACACGCGTGGGGCTCGGCCGGTGACACCCGGGGGGGCCCTGCCCCGGGCGGGGCCCGGCTGGGCGCGCGGGGGCTCAGGGCTCCCGGCGTGGCTGGGACCATCGCCCACGGCTGGTGCCGGGGGGGGCAGAGGGGGACCCCACGGGGGACCACGGTGCCTCGGGGGGGGCCCGGGAGCTGTGGCCCGGAGCCGTGGGGCGGCCGCTTCGCCCCTTTGATCCGGCTGCCAGCGGGGCCGGGGTGGCTGCGCAGGAGTGGGTGCCACCCCCCGGCCCCCCTCCGGCTCCCCGGCGCCTATAAAGGTGTCGGGGCGGCCGCGGTCCTGCCCCAGCCGGCTCGTCTCCGCGTCGCTCCCGCAGGTGCTGGGGGGGACTGGGGCTGGGGTGGTGGGTGCTGGGGCTGGAGGTGGGTGCTGGGGCACCTACTGGGTGCCCAGGCAGGAGGTGGGTGCCCAGGCTGCCCCCCCACCCTGCTCCAGCCTCCTCCCCCGCCGCAGGGAAGGCAGAGGATGGGACCAGACGCATTTCCCTGGGGCTCCTGCCTGCTCGGCTGCCTGGCCCTGCCCGGTGAGATCCTGCCCGCACCCTGCCCGTACCCTGCCCTTCCCTCCCTCCGCGACGACCCTTCGCCCATGTTGCCTGCCCTGCCCTGCCCTGCCCGCCCTGCCCTCCACAGCTCCCTGCACACAAGGGAGGGCACCGGGACCCCCGAAACGCAGGGGCTGGGGATCAGCCTCCTCAACTGGGGGCCCGGGGGGTGCCCCGAGCCCCACCCGGGTCCCGGCTGTGCCCGGGCGCTGCTGGGGGGTCCCGGTGAAGGCCCTGACGCCCCCCGCCCCCCCCCCCCCCCCCCCGAGCAGGGGTGCAGGCGAGCAAGTGTCCCCCGGGGGTGGCTGGACTTCAGGGGCCACTGCTACGGCTACTTCGGGCAGGAGCTGACCTGGAGGAAGGCAGAGGTGGTGCTGGGGTGGGGGGTGTCCCCTGGGACCCCCGCTGCGCAGGCAGCGCTGCCAGGGCCCGCGCCCCCCCCCCGACCTGCCTGTCCCCTGCCAGGGCTCGGTGCAAGGCTGCTCCGCGGGGGGTGTCACCTGGCCTCGCTGCACACCCCCGAGGAGCACCGCGCCCTCGCTGCCTTCATCGCCGCAGCGCCAGCCGCCGCGAGGAGGAGGAGGAGAACGTCTGGATCGGCCTCTACCACCGCGTGAGTGGCCCCCTGCCCGGCAAGTGCTGCCCGCAACGCTGCCCGCAACGCTGCCCGCAGTGCTGCCCGTAACGCTGCCCGTAACGCTGGCCCGCAGTCCTGCCACACGGTGGCTGCCCACAGCTCCCCCCATGCTCCTGGGGAGTCACCCACCCCCGCCCCCATGCTCTGCCCCGGACCCTTCCCACACGTCCCCATCCAGAGAGCTGCCCGTTGCTCCCTGCCTGCCCCTGCCCACACCTCACGCGTGTTCCCTGCACTGCCCACGTCCGTCTGTCTGTCCCACTCCCCATCCCACAACGCTGGCTGCAGGTTGTCCCCCGCCAGCTGCTCCCAGCCCTGTGCCCCCCCCCAGCTGCTGCCTGAGCCCTGGCCTGACCCCTGCCTTGCCTCCTGCCCATCCCGGGCACCAGAGCCAGGCCTGGACGTGGGCAGACGGCTCCAGGCAGCGCTACTCGGCCTGGGAGGGGGACGACCCCCCCAAGGGGCAACGCTGCGCCGCGCTGGAGGACTCCTCGGGTGAGAGGGGGGGGCCTCCGGGGGCAGGGGGGAGGCGGGCAGGGTCCCCTGGGCCCCCCCCAAGCGCTGGCTCCCTCCTCCCGCAGGTTTCATGTCCTGGGAGGACGATTCCTGCGGCGAGAGGAAACCCTTCATCTGCAAATACGTGGCCTAGGAGGGGCCCCCCCCAGGACCCCCCCCACTCCACCCCGAACGCCGCGTGTCCCCACGGGACACCCCCCCCACCCCCTGCACCCCACTGCACCCAGCACAGCCCAGACCCCCAAATCCCGCCCCCCTCTGCCCCATTGCCCCCCCAACCCCCAAATCCTGCCCCCCCTTCCCCATTGCCCCCCCCCAGACCCCCAAAAACCCTCCGCCCCATTGCCCCCCCCCCCCCCCGAGCCTCTGCACCCCTTTCACCCCATTGCACCATCACACCCTGGAAACCCCAGATCCCGCCCCCCTCTGCCCCATTGCCCTCCCCCAAGACCCCCAAATCCTGCACCCATCTTCCCCATTGCCCCCCCAACCCCAGACCCTCAAATCCCGCACGCCCATCTTCCCCATTGCCCCCCAATCCCAGACCCCACACCACCCCCTGCCCCACTGCCCCAACACCCCAACAGCTCACGGGCACCCCCCCCCCCCCGGCGGGGTGGGCCCCACAATAAAGTGTGCCGAAGCACACCCTGGCCCCGCGTCTTTCTCCGCCGCATCCGTGACCCCAGGGCTGCCCACCCCCCCCTCGGCGGCACCCCCGGCAGCACCCGCGTGTCCCCCGAGCCCCCACGGGAGGGAAACGGGGTAAAGTGGGGGGGGGGGGGCACAGCCGAGGGCGAGGATCCCCCACCCGTCCCTCCACCCCCGCAGCCCCGGACCCCGGCAGGACCCCAGACCCCCACTCCCCGCTCTGGGGCTGCTGCCCCGGGGGGGGGTCTCAGCACCGACCCCCGCGCAGGAGCAGCGTGAGGAGCGGG
This sequence comes from Strix aluco, assembly GCF_031877795.1. NCBI lineage: Eukaryota > Metazoa > Chordata > Aves > Strigiformes > Strigidae > Strix > Strix aluco. The sequence continues at coordinate 88,717,994 of NC_133935.1, read as the reverse complement.
GGGGGGCACCGCGGGGTACCCCGGGGGTCCACGCAGGGGGGTGCAAACCCGCAGCAGGGACCCCCGTTGCCCCCCAGCCCTCCCCCCCTCCCCGCCCCGCAGCACGGTTTTCTACAGATTTTTGTCCATTTTAGGGTCAAACTGACCAAGGCCCGGACGGTCCCCCCGGCTGCCCCCCCCAGGGCTGGGAGTGGCCGGTGCCGGGGAGCGGGGCTGGGGACTGGCGCCATGGGGCGGGGGATCCCCAGAGCAGGGGCGTCCCCAATGTAGAACGTGTCCCCAGGGCAGGAGGTGTCCCCAAGACAGGACGTGTCCCCAGCAGGACGTGTCCCCAAGGCAGGACGTGTCCCCAAGCAGGATGTGTCCCCAGTACGGGGGAGTGTCCCCCAGTTTAGGAGGGGTCCCCAAGGCAGGACGTGTCCCCAGGGCAAGAGGGGTCCCCCAATGTAGAAGGTGTCCCCAGGGCAGGGACAGGAGTGGCTTTGGCGGGTGGCACTGCCCGTGCCCACGCGTGCGGAGGAAGGACACGGGCGCGGGGGGGTGCTGGGCGCTCAAGCCAGGGTTTATTGTCCTCTGGGCATGGGGGGGGCCCGGCGGGGACGGAGCCCCGGCGGGGACGGAGCCCGACGGGGAGGGGGAGCCCCAGCGGGGCAGCGGGCAGGGAGGGGCCTGGGGACACCCCCAGCCCCCGGTGGGAGCCGCCGCCCCTCAGAGCTGGTGCCGGGCACAGGAAGGGGAACTTGTAGTTGCAGGGGTAGTCGTGCCAGCGCTCGAAACCTGGGGGGGTGGGGGGGGACAGCGAGTCACCCCGAGCCCGGACACCCCCCCGGGACACCCCCTTTTACCTCCGCCACCCCCTCTCCTCTATCACCTCTCCCCCTCCATCACCCCCTTTTATCCTCATCACCCCTTTATCTCCCTCTCCTCCCCCACCTCCATCACCCCTTTTATCCTCATCACCCCCCACCTCCCTCACCCCTCCCCTCCATCCCTCCTTTACCACCAGCCCCCCCCCCCCCCCCCCCGCAATGGTCAGGGGTCCCGGCCATGCCGGCAGTGGCCACAGCCAGCCCCCCCCCCCGCGCCCCTAGTGGCCACACCAGCCCCCCCCCGCGCCCCCCCGGCCCCCCCTCACCCGACGCCTTGTCCAGCACCACGCAGTCCTCCTTGTTGCACAGGTTGTTGGGCTGCCCCTTGTCCCAGCGCTTGTAGTCGAAGACGGAGTTATCGGACCACTTCCACTGCCTGGTCTGTGGGTGCCGGGAAGGGGGGGGGACACGGGAGTCAGCGGGTGGGGGGATCAGGGGGGTCCAGGGCAGCCCCCCACTCACTCACGTGCTCCTCGTCCTGCAGCCCGATCCAGACGTTGTCCCTGGCCCTCTGCTTGCTGATGTAGCGGGCGAGGACCCTGCTGCCCCCCTGGCTGTGGATGGAGGCCAGTCGCCCCATGGGGCCGTAGCGCTGGCATTCCTCCTGGGGGGGCACGGGGGGGCTCAGCACCCAGCACCCACACCCCCGGGCACCCTCAAGCAGCAGAGCCCCCTGCCCGCCCCCCCCCCCCCCCCCAGGATGCAGCCCCCCACTTCCCCTACTCTGGGTCCTGTCCCCAATCCTCACCCACTGACTCCCCCACCCCGGGGACCCCCCCAGGGATGCCAGCACCCACCTCGGCCTCGGCCCAGGTCCTCCTCTCGATGAAGTACCCGTAGCAGCTCCCCCGAAAGTAGAGCCAGTTGGGGGGGCAGTTGGCTGTCCGCGTCCTCGCCGTGGCCCCCCCGTGGGGGAGGCCACCGAGGGCACCTTCAAAACGCAGGCAGAGCCGCCGCTGTCCCACAGGAGGGGGGCACCCACCCCTCCACTCCCCATGGCTCATTACCCCCCCCACTGCCATGGGGAGGGAGCCGGGATGTCTGCTGTGGGTGTGGGGCCACTTGGCAATGGCCCCCCCAGATCCCACCCAGGGGCACCCTAAATCAAGGACACCCCCATCTAGGGACACCCCCCCCCAGGGATACCCCCATCCAGGGACACCCTAAATCAAGGACACCCCCATCTAGGGACACCCCCCCCCAGGGATACCCCCATCCAGGGACACCCTAAATCAAGGACACCCCCACCCAGGGGCACCCCAAACCAAGGACACCCCCACCCAAGGGGCACCTCAACCGAGGGGAACCCCCCAGGCTCTGCCTGGCACTTGGGGTGCAGGGAAGGGGTCCCACAGGCAGGGCTGGGCACAGGGGGGCTGCCAAGGGACGGGGACTGGGCACAGGGGGGAAGGGGTGGGGGAGCAGGGATTGAGGATTGGGGAGCGGGGAGCAGGGGCAGGGAGTGGGAATCGGGGGTCAGGGGGTGCTGGCTCGGGCGCTGCTGCCTACGGGGGGGGGGAATAGCACCCCTGTCCCCCGGGGGGCCCGCGGCCCAGGCAGGGACTCACCCCCCACCCAGGCGAGCAGGAGCAGGCAGCCGAGCAGGCAGGGAGGCAGCAGGGGCCTGGGCCTCATCTCTGCTGCTGAAGAGAGAGAGGGGGGGGTGTGAGCAAGGGGGAGGCAGCTCCATCCCGGGATGAGGGCAGGGGGTGGGCAGCCTTCATCCTCGCTGAAAAATGGGGAGTGACGGGGTCCTGCCGCCCCCACCCAGCCCCTCTCACAGGGAGACCCCCGGCTGGGCACTGGACCCCACAGCTGGGTGCTGGATGGGTGCTGAACCCCATGGATGGGTGATGGACCCACACCTGGGTGCTGGACCCTCTCACCAGGTGCTGGTCCCCACACCTGGGTTCTGGACCACTTGGATGGGTGCTGGACCCCACTGTTGGGTGCTGGACCCCAATATGGGTGCTGGACCACCTGGATGGGTGCTAAACCCCATGGTTGGGTTCTGGATCTCCTGGATGGGTGCTGGACCCCCTGACAAGGTGCTGGACCCCACAGTTGGGTGCTGGACCCCCTGACCAGATGCTGAACCCCATGGCCACGTTCTGGACCCCACAGCTGGGTGCTGGATGGGTGCTGGACCCCACGGTTGGGTGCTGGATCTCCTGGCTGGGTGCTGGACCCCCTGACCGGCTGCTGGTCCCCGTGGCCGGGGGGTGCCAGGTGGGTGCCAGCGGTGGATGCCAGCCCAGGGCAGGGGACAGGGGCCACTCACCAGATGGCTCCCGGGAGCAGGACTGGCCGGTGGCCAACGCGTCTCTGGTGGGGAGTGACCCACGTCCCGCTCCCCCCGGGTCCGTCCGTCCGTCTGTCCGGGCGAGGGCTGCGCTGGCGGGAGCTCCCCGGGACAGGGCCCGCGGGCTTTATGGCTGCGGTGGTAGTGGGGGGGGGCACGGGCAGGGCACGGGCAGGGCACAGGCAGGACACAGGCAGGGCAGCCTTCCTGGAACTGCCCCAACACTTCTGCTTTCCTGGAACGGGAGCGGGGGGGTCGTTACTGCAGCTTCTCTGGGCTCCCAGTGAGACCAGTGAGACCAAATCGGCTTCCTGGATGCTCCCATGCCCCCCCCGCCCCTCGGCCTGTGGACAGCTCTGGGACATCAATGTCCCCCGGATCACCAGGAGTGGGACCACAACATCCCCAGGGACACCAGGAGTGGTACCACGATGTCCCCAGGGACACCAGGAGTGGGACTATGATGTCCCTGAGGACACCAGGAGTGGCACCACGATGTCCCCAGGGTCACCAGGAGGCAGCGGGTACTTACACAACACCCCCTCGGGAGGGTGGCGATGGCCCATGACCAGCGCCGTGGGCCAGCTGGCTCCGAGGGGCAGCGGGTTTGGGGCCAGAGGACCCGCAGCAGCAGTTTGGGCCGTTCCCGGCACCAGGTGCAGGCGCCCGGCATGTGGCCACGCCCGGGGCCACCTTGGGACACGCTGGTGGGACCTGGCTGGTCACAATCACCGTTAGTGCTCAGCCCTGTGAACTGCAGCGTGTGGGGGCAGGAGCCGTGAGGTGACAGGGCCGGTGGCACTTTGTGTCACTGCAAATAGAGAGAAAATAAAAATTATGAGGGAAAGGCAATTAAAGGAGTTTGTTAGAGATATGTTGTGTAGGAGCCCGTGCGTGTGTGTAGGCACCCAACGTGTTGTGTAGGAGCTCATGTGTGCTGTGTAGGTGCCCAGGATGTTGTGTAGGTGCCCAGGATGTTGTGTAGGCACCCAGTATGTTGTGTAGGTGCCCAGAATGTTGTGTAGGTGCCCAGGATGTTGTGTAGGTGCCCAGGATGTTGTGTAGGCACCCAGTATGTTGTGTAGGTGCCCAGTATGTTGTGTAGGCACCCAGGATGTTGTGTAGGCACCCAGTATGTTGTGTAGGTGCCCAGTATGTTGTGTAGGTGCCCAGGATGTTGTGTAGGTGCCCATCTGGCAGTCAGCACAACTGCCCGTGGCTCAGCCAGGTGCTCCCTCTGCCTCTCGTGTTCTGGGTGTCGGAGGGACATTCTACAGTAGATTCAGCACATGCACCCCCCTACCCCCCATTGCCATTGTGGACGTCCCAGCCCGGGTCCAGCACCTTGCTCAGGCAGTGGCATGCCTGGGGTGGGGGGGGGGCAAAGGCCCATCACCATACCCAAAGGCAGGGTCACCCCCCTCTGTCAGCTCCCGGCACGTTTATCGCCTCTGTCATCTCCCCCCAAGACTGGCCGCGCGTGCCCACGCTCCCGCTTTCGCAAGGCCGGGCTGAGGCTGGTTTTGGCCGTTAGAGTTGTTGGCTCTTGACACGACCGAGACCCAAAGGCAGCTGCTCGCCCCTCCGCATCCCTGGCTCCGCCCCTACACCCCTGGTTTCCCCCCTGCACCCCTGGTTCCCCCCCGACATCCCTGGCTCCCTCCTCCACTTTCCATGACCCCATTCCCGTCCCCCCTGGGTGTTTTCCACCCCCTGTCCCTCTCCCGCCCCTCCCCAGTGTCCCCCGTGGGTGCAGTCACACCCCAACACTGGCTCACGTCACGCCCAGAAAGGGTCACCGGCTGCTGGCGCGGCCGTTACTGACTTCTGCTTTCCTGGAAGGGCCGTTCATTATCACCGTTTCTGCTGCCCTTATCAAGGATGCCGCGGGCTCCCAGATAAGCACTGATCCTTCCCTGCCAGTATGTTTCCATTACGGACGGGTCACCCTTAGGCTGCTCCAGCAGTGCCAAAGGTTGGGCGCTGCGACACACAGATGGGTGCCAAAACCCAGGGCTGGGTGCTGAGACTTACAGCTGGGTGCCAAACCCCAGGGTTGGGTGCTGAACGCCATGGCTGGGTGCTGAACCCCACAGCTGGGTGCTGAGCCCCACAGATGGGTGCTGGACCCACTGACCGGGTGCTGGACCCCATGGCTGGGAGCTGAACCCCACAGCTGGGTGCTGAGCCCCACAGCGGGGTGTTGGGTCTCACAACTGGGTGCTGAGCCCCACAGCAGGGTGCCAAACCCCATGGTTGGGTGTTGAACCCCACGGCTGGGTGCTGAACCCCACAGATCGTTGCTGAGCCCCACAGATGGGTGCTGAACCCCAGGGCTGGGTGCTGAACCCCACGGATGGGTGCTGAGCCCCACAGATGGGTGCTGGACCCCCTGACCGGGTGCTGAACCCCACAGCTGGGTGCTGAGCCCCACAGATGGGTGTTGAGCCCCACAGGGGGTGCAGAGCCCCCCGGGCAGGCGCCGGGACCCCCCCAGCCCGGCCGTGCCGCCGCCTTGGCGCGGGGCCCGCGGCCCGTTTGGTGCCAGGCGGCGGCGTTTGATCTCGGGGCGTGCAGGGCCCTGGGCACGGCCTGGCGGGGGGCACGGTGCCAGGGAGCGGGGGGGCCCCGGGACCCCTCATGGATGGGGTGAGGGGCTGAGGGGGGCTGAGGGGGACCCCTCCCACTGCCCCTCCGGCTGCGGAGCATCCCCCGCCCTCGCCCCGGGGTGATCCTGGGGACCCCCCGCCCTCGCCCCGGGATGGAGCCGGGGCCCAGCTCCGGGGGGCGGCAGGGTGCCAACACCCATCTCCGGCTGTGCCGGGGTGCTGCCGCTGCCGCACGGGTGCCATGGCGGGGCAAGGGGTGGGACACGTGCCCGCGGTGGCGTCGAGGCACACGCTGCTGCCGCGCTTCGCGGGGTGACGCCGCCGGCCACGACAGCAACGCCGGGGTGTCCCCATGGCGGGTGCCCCATCAAAGGCAGCGGCGGGGCCACGCGTGGCTGAGCCGCTCGCCTGCGTCGCTGCTGCCTCTTTGCGTCGGGGCAGGGACGACATTTTGGGTGGCTCACGGCCTCGCCCCCCCTGCCCGGGGATAAAACCTCACGGGGGTGCTGCCAGCACCCCCAGGGTCCGCGCCAGCACCTGCTGCTGTGACGAGCTCCCCAGCAGACGCAGGTGAGTCCCTGCACCCCCATTGTGGGGTGGGGGGTGGAGGGGGTGGCTGCACCCCTGCATGGGGGTGTCCAGGCCACAGGGCATCCCCTGCCCCCCCCTGCAGCTGCAGCAGCCCAGAGCATTGCACCCCAAACCCTGCACCCCTGTATGACCGCACCCTGCACCCTGCACCCCAAATCCTGCTCTCCCGTACCCTGCCCCCTGCACTCCTGCACCCCAAATTCTGCACCTCTGCACCCCTGTAACCCCGCACCCCTGCACTCTCTATCCTGCCCCCATGCTCACTGCAGCCCTGCACCCCCCCCACCCTTCACCCCAGCACCCCACCCTGCACCCCCCACCCTGCACCCATCCTGGTGCCATCTCACTGACGCTCCCTGACACCCCCCCCAGCTGCACCCCGTGGGCTCTCCCCTGCACCCACACCACCACCGGGCTGGGGGGTCCCCATGCACCCTCAGCCTGGCAGCAGGGGGGGCGGGCAGGGGGCTCAGGCACCTGTAGAGCTGGGGGGAGCTCAGCAGGGAGCTGAGCACCCCCAGTCCTGCTGCCGTGTCCCCCCCCCAGGGAAGGGACCGATGGGACCGACGAGGACGCTGAGGCTGGGCCTGCTGGGCTGGCTGCTGCTCGTCCCCCGGCTGCGCGGTGAGTGTCGGGGTGGGGGGGCCACCGCCATGCCCCCTGCTCCTCCCCGCTGCCTGACCCCCTGCCTGCCCCACAGGGCAGGAGCCGGCTGCCTGCGCCTGGGGCTGGGTGCCCTTCGAGGAGGGGTGCTACGGCTTCTTCCCCCGGGAGCTGAGCTGGAGAAGGGCAGAGGTGAGGGGGGGCTGGGGGGCTGGGGGTTTGGGGGTGACACCCCACACACACCCCCCCCATGGGGGGACCCCATGCACCCCCATGGCCGCAGCTTTGCTGGGGCCACACATCGGGGTGTCAGTGCCACCCAGGAGGGGGGTGCTCCTCCCCGAGGGGGTCCTGTCCCCACACGGGACCGGCTGCTGCCACGGTGGCACCATGGTCACCCTGTGCTGAGGGGAGCACCCCGGGGCCTGCAGCACCATGTCGTCCCTCCTCATCCTCGGTGGAGACAAGAGTGGGGGAGCAGGGGCTGGGAATTGGGGTTGGGGTTTGGGGTCAGGTGGGACCAGGAGTTGGGGTTTGGGATTGGGGGTTGGTTGGGGGCCAATGGTTGGGGTTGGGGGTGAGGGTTTGGGGTTGGGGATGAAGGTTTGGGGTTGGGGACCAAGGGTTGGGGTCAAGGACCAGTAATTGAGGTTGGTGGCCAACGGTTGGGGTTAGGGACCAGGGGTTGGGGTTGGGGATCAGGGATTGGGGTTGGGGACCAGGGATCTGGGGCCAGGGGTTGGGGTCTGGGATCAGGGTTTGGGGACCAACGGTTGAGGTCTGGGACCAGAGTTTGGGGTCTGGCGCTTGGGGTTGGGGTCTGGAACCAATGTTTGGGGGTCTAAGACCAGGGGTTGGGGTTGGGGACCAGGGGTTGGGGATCAGGGCTTGGGGCGGGGGTCCGGTGTCACCCCCCCTGTCCCCCCCACAGGCCTTTTGCCAGCGCTGGGGCGCGGGCGCCCACCTGGCCTCGGTGCACAGCGCGGAGGAGCACCGGGCCATCGCCGCCCTGCTCGCTGCCTCCCGCCCCGCCGAGGACAGCGAGGAGGAGGAGGAGGAGGAGGAGGAGGACAACGGCATCTGGATCGGCCTCCACCGGCCCCTGGGGGTAAGCGCAGCCCCGGGGCAGAGCCGAGACCCTCCCGGGAGCCCCAAAACCCGGCAGCCCCGAGCGGGGGTCACGATGTCACCTCCCCCCCCCGCAGAGCCGGCGCTGGCAGTGGTCGGACAGCTCGGAGGTGGACTATGGCTCCTGGCACCAGCAGCCCGGGCCCCGCAGGAGAGCGTGCGCCGCGCTGCAGGACACGGCCGGTGAGCACGGACTGCCGGGGGCTTGTGACCCGGCCACCAGCGTCCCTGGCCACCAGCGTCCCCAGACACCAGTGTCCTTGGTCACCACTGTCCTTGGCCATCAGGGTCCTGGCCACCAGCATCTCCAGTCACTGGTGTCCTCAGCCACAAGTGTCCCCAGTCACTGGTGTCCTTGGCCACCAGCATCTCCAGCCACCAGCATCCCCTGCCACCAGTGTCCCCAGCCACGAGCATCCCTGGCCACCAGTGTCCCCAGTCACTGGTGTCCTTGGCCACCAGCATCCCCAGACACCAGCATCCCCAGACACCAGTGTCCCTGGCCATCAGGGTCACTGGCCACCAGTATCCCCTATCACCAGCATCCCCAGTCACTGGTGTCCTCATCCACCACCATCCCTGGCCACCAGCATCCCCGGCCACCCACAGCACAGACTTGACCCCCTCGGCACATGCCAGCTTGTGGCTGGGGTGGCCCTTGGTGGCGGGTGGCCCCTGGGTGTGCACACAGACACACGGACACGTGCAGTGACACACGGACACACACATGGACACGTGCAGCGGCACACGCATGTTGCACAGGAGCACACGCACACACACGTGCACAACACACACACACACACACGCACACACACATGCTCGCGGCCGTGCCGGGGGGTCCCGGGGGGGATCCCGGGGGGGGCTGACGGCCCCGTTCCCTTCCAGGTTTCTTGACGTGGTACAGCGATGCCTGCGCCGACAGAAAACCCTTCGTCTGCAAGTCCAGCGCCTAGAGCTGCGGGCAGCCCCCCAGCGCCGGCCCTGGCCCTGCCTGCTCCCTGCCTGCCCCCCTGCCTGCCTGTCCCCCTGCCTGCTCCCTGCCTGTCCCCCTGCCTGCCCCCCTGCCTGCCTGTCCCCCTGCCTGTCCCCTTGCCTGTCCCCTTGCCTGCTCCCTGCCTGCCTGTCCCCTTGCCTGTCCCCCTGCCTGCTCCCTGCCTGCTCCCTGCCCACCACCGGCCACAGTAAAGGTGTCTGAGCCCACCCTGGTCTGCGCGTCCTTCATCCCTCATCGCCTGGACCGGGGTCCCACGTTGCCCCATGGCACCGTGGGGTTTGGGGGGGGGGAAACGACACCCCCACCAACTGCCACGGGGTGCAGGGAGGGGGACGGGGGACAGGGACAGGCAGCCCAGGGCAGGGAAAGCTGCTGGTGGAGTCAGCCCTGCCCCATGGGACCCCCATACCCCCCACCCCCAGGACCCCCATGGGCTCTGGGGAGACCCCCATCACCCCAGTGGGGCTCCCGTAGTCCCAGTGGGGATCCCATGGCCCAGGGGGGATCCCTGCGATGCCCAAGGGCCCCCCACAGCCTTAGGAACAGCCTGGCGCCCCTGGGGGACCACCATGGAGCCACGAGGATCCCCATGGTCCCAGCAGACCCCCACGGGATCCTCCATGGCTCTTGTGGAACCCCTATGGCCCCCCAAGGTCTCCTATGGTCCCCACGGGACCCCCATGGCCCATGTGGGATGCCCAGCAAAACCCCCCCAGCCCCACAGACCCCCTATGACCCCGTGGGACCCCCACACCCCGGGTGCTCCCCCTCCTATGGTGACTCCTGCAGTGGGGCAGCCCCACGCCCGTGGCTGCCTGTGTCCCCACACTGTCCCCGTGTCCCCCCGTCCCCGTGTCCCCCCGTCCCCATGTCCCCGTGTCCCAACATCCCCCCCCCCCCCCGGTTGCCCAGCGCAGTTTGTTGTGCGGGTGCCATAGTAACTCATGGTAACTGGGGGAGCAGAGCCCAGCCAGAGCTCAGCACTGCTCAGGGTAAGGGGCTCAGCGCCACGGGGGGCTCCACCCCGGGGCTGGGGGTACATCCCTGGCGTGCTGCACCCCTGCGCTCCCGGGGGCCGTATCCATGGGGTCCTGGGGGCCCACATCCAGGGGGTGATGGGGGATCCATTCACGGGGTGCTGGGACCCTATCCTGGGGTGCTGGGGGTCGTATCCATGGGGTACTGGGGGGTGTATCCATGAGGTTCTGGGGCTGTATCCTGGGGTGCTGAGGCCCTATCCTGGGGGCCACATCCATCTGGTGCTGGGGGCTCCATCCTTGGGGTGCTGGGGCTGTATCCTGGGTGCTGAGGGGCTGTGTCTGTGGGGTGCTGGGGGGATGTATCCATGAGGTGCTGGGGCCCTATCCTGGGGTGCTGGGGCCCTATCCAGGGGGCCATATCCATGGGGTGCAGGGGGCTCCATCCACAGGGTGCTGGGGGCTCCATCCATGGGGTGCTGGGGTTCCTTCCCTGGGGCTGTGGGGGGTCTCATCCCCGGGGTGCTGAGCTTTGGGGGGGTGTGGGGGGTGTGTTGGGGTGGGGGGTGCTGAGGGGTCGCGCTCGCTGCCAGCAGGACCCACCATGTCGGACGGAGCCTGGGTGGGCAGCTGGAGGCCCCACCGCCCCCGTGGCCCCATCGCCGCCCTCTACGGCAGCCCCGGGCCCAAGTACGGGCTCCCCACCGGTGTTGGTGAGTTGGGGCCGGGGGGGGTGTCCTGCAGCCCACCGAGCTCCCCCCCAGGCTACTGGCGCTGGTGTGGGGCTGGGGGTCCCACAGCCCACCAAGCCCCCCTGCTCTTCCCCCCCAGGTTATCGTCTGCACGACCCCTCCCGCAGCCGCGCCCCCGCCTACAGTTTCGGGGTCCGGGTGGGGGGGCGGCAGGACGAGCGCTCCCCCGGGCCCGTGTACTTGCTGCCCCCCGGGACCACCGCCAAGGGCAAGGACGGGACCCCCGCTTACTCCATCTACGGCCGCGCCCCCAACCTGGCGCCCTTCTGCACCCCCGGGCCAGGTGAGGGGGGGGGACTGGGAGACCTTCGGGGGGGACAGCAGGGCCGGGGACCCCCCTCACCCAGCGCCCCCCCTGCTCCCCCTCAGGCTGCTATTCCCCGGAGAGGGCGGGCGGATTGGCCTTTCCCTCGGCACCCGCCTGCACACTCGGCTCCCGCACCAGGCACGGCACTGTCCACCAGACACCAGGTAGGAGAGACGGGGGCTGGGCTGGGACCCCAACATCCACCTGGGTTCCCCTGTCATCCCCCCTGGGCTGGGCTGGGCTCCCAACAACCCCCTTGAGCCAGGCTGGGACCCCCATCATTCCCCCTCAGCTGGGCTGGGACCCCCCATCATCCCCCTGGGCCCCCCTGTCATCCCCCCCTGGGCCAGGCTGGGACCCCATCATCCCCCTTGAACCAGTCTGGGTCCCCCCATCATCCCCCCTCGGCTGGGCTGGGCGCCCCCATCATCCCCCCTTGGGCCAAGCTGGGAGCCCATCATCCCCCTTGGGCCAGGATGGGACCCCATTATCCCCAGGCTGAACCCCACATCATCCCCAGGCTGGGCTGCGTCCCCCATCATCCCCATGCTGAGACCCCATCACTACTGGTCTGGGGGCCCCATCATCCTTGGGCTGGTCTGGGCCCCCCATCATCCCCCCTTGGGCCATCTGGGCCCCCCATCACCCCCAGGCCCCGCTGCCTACCGGCTGCCCCCCATGCTGGGGCCCAACGTGGTGAACAAGAGCTCGGCCCCCAACTTCTCCATCCCGGGACGCAGCAACATCGGCGCCTTCTACGAGGATCTGTGCAAGGTGGGTGGGGGGGCTGGCGGGTGAGGGGCTGGGGTACGGGGGGGGCCGTGTCCTGGGGTACCAGGGGGCCCAGGGGCGCATCACCGCACCCTCTGCCCGCAGACGCCGGGGCCCTGCAGCTACCGCGTGGTGGACGCCGACGTCTACAAGCGGCGGGCGCCGCAGTACAGCATGCTGGCGCGAAACACCCCCCCCGGGGACCCCACCACCAAGCCCGGACCCGGTGCCTACAGCCTTCAGCAGGTGAGGGGGTGCTGGGGGGGTCCCGCTGGCGAGGGCAGGGAGGGGGGGACGGGGGGCCAGGAAGCGTGACACCCCCGTCCCCCACCGTCACCATCTCTCCCGCCCTGCAGGACCGGCGGCGGGGGCTGACGTTCGGGATCCGGCACTCGGACTACCTGGCCCCCCTCATCGTGGACGTGCCTGACTAGGGGGGGTGGAGGGTGGCCGCGGGGCCGCGGGGGGAGCGGACAGATGCCAAAAGACCGAAACCTTCAGCCAGCGTCACTCGCTCTCGTCCTGTCCCACCACATCACCCTGTCACTGCCGCCATCCTGGGGGGTCTGGGAGCGCCGGGTCCCCGAGAGCTGCTTCCTCCCGGCCCGTGCCCTTCTCTCCCGGAGGAGACCCTGGAGGGGGGAGGCAGTGCTGAGCTCTGGCCCCACGGCCGGGCTGGTTCAGGCCAGGGATGGAGGCTGCGCTGCCCACACGGGTACCAGCCCTCTGCCTGCCCCAGCCCCGGCCCTGCCACCTGCCCAGAGCATCTGGCTGATGCTTTCTGGCTGGTCATGGTATCCCCATCCCACCCCATCCCATCCTCATCCCCATCCCATCTCACCCTATCCCACCCCATCCCATCCCATCCCATCCCATCCCATCCCATCCCATCCCATCCCATCCCATCCCATCCCATCCCACCCTATCCCACCCCACCCCATCCCATCCCATCCCAATCCCCATTCCCCCCATTCCAGCTCTGCCCATGGGTCCCCACGCCGGGTCCTCACCCCCCCGGTGCCACCAGAGCCCTCAGCCCCTTGCCAGGTGCCCACCCCAACCCCCTCTGCCCTGTCCCCACCCCGGGGCCGGGGCTACAAGGTCACCTGGACCCCAGGCAGGACCTTGGGGTGTGGGGTGGCACTGGGGACCCCAGGCCAGGGAGGGGGCACAGTGACGGGGTGGGGTGGCCGTGCAGAGCCCTCAGGCATCGCTCGAGGCTGTCCTGGGGGAAATGGGGGGCCCATGGGGGGGCCCCAGCCCTGCCACCCCCCCCCCCTCCAGCTTCTCCCCGCCTTGGCCTGACCCTCGCTCACTGCCCCCGGGGACAGAGTCCAGTGCCGGAGACGACGCCTCCGCGCCGCGGGCACGGGGCCAGGGCGGGCAGCGGCGGGCAGCGGCTCTGCGGGATCGGGGTGCCCCCCGTGCGGGATCAGGGGGGCTGGATCTGCGGGGTCGGGGATGGCTGCTCTCCCCACCCTGATCCGCAAGAAGCGGGATGGGGAGCGGCTGGAGGACGAGGAGATCCGCAGCTTCGTGCGGGCCGTGACGGAGGGCACCGCGCAGCAGGGCCAGATCGGTGGGCGCAGGGCGGGGCGGAGGGGAGCCATGGCCCAGGGACACGCCGAGGGGATGGGGCAGAAATGGGGGGACATGGTGGGGGACACGGAGGCAAGGCCAGGGCAGACCAAGGGGGGACATTGCCAGGACATGGCACAGGGGCCTGGCGCAGTGGGACACACAGGGTTGGGGGGGGTGGGTGTCCCTGGCAGTATGTGGGGGTCCCTGGCAAGTAGATGGGGGTCTCCAGCAGTGAATGGGGGTCCCTGGTAGTGGGTGGGGGTCCCCAGCAGTGAGTGGGTGTGCCCAGCAGCATGTGGGGGTCCCTGGCAGTGGGTGGGGTTCCACAGCAGCAGGTGGGGATCCCCAGTAGTGGGTGAGGTCCTTGGCAGCAGGTGGGGGTCCTCAGCAGTGGGTGGGGGTCCCCAGCAGCGAGTGGGGGTCCCCCACAGCAGGTGGGGTGGGGGGCCTGGGGGCAGGCAGTGGGGGGACAGCAAGGTCAGCCCTGGGGTGCAGCAGCGGGTCACAGACAGGGCTGGGGGTCACACGGTGGGGACAGGAGGGTGATCCCCAGGACGGGACATGGAGGGGATGTCACAGAGTGGGGGTCCCGGGGGAGGTGGGGGGGTGACACACAGCCTGGCCCACCGGCATGCCCCCCAGGTGCCATGCTGATGGCCATCCGGCTGCGGGGCATGGAGGCAGGCGAGACGCTGGCGCTGACGCGGGCCATGGCGGGCTCGGGGCGGGCGCTGGGCTGGCCACTGGCCTGGAGTGGGCGCCTGGTGGACAAACACTCGACAGGTGGTGTCGGGGACAAGGTCAGCCTGGCCCTGGCCCCTGCCCTGGCCGCCTGTGGCTGCAAGGTGAGTGTCTGATGGGGAGCGTCTGAGGGAACTGGGGGGGGTTCAGTCTGGAGAAGAGGAGGCTGAGGGGAGACCTCCTGGCCCTCTGCAACTGCCTGAAAGGAGGGTGCAGAGAGGGGGGATGAGTCTCTTGAGCCAAGGAACCAGCGGCAGGCCAAGAGGGAATGGCCTCAAGCTGCGCCAGGGCAGGGTCAGACTGGCTCTTAGGAAGGATTTCTTTGCAGAAGGGGTTGTTGGGCGTTGGAATGGGCTGCCCAGGGCAGGGGGGGAGTCCCCATCCCTGGAGGGGTTGAAGAGTCGGGTTGAGCCAGCGCTGAGGGATCTGGTGGAGTTGGGAACGGTCAGGGTGAGGTTCATGGTTGGACTGGAGGAGCTTCAAGGGCTTTTCCAACCCAGATGATTCTGGGATTCTGAGGGGGGTGTTGGGAGAGGCTGGGGGGGGTCCCAGTGCCCCCCACCCTCCCTGTGCCCACCCACCCCACGCCCGCAGGTGCCCATGATCAGCGGGAGGGGCCTGGCCCACACTGGGGGCACCCTGGACAAGCTGGAGGCCATCCCCGGCTTCCGTGTCTCCCTCAGCCCCCAGGAGGTGAGGAACAAGGGCGGGGGGGGGGGGCATGGGCAGCCCTGGGGGCGTCCAGGAAGCAGGGGGTGCTCCAGAGGGACACGGGATGGCAACGGGATGCAGGATACGGAGATGGGATGCTGACAGGATGTCGGTGCGCTGCGGGATGCGGGATGCTGATACGGGATGCCAGAGGGATGCGGGATGCGGGACACCAATGGGATGCGGGGTGCTGATGCGGGATGCAGGATGCTGATGGGATGGGGGATGTCAGTGTGGGATGTCAGTGCAGGATGTGGGATGCCAGAGGGATGGGGGATGTGGGATGCTGATGGGATGTGGGATATCAATGTGGGATGGCAATGCAGGATGTGGGATGCGGGACACCGATGGGATGCGGGATGGGGATGGAATGTGGGATGCCGATGTGGGATGCGGGATGCCAGTATGGGATTCAGACGGGAAGCAGGATGTGGATGGGATGCGGGATGCCAATGGGATGCGGGATGCTGATGTGGGATGCAGGATGTCAATGTGGGATGCTGATGTGGGATGGGATGGGGATGGGGTGGGGATGGGATGGGGAGGGATGCGGGATGCCGGTGGGACAGGGAACGCCTCCGGCCCCGCAGATGTGCGACGTCCTGGAGCGCGTGGGCTGCTGCATCGTGGGGCAGAGTGAGGAGCTGGTGCCGGCCGACCGCGTGCTGTACAGCCTGCGGGACGTCACCGCCACCGTCGACAGCCTGCCCCTCATCACAGGTACGGGGGGGCCGGGGAGGGGGCTCGGGGTGGCCCAGGGCAGCGTCCCCAGCCAGGCTGCCCCCCCCAGCCTCCATCCTGAGCAAGAAGGCGGCGGAGCAGCTCTCGGCGCTGGTGCTAGATGTCAAGTTCGGGAGCGCGGCGCTGTGCCCCACGCAGGAGAGCGCGCGGGAGCTGGCCCAGAGCCTGGTGAGCCCCCGCGCCCCCCCCGGGGGTGTCCCCCCATGCCGGGACGCTGGGGACACCCCCCCCTTTCCTGTGGCCCACCTCCCCGCGCAGGTGGCCGTGGGCCAGCGGCTGGGCATCCGCACGGCGGCCGTGCTGAGCCGCATGGACGAGCCGCTGGGCCACCGTGTGGGCAACTCGCTGGAAGTGCTGGAGGCCCTGGAGTGCCTGGAGGGGGGGGGCCCCCCCGACCTGCGGGAGCTGGTCACCACCCTGGGTCAGTCACCGGGACGGGGAGGGGGGGCCCCTTGCCCTGCACCCCCCCCAGCCTCGGGGTCCCCTGAGAGCCCCCAGCCCAGCCACCCTCCATGGCCCCAGGGTCTATCCCTGGCCCCCCCCCACCCCCCGGGTCCTGTCCCGTGTCTCCATCCCCTGCCCCCCAACCTGCCCTCCTGCCCCCCCCAGCCTGCCCCCACCCCCTCAGCACCCCAATTCATGCCCCCTGTCCCCCCAAACTGCCCTCCTGCCCCCCCAGCCTGCCCCCAGTCCCCTCAGCACCCCAACCTGTGCCTTCTGCCCCCAACCTGCCCTCCTGTCCCCCCTTCCCTGCCCGTGCCCCCCTGCCCCTTGGGTTCCCCCCCCCATTGCCCCCAGCCCCCTCCCAGCCCCACGGACCATGCCCCAGGCAGGGTGGGCAGCAGGGGGAGATGGCACCCTGCGGGAAGGGGGTGCCCCCATGGGGGTGTCCCCACGGGGGGGTGCCAGCCCCCGCCCCACAGGCGGGCTGCTGCTGTGGCAGTGCGGGCTGGCAGAGGTGGCCGAGCAGGGCCGGGAGCGCCTGGGCCGGGCGCTGGACGACGGCTCGGCCCTGCGCACCTTCGAGGCCATGCTGGAGGCACAGGGGGTGCCCCCCGATACCGCCCGCCGCCTCTGCGCCGGGACTCCCCCCCAGCGCTGCCAGGTCCTGGGGCAGGCGAGTGTCCGCGAGGAGCTGCCCGCGCTGTGCGGAGGTGAGCTCCCCCCCAAACCCCCATCCCGGACCCCTCTGGGAGGCCGGGGGCTCCCCCAGCCCTCAGGGCCCCTGTGCCCTCCGGCCCGCACCCCCCACCCCATCACCCCCCCAGAGCCCCTGCCTTATGCTTTATCTCCCACCAGGGGCCCTGCCTGCACCCTCTGCCCCACCTCCCCCAGATCTGGGGCTCCCCACACCCCACGTGCCCCAGCCCCCGCACCCCTCGGGCTCCCCAGCCCCCCAGGTCCCTGCAGGTGTCCCCCTTCCCCACCTCCCCCCTTCCTGGGGACCCCGCCCACCCCCGTGCCCCCTGCCCAGGCTGGGTGCAGCAGGTAGAGGCCCTGCCGCTGGCCCGTGTCCTGCACGAGCTGGGGGCCGGCCGGGCGCGGGCCGGGGACCCCATCAACCCCCGCGTGGGCGCCGAGGTGCTGGTGGCCGCGGGGCAGCGCCTGCAGGAAGGTAACGGGGGGGGGCGGCCCGGGGGGGCGGGGGCCTGGCGGGGCCCCCCCGAGCCCCCTTGCCCACGGCCGGCCCTGCCCGCAGGCGAGCCCTGGCTGCGGGTGCACCACGACGGGGCGCTGGGGGCGGGGGGGCGCCGGGCCCTGCAGGCAGCGCTGCGCCTGGCACCGGGCCCCCCCCGCGCCCCCCGACCCCGCCTGGCCGAGACCATCCTGCCCCCCGCTGCGGCCCGCGGGGACCGGCCATAGAGCGGCGGTGAGGCCCTGCCAGCCCCTGCCCCCCCCGCTTGCCTCTCCTGCCCCCGCCACCCCCTGCCTGCCCCCGCCCGCCGCCCCCCGGGGTCAAGGCCGGGTCACGCCCCCGGGGTCACGGTCCTGCCCGGGCGCGGAGGGACGCGCAGGCGCGGCGGGGGGGGGGGGGGGGGGTGGTGTCAGTGCGCATGCGCCGAGCACGCCCCGCCCGCCCCCGCGCCTCCCGCACTTCCGCTTCCGGGGTGCATCGGCGCGGCCGGCACCGGAGCGGCGGGCAGCGGCGGGGCTCGGGGTCAGAGGGCAAAGGTCAGCGGGGGGCAGAGGGCACCGGGAGGGGTCAAAGGGCGGCGGGGGGAGGGAGCGGCCGGGCCGGGGCCTGCGGGCGGCTGCTGGGGCGGGGTCAGAGGGGCCGTGAGGGGTCGGGGGGCCGGCAGATCAAAGGGGGGGGTGAGGCGGGGTGAGGGGTCAGAGGGTGGGGCAGGGCCGGGGTCAAAGGGCAGCGGGGGACAGGGTCGGGGTCAGAGGGCAGGAGCAGCGGAGGTCAGAGGTGACCCTGCCCCCAGCCCCGCCATGTTCCCGGCACTGCTGCCTGCGCGCTGCCTGCTCCGCTGCCTGCCCCGCCGCCCGCCCCGCCGAGGACTGCGGGAGCCCGCGGGGGGCCCGGGGCTGCCCCTGGGGCGGCGCGTGGCGGCGGTGGCGGCGGCGGGCGCGGCGGCAGGGGCGGCCTGGCTGTACCTGCGGCAGGAGAAGGCGCGGCGGCAGCGGGCACGGCGGCAGGCGGAGCTGCGGGCGCTGGCGCTGGGGCAGGGCGACTTCCAGCTGGTGGACCAGGCCGGGCGGCGGCGGCGCAAGAGCGATTTCCGCGGGCAGTGGGTGCTGCTCTACTTCGGCTTCACCCACTGCCCCGACATCTGCCCCGAGGAGCTGGAGAAACTGAGCCGGGCCGTGAGGCTGCTGGAGCGGGAGCCGGGCCTTCCTCCCGTCCAGCCCCTCTTCATCACCGTCGACCCCGAGCGCGACGACGTGGCAGCCCTGGGGCGCTACGTCCGCGACTTCCACCCCCGGCTGCTGGGGCTGACAGGCAGCCCCGAGGAGGTGCGGGCAGCCGGCACTGCCTACCGCGTCTACGCCAGCGCCGGGCCCAAGGACGAGGACGGCGACTACATCGTGGACCACACGGTGCTCATCTACCTGCTGGGCCCCGACGGGCTCTTCCTCGACTACTACGGGCGCAGCAAAACGGACGCCCAGATCGCCCAGAGCGTCCGCCGGCACATGGAGACCTACGAGCCGCTTCTCGACTGAGCGTAAATAAACACCTCCGCGCCCCAAAAAACGCCTCCTGCCGCTCCGGGTAGGCGGGTGGAGGGACCCCTGAACCCCCCCAGGATTGTCCCATGGGGAGGGAGGCCCCAGGCAGGTGGGCAGAGGGACCCCTGACACCCCCCAACACCCCCTCAGGGCTGTTCTACAGGGAGGGAGACCCCAAGTATTCAGGTGGAGGGACCCTGACACCCCCTTACAGCCCCCCAGGACTGTCCCACAGGGAAGGATGCCCCAGGTAGGTGAGCAGAGAGACCACCACCACCCCCTACCACCCCCCAGAACTGTCCCACGGGGGAGGGAGGCCCCAGGAAAGTGGGTGGAGGGACCCCTGACACCCCCCCAGGACTGTCCCATGGGAAGAGAGGCTCTGGGACCCCTGCCAGCCCCCAACACCCCCTGCAGCCCCCCAGGACTGTCCCACAGGGAGGGAGGTCCCAGGTATGTGGGCAGAGGGATCTTTGACACCCTCCAAGATCCCCTGCAGCCCCCCAGAACTGTCCTACAGGGAGGGAGGCCCCAAGTATTCAGGTAGAGGGATCCCTGACACCCCCCTGCAGCCCCCCAGGACTGTCCCACAGAAAGGGAGGCCCCAAGTGGGCAGGCAGAGGGACCCCTTCCACCCCCAGGACCGTCCCCCTGAGGAGGGAGGGTGCCAGCCCCAAGGGAAGGGGCTTTTCACTCCGTGGGGCCCCCCCACGACAGCAGAGCCTTTACCAAATTGGGGCTTTATTGGTGGGGGATTATCGCCGTGGGTGTCGGGGTTGGGCGGGGGCTGTGTGGGGCTGGGGGGTATGTGGGGTGGGGGGTCCCTCGCTCAGGAGCAGGCGGAGGGGGGCTGGAAGGTGTGGAAGCGGTCCTGCGCCCGCCGGTGGGTCAGCAGCCGCAGCTGCATCGTGTCCAGCGCCTGCTCCAACCCCGGGGCCTGCGCCAGCTCCACCACGTAGTCATTGGCCTGGGGGAGAGGGGAACGGTTGGGGGGGGGGGTCCCAGCAGAGCTTGGGGGTGTCCCCTGTGTCCCCCCCGCGGCTCTTACCAGCTGCAGTGCGGCCAGCATGTAGCGACAGACCTCGAAGGGGGGTTTCCCCGCCACCAAGCTGGCGAAGGACCGCCACTGCCCCAGCGCCCCACAGCTGCCCGCCAGCGTGTCCCCGTAGCCGTGGATGTCAAAGGTGGCTCGTTCCTCCTGCAGGCAGAGGGGAGGGTCAGGCGTGGCGAGGGGGGCTACTGGCTCCCTGCGACACCCCCCCCCCAAATCCCTGCCCTGCCTGTTCCTGCAGCAGCGGCCCCATCCTCTCCTCCCAGCGGCGGACGTGCTGCGAGAGCTCCGTTTCCTGCGCGTACTTCTGGGAGTTGGCGATGAACAGATCCTGGGGGGAGAGGGGAGGAGTGGGGGCACCCCAACCTTCCTGTCACCTCCCCCCAACCCGGGCTGGAGCCTCCCCAACCCCTGCGCTGCCCCCCTGCCGTCCACCTACCACGTTCCTGCGCACCAGCTCCTCGTAGTCCAGGTCGCAGGGACCTGCGGGAGGGCAAAGTGTCACCGGCCACCCCCTCCCACTCTGTGGGGACAGGGGGACACTCCCGAGGACGGACAGAGGGACGGAGGGATGGGGCAGGGGCATTTGGGGTGGGGTACGGCAGCAGCCCCCCCGCTTTTGGTGAGGGGAGTGCACTCACCCAGCTCACCCAGGGCTCCTTCCTCCTGCTCCTCCACTGCTTCGGGCAGGACGTCCTCGTGCTCCACAAAGTCGTCTGCCGGGAGGGGGAACCCACTCAGTGCCCCCCCAGGGCCCACCAGCTCCTCCCAGGGGACAGAGGAGACCCCCCCAGCGGGGGCCAGGGGGGCTCTGTGGTGCCGCAATACCTGCTCCTTCATCACAGTCAGCCCCACACTCCTCCTCCGGCACATCCAGCTCCTCCTTGCGCAGCCGCCCCTGGTAGAGAAGAGCCCTGAGCCCCCCCCCAGCCCTGGGGGGGGCTCCTGTGTGCCCCCCCCACCCTGGGAGCCCCCCCCTCAGCTCACCACCTGGCTCTGCAGCTTCCTCTCCACCGCCACACGCTCCTTCAGCCGCTTCCAGTACAGCGCCTCCAGGTCTGCGCAGAGAGGGGGGCCTGGGGAGCGCTGCCCTGCTCCCCCTGGGGGGGCTCAGCCCTTCCAGCCCCCACCCCACAACAAAGCCCCCCCCCAACCCCTTCCCTGGCACACAGCAGCTGTTGGGGTGCCTTCCCGGGCTCCCCTCACGCAGTTTTGGGGCTTCCCAAAAACACCTGCCCTTCCCTCTGCCTCAGGCCACCGCTGCAGAAGCCAGTCCCCCAGCCCCCATCCCTTGTCCCTGCCCTCGTCCCCCAGTCCCCTGTCACCCCCCAGACCCCAGTCCCTTGTCCCCCAGACCCCCATCAACCCCCAGACCCTCATCCCCATTTCTTGTCCCTGTCCCTCATCACTCAGCTGCCCATCACCCCCCAGACCCCCCTCCCCCAGACCACTGTCACCCCCCAGCTCCCCCTGTCCCCATCCTTCATCCCTGTCCCTCATCCCCCAGCCCCCAGCAGTCCCTTGTCATCCAGCCCCCCAATTCCCCAGCACAGGGTGCATCGTCCTCCAGCCTCTTGCCCCCCAGCCCTGTCCCCATCCCTCATCGTCCAGCCTCCCATCACCCCCCAGGCCCCTGTCTCCAGCCCCCCATCCCCTAGTCCCTCATCCCACAGCCCCTCATCCCCCCTATCTCCTTGTCCCCCTGCCCCTCATGTCCCCCCAGGCCCTCATCCCCCAAAGCCCCTCGTCCTCCAGCCCCCCATCTCCACCCCTGCGACGGGGGCTGGCAGCAGCCTGGCACCTCTGGGGCACGTCCTGCTCACCTGCGAACGTCGGCCCTTTCCTCTTGGTTTTCCTGCTGTCAGTGATGTTGTTGTCTGGGGGGAACCAGAGAGGATGAAACAGTTACGAAGGGGCGAAGGTGCCAACCCCGTGCGTGCTCCCGGGGAAGTCGGCTGTCACCTCCAGAGCCACCCCCTTCCCCCCAGAGGCACAGCTGCCTTCAGCCTCAACTTGCCCCCTTCTCCTCGCAGCCTCGGTTAAGGCCGAGGGCTGAGCCCGGGCCAGAGAAGGTAAATCACATCCCACTCGCCACACGGGATGGAGCTGCCCGGGCGGCTCCAGCACGACCAGAGCAGAGAATGGCTGCTGCGGGACTGGAGCTGCTGCTGAACGGGGCCGGTGAGAGCTGGGGCACCCAGGGTGGAGGGGTTTGGGTGCTTCCTGGCAGAGAAGGGTCCTGCCACGAGCCTGAATGGATCCCGAGGGATACTCACAGGCTGCAGAGAACCATTTCATGAAATCCTGGAACTTCCTCGGTCCTTTCCTCTTCCGCTTGCCACCGACCACGCAGTCCAGGCCGTGCGGCACCAGGAAGGGCCGCCCTGGGGACAGGCCGAGCTCAGCAGCCGTGTCAGGCCCCAGCGCAAGTGGCACCGGGTGGCAAGTGGCACCCAGTGCAGCCCGGCCGCCCCCGAGGTGCCGGGATGGGGCAGCTGCCCTCTCCCAGGCCCCTCTGCCCTTCTTGGGGCCAGGAAGGACCCGCCGCGGCTCTGGGGACGCTGAAGGGCGAGTGGCCTCAGTGCCACAGGGCACACGGAGATGCAGGGAGCAGCCCCTCTTCCCCAGCTCCACCTCAAATACCTTTCTTAAACGGTTTGTCCTCCGAGTCGCCGAAAGGGTCGAGGCTTTGCCACGGATCCAGCATCTCCTGGCAGAGGAGTGAGCTGGGAGGAAGCCAGCAAAGCTCCCCGCAGCACCCTGGGGTGGGTCACCCCGCCGGTGCGGCATGGAGCAGGGTGGGGATGTCCCAGGGCTTCCCACAGCATCCCAGGCGGACGTGGCAAGGCTCTGGGCCCCCCCTACCTTGATGTGGGTTTTGGGGTCCTCGGCAGGGGCTCGCTCCCGCAGCACGCGCTCCCGGGGCGCGCTCTGGCAGGCACAGAACGAGCCCATGAGTTTCTGGCAGCGACGCGCAGGGCTGCCCCCGCGAGCCCCTGCCCGCACCTACCCTCTGCGCCTCGACGCGTTCGGTAGCAGTTGGACTCGTTCCCACATCGTCCTCCGCGGCCCCGGGCATGTCGTCATCTGGTTCTGCGGCACCTGTTCAGGGGAAATAAACAGTCAAACGCCATAAAAGCTTCTGGGACCCCCCATTTCCACCCCCACCCGCCGCAGGGTTCCCGTCACGGCCACGGGGCTGCTGAAGACCAGGCTGCCTTGATACAACAGCGGGCAGGAGCACCACGCGCGTCTCACCTGCATCCTCGGAGAAGCTCAGCGCCAGGATGAGACCCCTGCCAGGGCTCCCGTGCTCCCTCCCACTGCCGGGGACACAGGCCAGCGCTCCTGCCGAGGTGACAGGGGCGAGATGTCACCAGCCACCCTCGCCCAGCATCCCATCACCTCTGAAATGAGGGGTCCCACTGGGCTGGCAGGGGGTTTTGCCAGAGGTTGACAGGCAGAAAAGCACCCAAGGGTGCCTCCGCGCCCTGAGCCCCCCGTACCTGCCACTCTGCCGGGGCTCCCTTCGTGCCGCCGCTCTGGCAGGTGGGTGGGGGAGAGGCCGGTGAGCTCCAGCAGGAAAGCTCCGGTGGCGTGGGGGGTGCACGTGTTCATCCGGAAATCCTTCCGGCTGGCCAGGATCTCCCCTTTCCGGCTGAGGGTAAAAATCTGTCAGGGGAACCCCAAAACCAGGCTCTGCCCTGCCCTGCTGGGAGCCCGGGGAGGGGGAGCACCCCAAAAGCCACAGACCCCCTGCTCTGGGTGAGGGGGGGATCAGCCCCAGCCCTCCCACCAGCCGGTCCTCAGCGCAGCCCTGGCTCCTCCCTGCCCGGGGACCATCCTGCCCAGCCTTCTCACACGCCCCGGGATTATCCTTCCCGGCCAGTTTGAACTGGGAAAGCGCTACTTCCTCGCCTAAGGGAAAGCCTGACCCTACTACAGCCATGAAGGGGGACCAGCTAAACCCATGAGGGTGTGGCTGAGGGGGGGTTTTCACCTGAACAGGGGGTTTTCTTTCTTCTCAGCCTCTTCCGGAGCGACCAAAGACATCGGAGTCAAGGGAACGATGTTCACAGCCTGCAAAGGCAAAGAGGCAGGAGGGTGCTGCCCCCGCGCAGAGCCGGAGCCCGGGGACACAGCATGACACAGGGAAAACCCTGACACCGGGAGGGAGAGAAAAGGAGGGGAACGGCTTCTCTTACGTCGGGCTGATGATCCTTCTTCATGTTCACGTTCGCCTGGCTGCTGTCCCTGATGTCGTCCAGGGAGAGGAACTCCTGAGAAAACCCCACCAGCCATCACCTGGCTTGGCCTGCCGGGCCCCACCGCTGCCCAGGGACCCCAACTGGAGCTGGGGAGGGGGGGGACACGGGGTGCTCCCGGGGCTGCACGGTGCTGGCAGAGACAAGGGGGCTGCGGGTTTTGAGCTGCTGGAGCAGGAAAGGAGCAGGGCCAGGGTGTGCGGCACTGTGATGGCAGCAGCGGTGGGCAGGAGGAAGGTAAGGAAGGGAGGGTGCAGAGAGGTGGGGGTGAGTCTCTTGAGCCAAGGAACCAGCGGCAGGCCAAGAGGGAATGGCCTCAAGCTGCGCCAGGGCAGGGTCAGACTGGCTCTTAGGAAGTATTTCTTTGCAGAAGGGGTTGTTGGGCGTTGGAATGGGCTGCCCAGGGCAGGGGGGGAGTCCCCATCCCTGGAGGGGTTGAAGAGTCGGGTTGACCCAGCGCTGAGGGATCTGGTGGAGTTGGGAACGGTCAGGGTGAGGTTCATGGTTGGACTGGAGGATCTTCAAGGGCTTTTCCAACCCAGATGGTTCTGGAATTCTGTGATTCTGGAAGGAAGGCGCCTGCTCGCCCAGGAAAGGGCAAGCCCAGGCAGCTGCGGTGGCCCCGGGTGACAGAGACCCGGAGGACAGCCCGAGCAAAGGATTCAGAGCAGTCGGGCTGAGCCCTGGGGTGAAGGGGGGCCCCCACGCGCTGCACAGGGTCTCGCTCTTCTCCAGGTGGGCTGCGAGGTGGCCAGTCACCTCCCGTGGGGGCCAGCACAGCAGTGTGGTGACAAAAAGCCCCCCAAGCGCTCCCACGGGTAGACATGGGGGTAAAGCCCCCTGCTAGGGACAAGGAGAGCATGCGCAGCCCCGGCACAGTGAGAAAGGGGGGTGCTGGGGGCTCCCCCTCGCAGCGCGGCAGCCGAAACCAGCCCTGCCCACACGCACAAGCCGCCGAGCGCTCCGCTCCCCACGCCGCGACGGGTAACGCTCACCTCCTCCTCCTCCTCTTGCTCCATCCCAGAGCTCACAGCAGCATTGGCGCCATCCTGCCCAGCAGAGCGGGGCTGCCTGTCCCGCCTGAGTCAGGGAGCAAAACGCACGGTTCAGGATGAGGCCAGGGCCCTCCCCAAGCAGAAGCATCGCACCGACAGCATGGAGAGCGCAACCCTGCGCCGGCCCAGGGAGGGAACGGGGGCTGCGGGAAGGGGGATCCAGCCTGCCCAGCCAACCCCACCCAGAACAGAATCATCCTGCCAATTCCAGCTCGGAAGCTGTTCCAGAAACAGGAGGGAAGGTTTCACTTCAATCCCACAGCACGGGAAATAACTGCTGGAGGTTTTCGGAAACGTCCGCAGCGGCGTCAGCCCGAGCAGAGCCTCTTTTGGATCCTCTGCCTCGATCTCCCCGAGCCACAGGCAGCATTCCTGACAAGCTGGGCAAAGCTGAGATGGGACGGTTCCCTCAGAGCGCCAAGCAGCTGTTTGGAGCCAGGCGCAGCACAAAAAGCCTCATCTTGCCCCAAAACCACAGCCTGAGGGCAGGTGGGAGGGGGCCACGGGCAAGCGCTGTGAGTTGGCTCAAGCTTTCAGCACCAAGAGCTTTGCCACACCACACCGTTTTCTGCCGAGATTTGCGCTGCGGGAGGCTGCCCTCTCCTTATGCAACAACAAAGCGCTGCAGCAAGAAAACCGCAGGGTCCTGGCACCGGGACATCGCCCCAGGCCCTCTGGGCCCCCACCGGGGGCTTCTCCTGCCACCACAAAACGCTTCTGCTTTAAAGGATTTTTCACGAGGCTGGAGACCGACGCGGCAATAGGTTTGTTTGGGTTTTTACAGCGACGATTGCCCCGGGGCGGAGCAGTCAGTAGGAGCAGAAGGCTCCGAACGGAGTCATGGACCTTCCCACAGCTCTCTCTGCAGTGGGGGGACAGTTTCATCCCCAAAAGAGGATGGGCAGCTCGCACGCTCGCGGGGCAGGAGCTCCCGGACCTCAGCAGAGCGGGGAACAACACAGAAGGCAACAGCAGCGGGGCGGAAGCAGGCAGCAGCATTTTCTGCCCAGGCAGCGCTGGAAGGCGACAGCCCCGAGCCTCCCCGGGGCTGGGGGGAGCTCTACTTACTTTTTATTGGAGATGAAGTCGAGCGTCTGGTAGACCAGCAAGTAGAGATACTCCACCTGCAAAACAGCAGCCACATTCCTGGAGAAAAGGACAAAGCAGCTCCCAGAAAAGCTGCTCTGGCTGATGCCAGGATGAACCACCACCCTCCTCTTATCCCCAGGCAGCTGGAGTTCAATTTCTTGATAATCTCGCTGTTCTTTTCACTGTTTGAGCCATTCTGAGGCCGGATCTGGGGAAGCAGAGCATTTGTATTCCACCCTCTAGAGAAGAAAAGTGCTGAACAGCAGAATTCTCGCTCTTCTCCAGGCTGCCAACCCCAACACGTATAAAGTGACTGAATTCAGGAATTATAAATCCTTTCATCGTTACGCTCAAGTCTTCCAAAACCACAAGCAGATCCCCAGCTCGGCCGCAGGAGGGGCAGAGGGGTGGCAGAACGGGCAGGGCGACAGCAGCAGGGCCAGGACACGGCGGTCGCCTCCTCACCTTCCTGCTGTAGACACAGGCAGAGCCCTGGATCAGCAGGGCGGCTTCTGTGAAGTTCATGGTGGTTCTGCCGTTGTCAAAGGAAATGCAGATTTCATCCAGCTGCAAAACACGAAGAAGAAGGGAAACAAAACGCTGATTCACTGGATTTGAGGGTAGCACAGGGAGAGAGAAGTCAAAAGTGCCGGTGGTGCAGTGGGGGGACAGAACATGCCCTCAGCAGGGCTGACGGGCGTCACCCCCAAGTTCCCCAGCACAGGGGATGCAGGGCCCCCCCTTACCTCCTCCAGGTATTCCTCAAGCTGGGCGGCCACATCCACCTCCCAGTTCTTGGTGAGGTCACGGATGGGCTGCAGGAGGTGCTGGAAGCGCGACTCTGCCTCCTCCATGGCGGCAGCTCCCGGCGTTGTTTGAAGGGGCTTAAACCCCCCGTCTGTGGACAGATGATCCCACAGGTGACATCCGAGGGTCGCAGGTCACTCAGAGCTAGGCGCAGCCGACACCTTGTGACAGCTGGCTAGGGTAGAAACCTGAAGTCAACTGGATTTCGACAAAAAATATAAGTTTCCAGTAAACAGAGAATGATAGAATTGGGTAGGTTGAAAAGGACCTTAAAGACCGAGTCCGGCTGTTAACCCAGCACTGCCAAGGCCACCACTAAACCACGTCCCTAAGCCCACATTTACGCGTCTTTTAAATCCCCCCAGGGATGGTGACTCCACCCCTTCCCCAGGCAGCCTGTTCCAGTGCTTGACAACCCTTTTGGGGAAGAAATTTTCTCAATATCCAATCGAAACCTCCCCTGAGGCCGTTCCCTCTTGTCCTATCGCTTGTTATGTGGGAGAAGAGACCGACCCCCACCTCGCTACAACTTCCTTTCAGGTAGTGGTAGAGAGTGATGAGGTCTCCCCTCAGCCTTGCAGAAAAGCAGAATAACACCAGACTAGCACCTAAGAACTCAGAAAACTAACATTGTCCTTCACCTCACGTCCCACACGACACCCTTGTCTCTAAACCGGAGACATGGATTTGACAGAGGGATCACTTGGTGAGTAAAGAATTGGCTGGGTGGTCACACTCAAAGAGTCGTGATCAACAGCTCCATGTCCAAGTGGAGAGCGGTGACAAGCGACGTTCCTCAGGGGTTGGGACCAGTTTAACATCTTTGTTGGGGACATGGACAGTGGGATCAAACACACCCTCAGCACGTTTGCCAACAACACACTGGAGGGAAGGATCCATCCAGAGAGACCTGGACAGGCTGGAGAGGTGGGATGGGCAAACCTCATGGAGTTCAACAAGGCCAAGGGCAAGGTCCTGCCCATGGGTCAGGGCAATCCCAAGCACAAACCCAGGCTGGGCAAGGAGGGGATAGAGAGCAGCCCCGAGGAGAAGGACTTGGGGGGTGGAAAACTGCCTGTGAGCCAGCAACGTGCGCTGGCAGCCCAGAAAGCCACCCGTGTGCTGGGCTGCACCCAGAGCAGTGTGGGCAGCAGGGCGAGGCGGGGATTCTCCCCCTCTGCTCCACTCTCATGAGACCCCCCTGCAGTGCTGGGTCCAGCTCTGGAGGCACCAACAGCAGAAGGACACGGACCTGCTCGAGTGGGGCCAGAGAAGACCACGAAGATGCTCGGGGGGCTGGAGCACCCCCCCTGTGAGGACAGGCTGAGAGAGTTGGGGGGTTCAGCTGGAGAAGAGAAGGCTCCGGGGAGACCTTAGAGCGGCCTCCCAGGACTGAAAGGGGCTACAGGAAAGGGGGGAGGGACTCGTCATCAGGGGGGAGGGATAGGACGAGGGGGAACGGGTTTAAACTGACAGAGGGGAGATTTAGATGAGATCTAAGGCAGAAATTGTTCCCTGTGAGGGTGGTGAGGCCCTGGCACAGGTTGCCCAGAGAAGCTGTGGCTGCCCCCTCCCTGGAAGGGTTCAAGGCCAGGTTGGACGGGGCTTTGGGCAACCTGGGCTAGTGGAAGGTGTCCCTGCCCGGGGCAGGGGGTGGCACTTGGTAATCTTTAATCTCCCTCCCAGCCCAAGCCTCTCTGTGACCCGATACAGGCAGCCACAGGTAACCTGGACACAAAACCCCCGGGACAGCCCGGCCGCTCCGAGACGCCCACCCGCCCCGGACAAACGCGCCCCAACTCCCCCACTTACCAACCCCCGCCTTAGGCCCTGCTCCCCGCCGCCATTTTGTGCTTCCCGCCCGACGTGACGCGCGGGGCGGGGCGTGCCGACGTCCGTGCGTGCCCACGCCCGTGCGTGCTGACGCTGCGCGCCGAGGTCGCGCGGGGCTGCCGCCGCCGCCGGTGTCGCCTCTGCCGCCGCCGCCGGTGTCGCCATGGGGGACCCGCCGCGGCGGCCGCGGTCGCTGTTCCTGGCGGGGTTGGCCGCTGCCTACCTCGCCGCCTTCGCCTCGCTCTACGTCCAGATCCCCGGTACGGCGGCGGCGGGAGGGCCTGGGAGGGCGGGGGGTTGCCGGGGGGCGGCCCGACCCCCCCCTGCGGCTGGGTAGGCCCCGCCAGGCTGGGCCGGGTAGGCCTCAGCGGAGGGGCCCGGCAGCGCGCTGCCCGCACAGCCCTCCCCTGCCTGTAGCAGGCAGGGCCCTCGTCTCCTGTCTCCTACGTGGCCAGGCTGGGGCTGGCAGCCGTTGGGCTCCACGTGGGCTTTTCCCACTGCTGCTCTGCTCCCGGTTTCACTAGGAACCTGGGAGGCCACCGTGCAAGGGGCAATTAGCAGGAGCCTCCCCCGCCATGTCATCGAGAGCTGGGGAGGGGGGTGCTGCCAGTTCTGCTGCCTCCCCCTAAGGCTTACGGGACTGGGGAGGCCTCATCCCCACTGTCACCGTCCCCTTTCCAGGCCTGTACGGGAGAGACGGCATCCTGCCGGCCCGCAGGGTGCTGCGCCTCAGCGGGAAGGGGCTGTGGGAGCAACTACGAGATTTCCCCACCCTGCTGTGGCTCAGCCCTCGCCTGGGTTTGGATACGGAGCTGGGGATGGAGCTGCTCTGCCTCCTCGGTGTGCTCGCCTCCTTTGGCGCCTTGCTGTTCGAGTCCCTGCGTGACAGCCTGCTCTTCGCCCTGCTCAGGGTGCTCTACCTCTCGCTCTACCAGGTATGGGGTCGGGGGGGCCTGGGGTGCCCTGGCGGGGTCGGAGCTGGGACCTAGGAGGGCAGAGGGGTGAGGTTCCTGCATTAGCATCATCCTGTGAGCTCCTGCCATGCTCAGCTTCCCTCATGGAGCTGAGGGAAGGTGCTGGCAGCTCCCTGGCTCGTGTGGGGTGGTACAACCCCATCCTTGTGCCAGTTCCCGCTGCCTTTCCTGGGATAAAACCCTCCCAGCCTTGCCTGCGAAGCTGATTCCCGCCCCGCTGTGGGGGCAGCTCTGTTCCCTGACTCCCAGGGCCCTTCCCCCGTGGTCCATGAGAGCTCTGTGCCCCTCAGCCACAAATCTGCCCTCCTGAGCCGCGCTGGCGGGGCTGGCGGCTTCCTGCGGAGGAGCTCGGGTGAGTCAGAGCCCGCAGCGCAGGCGGCGGGGCGAGGAGGGTTTCTGTTCCCTCTGAAACCGGGCGAATTAAAGACGAAAATACCGCCTGTGCTCAAAAATCCCTCCTGGGCTGGGCGGCTGTCACCCCGGGGAGGAGCTCTCCTGCCCTGCCCTACCCGGGTGGCTGGTAGTGCCAGCACCCTCGCCAGACCCTTCTGCCAGGGCTCGGGCCACGTCCAGCCCCGGTGGCTGCAGGGAGCGGGATTGGGTGGCTGGGAAAGCGGGGTGTCAGCTGTGGGAGTGGGGTTTCTCCCATGCTGGGGGGCTGCTGCTGTTATCCCGTCCCCGCTGAGCAGCTCAGGGCCTCCGCGGCACACGGCCGTGCCCCACAGGGAGCATTTTGAGCGGCTTCTCTCACGGGCAGCGTGGCCCGAGGAGAGGCGGGGGGCAGCCAGGGCTCTGGGGTCACTTGCTGCCTTGACAGGGAGGGGAAGCGGCCCCGGGTGACTCTCGCCCTGGCGCGTGTGGCTCTGCCTCCTCTGGGCCTTTCCTCTCCTCGCTCCCTTTTAAGGTGATGCTGGAAAGAAAGTCTCAGTGCCAGCCGCCCTCCCCTCACTGCCCCGGGCCTGGCTCTGGCAGGAGGGGCAGCCCTGGGGCTGGGAGCACCCAGGCAGCGCAGGGCAGGGCTCCCCTGCAGCCCCCCCGACCCTGGCCTGGTGCCCTCCCCCCCACTGCTGTGCCCAGGGCTGAGCTCCGTGTGCAGAGACGGGGGGGGTGAGTCTCTTGAGCCAAGGAACCAGCGGCAGGCCAAGAGGGAATGGCCTCAAGCTGCGCCAGGGCAGGGTCAGACTGGCTCTTAGGAAGGATTTCTTTGCAGAAGGGGTTGTGGGCGTTGGAATGGGCTGCCCAGGGCAGGGGGGGAGTCCCCATCCCTGGAGGGGTTGAAGAGTCGGGTTGAGCCAGCGCTGAGGGATCTGGTGGAGTTGGGAACGGTCAGGGTGAGGTTCATGGTTGGGCTGGAGGAGCTTCAAGGGCTTTTCCAACCCAGACTCCATGGGGTGGAGAAGGGGCCGGTGGCCAAACCCACTCTCTGCTCCCTCTCTCTGCAGGTGGGGCAGGTCTTCCTCTACTTCCAGTGGTAAGTCAGCCCCGTGTCACCCGTGCCAGGGGGGGCTGCGGGCAGCAGTGACCCAACTGGCTGCTTTCGGGGAGCAGTGGTGGGCCGTGGGCCGGCCAGGCCCCCTCTCCCTCAGCACCCTGGGCTCTGGGTGGGCTCGGTGGCGGTGGGGGACAGCGACGTTCCCCTCAGGGACAGCCTCTTGCTGGAAGCCGGGTTCCTGGCGGTGCTGGTGGCCCCCCTGCGCCTGCTGAAATGGCGGAGCACGACCTGGCGCGCCCACGACGGTGTCACCTTCTGGCTGGTGCGCTGGCTCCTCTTCCGCCTGATGTTCGCCTCCGGCGTGGTGAAGCTGACCAGCCGCTGCCCGACGTGGTGGGGGCTCACAGGTGAGGGGTGCCGCCGGTTTCGGGGTGTCGCGGGCTTTGGGGGGGCGCAGGGGCGTTGCCCCAAGCCGCAGGCGGGGTGGCTGCTGCTGGCACCCCTCCCACGTTCGGCACAGCTCTGTGCCGGCGCTGCCCACCCCGAGCCGTGTCCCCGCGCCCCTCCCTGCACCCCTGACCCCTCCCGTGCCCCCCCCCCCCAGCTCTCACCTACCACTACGAGACCCAGTGCATCCCCACGCCAGGCGCCTGGTTCGCCCACCAGCTGCCCGTCTGGTTCCAGAAGTTCAGCGTGGTGGCCACCTACGTCATCGAGATCGCCGTCCCCCTCCTCTTCTTCGCGCCTGTCCGCCGCCTCCGGCTCTTCGCCTTCTACAGTCAGGTGGGGGCGCAGAGCTGGGCACCCCCACTCCCACCCTGGGTGTGGTGGGGCTCTCCAGGGGCAGGGTAACCTGCTCCTCCCTCCGCGGGCCCTCACAGGCAGGATTTCCCCAGGTGCTGGGGTGCCCCCCGGGGCTGTCAGTTCAGCACTGTGACACCCAGCCCTGCCTTTACCCCTCCCCAGGTCCTGCTGCAGCTCCTCATCATCCTCACGGGAAACTACAACTTTTTCAACATGCTCACCATCGTTTTGGCTTTCTCTCTGCTGGACGAGGAGCATGTAGGGTGCTGGCTGGGGCGCAGCAAGAAGAGACACACCAGCAGTGAGTCCCTGGGAAGCCCTGTTTGAGGGAGGGGAGCCCCCTCTCTGCTGTGTCCATGGCAGGGAGGGGACAGGCCACTGTCATTCTGGGTCTGTGCCCATGGGGGGGCTCAAGCCAGGGTCCCTGTGAAACGGTGTGTTGTCTCCTACCACGGGGGCACACTGGCTGGGCTTTTGGGGTGCAGTTTGCCCCCCAGCCCCTGGCATTCAGTGGCTGTGCTGTGCTGCAGCGTGGCCCCCCAGCCTGCGGTCCCTCCTCTCCGCCCTGACGGAGCTGAGTGCTTACGCCTTCCTCCTCTACTGGAGCGTCCAGTACTTCAGCCTGGAGATCAACTGGGAGAAGAGGCTGCTGGACTCCAAAGTGGGTACGTCACGGCCCCCTGTGCCCCGCCGAGGTGAGGGGGGAGGCCCCCCCTCTCTGACCCCATGGGTTTTCCTTCATTCCAGCCTTCACCTATCACGAGTTTACGACGTGGCTGCGGGCCGTGACCCTGCCGCTGGTGGGGCTGGGCTTCCTCTCGCTCTCCTGGGAGATTCTCTTTGCCATGTATAGGTGAGTGACAGGGTGGGGGGGGGGTGCTGGGGGCCCCCCCGGGGCCTTGCAGCTCTTCAGGGTGACCAATCTGGGGGGCTGGGGCCACCCCCTGCGTGGAGGGATGCTTGGAAATGGCTGTGTGGGGTGGGGGGTGCTGGGTGGGTTGGGAGGGGTTGGCGCAGGGCTGAGCCCTCCACCGCTTTGGGCCCAGCGAGGTGGGGGAACGGCCCTGAACCCCATTTCTCCCTCCCCCCGCCCCCCCTCACAGGTGTTTCTGCATCCGTGGCTGTTTCTGGAAGCTCTGGGCCACGCTGCAGTGGGGTGTCTTCGCCACAGCGACCCTGGGGATGTTTGCCGTCAGCCTGGTGAGCAAGTAGGGGCCAGTGGGGCTTTGTCTTGGGGTACGGGGGCCCCCCCAAGCTGCTCCTAGTCGTGACGGAGCCGCTCTGTGCCTCCCCCCAGGTGCCTTTCACCTACATCGACTACGAGTCCAATGGCAAGCTGTGGCCTGGCATCCACCAGATGTTCAGCGCGGTGGAGCGGTTCCAGGTGGTGAATTCCTACGGGCTGTTCCGCAGGATGACGGGCGTTGGGGGGCGGCCTGAGGTGGTGCTGGAGGGCAGCTACGACCAGCAGACCTGGACGGTGAGTCGCCCCCTCCCCCAGGAGCCCTTTAGCTTGGAAAAGACCCTGAAGACGCTCAAGTCTAACCGTAAACCCAACGCTGCCAAACCCTGTCCCCAAGCGCGGCTGCTTGGCTTTTAAATCCCCCCCGAGGCGGGGTGGTGACTCCACCCCTTCCCCGGGCAGCCCCTCCCAGCGCTTGACAACCGTTTTGGGGAAGAAATTTTTCCTAATGTCTGACCTAAACCTCCCCTGGTGCAACTTGTGGCTGTTTCTCTCATCCTGTCGCTTGCTACTTGGGAGAAAAGACCGACCCCCTCCTCGCTACAACCTTTCAGGCAGTTGCAGAGCAGTGAGGTCTCCCCTGAGCCCCCTTTTCTCCAGACTAAACCCCCCCAGTTCCCCCAGCTGCTCCTCCCTGTGCTCCAGACCCTTCTCTGGACGCGCTCCAGCCCTTCCATGTCTGTCTCGTAGTGGGGGGCCCAAAACTCTGCCCGGTATTCGAGGGGTGGCCCCACAAGCGCCAAGGACGGGTTGGGGGGAACACGATCCCAGTCCTGCTGGCCACACTATTGCTGACATGAGCCAGGGTGCTCTTGGCCACTTGGGCACACCGCTGGCTCGTTTTCATCCAGCAGCCGACCAACACCCCCCCGGTCCTTTTTTCTGCAGGAGATCGAGTTCATGTACAAGCCTGGGAACGTCAGCAGGGCCCCCCCCGTGGTCGCCCCCCACCAGCCCCGCCTGGACTGGCAGATGTGGTTTGCGGCCCTGGGCCCCCACACCAGCAGCCCCTGGTTCACCAGCTTCGTCTACCGCCTGCTGCAGGGCAAGGAGGAGGGTGAGAGGGGCTGGGAGCCAGGGGACAGGTCCTGGGGGGGCTCCAGGTGCTTCCCTGGGTGTTGGGGGGCAGGTTCTGTGCGGGCTCCACGCCCTTCCCTGGGCATTGGGGACCACGGGGCAGGTCTTGGGGGGACTCCACGTGCTTCCCTGGGTATTGGGGACCAGGGGGCAGGTCCTGGGGGGGCTCCAGATGCTTCCCTGCAGCCCCAATACCCAGGGCAGATGCTGGTGGGCTCTGGGCCCTTCCCCAGGTGTTGGGGGCCAGGGAGCAGGTCCTGGGTGTTTCCAAACCTTTCCCTGGGTATCGGGGGCGTCAGGGCAGGTCCTGGTGGGGGGATCTCCAGGTGGTTCCCTAGGTATTGAGGACCAGGGGGTCCCTGGGTGCTGGTGGGTGCTGACACCAGGTGTCCCCCCCCACAGTGATCCGCCTGGTGCAGGCCGACGAGTCCCAGTACCCCTTCAGTGCTCGCCCCCCCGTCTACCTCCGGGCCCAGCTCTACAAGTACTGGTTCACCGGCAGCGCCCAGGGCAGGTGAGTGGCGCCGGGTTGGGGAGGGACTTTCCCCCCTCGGCCCCCCCCCAACTCGCTGATGCTTTGGCGAGGCTGGGAGCTGCGCAGGAGCGGGGGCAGGGGTCTGAGCTGTGTGTGTCCCCCACCATTCCAGCCCCGGCCCTGCGCCATGGTGGCGGCGGCAGCTCCTCCACCAGTTCTTCCCCACTGTCTCGCTGGGTGACCCTGCGCTCGAGAGTCTGCTGGGCCAGCACGGCCTGAAGGTACGGCCCCGCGTGGGGGCTCACCCCCCCCGAGGTGTGGGGTGGGTGAAATGTGGGTGTCTGAGCCCCAGGTGTGGGGCGATGCAGGTGGGTCTGACCCCCCCCACATGTTGGGGGTGACATGGGGGGGTGTCTGACCCTGAGGTGTGTCTGACACCCCCAAATGTAGGGCAATGCAGATAGTTCTAACCCCTGAGATGTGAGGGTGACATCTGGGGTCTGACCCCCCAGGTGTGGGGTGGTGCAGGTTGGGTCTGACCCCCCCAAACATCAATGGGTCACATGTGGGGGTCTGACCCCCCCAGATGTGGGGTGCTGGGTCCCCCCTGCCTGTACTAACCTCCCAGAGGCTCCTCATGGTTGGGGGGGGGGGCTGTGGGGCAGCTGCTGCCCCCCCCCCCCCAGTTTTATCCCTGCGGTGGCAATTGGTCACCAGTTAACCAGCTCCCGGTTAATGGTTGAGCCCGCGGGCTCGGGGGGGGCTGCTGCTCTGTGAAGGGGGGCAGGGGCTGATGGATTGGGGCCACCCTGACCTCCCCTCCCTTGTCCCCCCCCCCAGGACAAGACCCCCCCCAGGCGCTCGGCAGATGCCCTCCTGCCGCGGGCGCTGCGGGCCCTGCGCCGGCTCAGCCGCCCCTTCTCCGGCCCCACCATCCTCTGGTCCCTCTACCTGGTGGCGGCCACCATTTACCTCCTACGAGCCCTGGGCCACCGGCCCCGGGGGGGCGCGCCCCCCGCCCGACACAAAGGCCCCAGGCGGGGGGACCCTGCGGACCGGGGGGGCGGCGAGAAGAACGGGCAAGTGCGGAGGAAAGAGGGCAAGGAGGCGGAGGAGAAGGGTGAGGGCCGGGCGCGGGGGGCGGCCGATGGCCACGGTGATGGCGGCCGCCCCCCCAAGAAGAGAAAATAACGCCCGGAGCCCCCGGCCCGGGCCCCGTCTTCCACCCATGGACTGCGGGCGCTGCCTGCGCCCCCCCCGCCGCCTGCCCCCCCCCCCCCCCCCCCCGGGTGGGGGACCCCCGGCTGGGGTGCAGGCAGCCCCCCCGTGCCCCGGGGTGAGCTGGCTGCCCTGTCCCCTGCCAGTGCCTTCGCGGTCATCGCTCGCGGGGGGCAGCGCTGTCCGTGTCCTCCCCCCCAGGCCAGGAGTCACCTCCCAAAACCCCCTCACCCCACTTTGGGCCCTGCAGGGGGGCTTTGGCGAAGTGGGGGGGGGGGATGCTCAGTGCTGGCAGGAGCAGCTTTGAGCAGCCGCAGCGAGGCAGCACCCTCCACCCACCCCCCCCCCCGCCGTTATCCTGCGCGGCCCCGGGGCAGTTTGGGGTGCTGCCCACCCCCCCCTCCCCGGAGCTCACTGCCCCCCCCCTGCCCCGGCGTGGGGACGGGGGGGGGGGGGGTGGGGGGCGCTCTGGCTGCAATGTGCTTTCCGCAGGCTCGTCCCTCAGCACAGAGGTTTCCTATAATAATTTTCTAAATAAAGCCTTTGACATTCCAGCCCCCCGCCTCTCCCTGGGCCTGCCGGGGGGTCCTGCCCCTTGTGTGTGTGTGTCCCCCCCGGGGGAAAAGGGGCTCTCACTCCTCCCCCCACCCCACCCCCCCCGAGTCCCCCCAGGGGACTGTGACCGGCACTGGGGGTGCGAGACAAGCAGGTTTATTGTGGAGCCCCACAGTGGTGGGAGCTGGGGTAGAGCGTGGGGTGCTGGGGGGGGGTTCCGGGGTCTCGGGGGGGTCCCGGGGGGGGTTCCCCCTCACCAGCAGAGCTGCCCCGGGCAGTACTTGTCGATCAGCGACTGGTAGTAACCGCGGAGCTGCTGCACATCGGGCAGCTCCTCCTGCTTGGTGTAGAGGTCGAACTTGCTGCAGGAGCGAGGAGGGTGTGTCAATGCTGGGGGGCTGCTGGCCCCGGGGGGGGGCTCGGCCAAGCCCCCCCGTTCCTGTGTGACCCCTCCTTGTCCCTGTGTGTGTCTGTCCCCCCGCCAGACCACGCACTTGAGCTCCCGCACCCAGGGCAGCATGCGGAGGTCCTCCTCGGTGCAGAGGTGCAGGTAGTCCCCGTGCGTGTGCCAGGGGTAGAAGGAGTGGAAGCGGACCATGTAGAAAGCCTGGGGGGGGGGAGCGGGGGGGTACACATGCCAGCCCAATTCGGGGGGGCCCCCAAACCCTCCCCATAGCCCCTCGGGGGTCGCCCCCCCCCCGCCCCAACCCCTCACCTCCTCGGGCAGGGCAAAGTTGTTGAACTTCATGACTCTGTACATGTACTCTGGGGAGAGAGGGGGGGGCACACAGGGGCACCCCGAGAGCTGCAGCCGCCCCCCCCGGGTGAAACTGCCCCCCCCTGCCTGAGGCTGCCACCCCCCAACCTCATGCAAAAGGCTCCAGGCCTGAATCCCCCAGCAAAGGGGGTTGGGGGGGGGAACCAGGCACAGCCATCCCCAGCACATCAGTGCCCTGTTTGGGGGTGAAGGGCCCTGCCGCGAGGAGGGGGGGCCCTCGGCGGCCCCCCCCGGCCCCCCGCCGGCTCTTACCATCATGTCCCCAGGACATGAGGACGTTGTCCAGGCCGCAGCGGGGTTGGTACATCCCGAACTCAGTGCTGGGGACGGAGCCGGGTCGGGGGGCTCATGGCTGGGCCCCCCCCAGTGCCTTCCCCAGCTGTAACATGGGCTGGGGGGGTCCTAGCACCCCCGCGGGGGGGTCCAGCCTCACCTGTACCGCGGGTCTCCGGTGTCGGGGTTGTCGTGGAAGGTGGAATCCCAAAAAACCACAGATTTCTGCACCTTGCAGCCCACGGGGAAGGTGTCCCCCACCACGGCCCACTGCAGGGGGGAGTGCGATGGGTGTCCCGCTGCTTGGGGTGTGGGGGGAGGAATCCCCAAAAAAGGGGGATCCCCCACCCCCCATCCCACTCACCTGGGGCTCCCCAAACAGCGCCAGGACCTTCCCCAGGTCGTGCAGCAACCCCACGAGGTGGAACCAGTCTGGGGTGGGGGGGCAAGTTGGGGAGCTGTCACCCCCCCATCGTGGGACTTGGGGGTCCCCACGTCACGGGGGAGGTGTGGGGTGCCCCACCTTTGTCGGGGTGCTCCCGGCGGATGCCCTCGGCGGTTTGGAACGCGTGGTAGGAGTTGGGGAAATCCACGTCGGGGTCCGACTCGTCCACCAGCGCGTCCAGCAGCCCCAGCGCCTCCATGACGGCCATCTTGCGCAGGGAGCACCCCCCGTACTGGGCACGCTGGGGGGGGACACACGGGGTGCTGGGGGGGGGGGGGCAACACCCCCCCCAACTCATGCTGCCATCTCAAAACCCATCAGGGCCCTCCCCGGAGTGTGGGGGAGCCCCGTAAGCGGGCTGGGATGGGGCACTAAGGTGGGATGATGTGGGATGGAGGGGGGTGTCCCCCGCTGTGGGGGGGCCTGGGGGGGGGGTCACACCTTTTTTCGGACAAACTCGACGGTTTGGTGGGTGTGCATCAGCCGGTACGTGCGGTACACGCGGTCCAGCAGCGGCCCCCCCTGCGGCGCAGCGGCTGGCTCAGGGGGGACCCGCTGGGGTAGGGGGGGGCGCACCCCCCAACATTCCCCGCCCCCCCGGCGGCAGGACCCCCACCCCCCCTGGGGTAGGGGACCCCCCCGCTATTACCCTGGGGGGGCCCCCCCGTACTCACCCGGTAGTTCCGGTACTCGGGCCCGGCCCCGCCAGACTCGGGCCCCACGGGGGAGGCGGCGGCGTCCTGCGGCGAGAGGGGCCGGGGGGGGGGTCAGCGGGGCCCGATCCTGCCCCGCGTGGGGGGGGGAACACCCCGGGGCAGTGTCTGCCCTGAGGGGGCCCTGACTCGACCCGCCCCGGCCCCCCTCCACACCCACAGACCCCTGGGCTGGGGGGGGGGGGGGGGGGGAGCGTTCCCCATGGGGCTGCCCCCCCCACATAGGGGGGACATCACCAGGGGATCTCCTCCCCCTCCCCAAAAAAAGCAACGGTGCTGAGCTGTGAGCCCCCCACCCCACAGAGTTTTGGGGGGGGGGGGTCCCAAGGGCTGCTCCCTGTCGGCACAGGCCCCACGGGGGGGGTGTGTGTGTGTGTGACACTTGTGGGGCTGGGCCCCACGGGTTGGAGGGGGGGGGGATCGGGGAGGGGCTGCACTCCCATGCATGCGGAGATGCGGGGGGAGTCTGACCCCCCGGTGTGGGGGGTGATGTGGGGGTCTGACCCCCCCCCCCCAGGTGTGGGGCACTGGGTCCCCCCTGCCCGTACTCACCGCCTGGAGGCTCCTCATGGTTGGGGGGGCTGTGGGGCAGCTGCCGGCCCCCCCCAGTTTTATCCCCGCGGGGGCAATCGGTCACCAGTTAACCAGCCCCCGGTTAATGGTTGAGCCCATGGGCTCAGGGGGGGGCTTCTGCTCCCCGAGGCGGGGCGGGGGCTGGTGGGGAGCCTGGCCTGGGTCTCCCAGCGGGGTACCCCACGCTGCAGCCCCCCCCAGCTGGGGACCCCCCGATCCGCGGAGCCCAACCATGGGGCGGCCCATGGTGGCCCTGGGCTCCTCACGGGGGCAACGGGCCACGGGGTCCTGCCGGGGGGTGGGGGCGCGGCTGGTGCAGGTCCCAGGGCCTGTGGTGATGCACCCCCGAGCCGAGCCGAGCTGAGCCGTGCCATGGTGTGCGTCGTGCTGTGCCGTGCTGTGTCACGTGTGTCACGCTGTGCCACGCCATGCA